>NW_027136998.1:0-365161 GCF_040869045.1 Eurosta solidaginis
ATATCCTTTAATTCTAGAGTTAAATTGATAAATACCGTGTACGAATTTGTTTAACGCATTTGTTTTGGTTACTCGACGTCTCCGTTCTCGTGTAGCTTACATATTGCGTTTTTTTTTTTTAATTTGCTTACCGGGCTAAAGGTTAGCATGCTTAAAATACGTAAGTCGTTTTGTTCAACAAATTTGAGTAGATAACTCAGCAGTTGTTTGCATCAGAGCGACAATTTTTGAGATAGTTATTAAAACTGTTTAAAGGTTGTCAAACGTTGTTTCTTGTTGTATATCCTTTAATTCTAGAGTTAAATTGATAAATAACGTGTACGAATTTGTTTAACGCATTTGTTTTGGTTACTCGACGTCTCCGTTCTCGTGTAGCCTACATATTGCGTTTTTTTTTTTTTTAATTTGCTTACCGGGCTAAAGGTTAGCATGTTAAAATACGTAAGTCGTTTCGTTCAACAAATTTGAGTAGATAACTCATCAGTTGTTTGCATCAGAGCGACAATTTTTGAGATAGTTATTAAAACTGTTTAAAGGTTGTCAAACGTTGTTTTTCATTGTATATCCTTTAATTCTAGAGTTAAATTGATAAATAACGTGTACGAATTTGTTTAACGCATTTGTTTTGGTTACTCGACGTCTCCGTTCTCGTGTAGCCTACATATTGCGTTTTTTTTTTAATTTGCTTACCGGGCTAAAGGTTAGCATGCTTAAAATACGTAAGTCGTTTTGTTCAACAAATTTAAGTAGATAACTCATCAGTTGTTTGCATCAGAGCGACAATTTTTGAGATAGTTATTAAAACTGTTTAAAGGTTGTCAAACGTTGTTTCTCATTGTATATCCTTTAATTCTAGAGTTAAATTGATAAATAACGTGTACGAATTTGTTTAACGCATTTGTTTTGGTTACTCGACGTCTCCGTTCTCGTGTAGCCTACATATTGCGTTTTTTTTTAATTTGCTTACCGGGCTAAAGGTTAGCATGCTTAAAATACGTAAGTCGTTTTGTTCAACAAATTTAAGTAGATAACTCATCAGTTGTTTGCATCAGAGCGACAATTTTTGAGATAGTTATTAAAACTGTTTAAAGGTTGTCAAACGTTGTTTCTTGTTGTATATCCTTTAATTCTAGAGTTAAATTGATAAATAACGTGTACGAATTTGTTTAACGCATTTGTTTTGGTTACTCGACGTCTCCGTTCTCGTGTAGCCTACATATTGCGTTTTTTTTTTAATTTGCTTACCGGGCTAAAGGTTAGCATGTTTAAAATACGTAAGTCGTTTTGTTCAACAAATTTGAGTAGATAACTCATCAGTTGTTTGCATCAGAGCAACAATTTTTGAGATAGTTATTAAAACTGTTTAAAGGTTGTCAAACGTTGTTTCTCGTTGTATATCCTTTAATTCTAGAGTTAAATTGATAAATACCGTGTACGAATTTGTTTAACGCATTTGTTTTGGTTACTCGACGTCTCCGTTCTCGTGTAGCTTACATATTGCGTTTTCTTTTTAATTTGCTTACCGGGCTAAAGGTTAGCATGCTTAAAATATGTAAGTCGTTTTGTTCAACAAATTTGAGTAGATAACTCAGCAGTTGTTTGCATCAGAGCGACAATTTTTGAGATAGTTATTAAAACTGTTTAAAGGTTGTCAAACGTTGTTTCTTGTTGTATATCCTTTAATTCTAGAGTTAAATTGATAAATAACGTGTACGAATTTGTTTAACGCATTTGTTTAGGTTACTCGACGTCTCCGTTCTCGTGTAGCCTACATATTGCGTTTTTTTTTTTTAATTTGCTTACCGGGCTAAAGGTTAGCATGTTAAAATACGTAAGTCGTTTTGTTCAACAAATTTGAGTAGATAACTCATCAGTTGTTTGCATCAGAGCGACAATTTTTGAGATAGTTATTAAAACTGTTTAAAGGTTGTCAAACGTTGTTTCTCATTGTATATCCTTTAATTCTAGAGTTAAATTGATAAATAACGTGTACGAATTTGTTTAACGCATTTGTTTTGGTTACTCGACGTCTCCGTTCTCGTGTAGCCTACATATTGCGTTTTTTTTTTAATTTGCTTACCGGGCTAAAGGTTAGCATGCTTAAAATACGTAAGTTGTCAAACGTTGTTTCTCGTTGTATATCCTTTAATTCTAGAGTTAAATTGATAAATAACGTGTACGAATTTGTTTAACGCATTTGTTTTGGTTACTCGACGTCTCCGTTCTCGTGTAGTCTACATATTGCGTTTTTTTTTTTAACTTGCTTACCGGGCTAAAGGTTAGCATGTTTAAAATACGTAAGTCGTTTTGTTCAACAAATTTGAGTAGATAACTCATCAGTTGTTTGCATCAGAGCGACAATTTTTGAGATAGTTATTAAAACTGTTTAAAGGTTGTCAAACGTTGTTTCTCGTTGTATATCCTTTAATTCTAGAGTTAAATTGATAACTAAGGTGTACGAATTTGTTTAACGCATTTGTTTTGGTTACTCGACGTGTCCATTCTCGTGTAGCCTACATATTGCGTTTTTTTTTTTAATTTGTTTACCGGGCTAAAGGTTAGCATGCTTAAAATACGTAAGTCGTTTTGTTCAACAAATTTAAGTAGATAACTCATCAGTTGTTTGCATCAGAGCGACAATTTTTGAGATAGTTATTAAAACTGTTTAAAGGTTGTCAAACGTTGTTTCTCGTTGTATATCCTTTAATTCTAGAGTTAAATTGATAAATAACGTGCACGAATTTGCTTAACGCATTTGTTTTGGTTACTCGACGTCTCCGTTCTCGTGTAGCCTACATATTGCGTTTTTTTTTAATTTGCTTACCGGGCTAAAGGTTAGCATGCTTAAAATACGTAAGTCGTTTTGTTCAACAAATTTAAGTAGATAACTCATCAGTTGTTTGCATCAGAGCGACAATTTTTGAGATAGTTATTAAAACTGTTTAAAGGTTGTCAAACGTTGTTTCTCGTTGTATATCCTTTAATTCTAGAGTTAAATTGATAAATAACGTGTACGAATTTGTTTAGCGCATTTGTTTTGGTTACTCGACGTCTCCGTTCTCGTGTAGCCTACATATTGCGTTTTTTTTTTAATTTGCTTACCGGGCTAAAGGTTAGCATGTTTAAAATACGTGAGTTGTTTTGTTCAACAAATTTGAGTAGATAACTCATCAGTTGTTTGCATCAGAGCGACAATTTTTGAGATAATTATTAAAACTGTTTAAAGGTTGTCAAACGTTGTTTCTCGTTGTATATCCTTTAATTCTAGAGTTAAATTGATAAATAACGTGTACGAATTTGTTTAACGCATTTGTTTTGGTTACTCGACGTCTCCGTTCTCGTGTAACCTACATATTGCGTTTTTTTTTTAATTTGCTTACCGGGCTAAAGGTTAGCATGCTTTAAATACGTAAGTCGTTTTGTTCAACAAATTTAAGTAGATAAATCATCAGTTGTTTGCATCAGAGCGACAATTTTTAAGATAGTTATTAAAACTGTTTAAAGGTTGTCAAACGTTGTTTCTCGTTGTATATCCTTTAATTCTAGATTAAATTGATAAATAACGTGTACGAATTTGTTTAACGCATTTGTTTTGGTTACTCGACGTCTCCGTTCTCGTGTAGCCTACATATTGCGTTTTTTTTTTAATTTGCTTACCGGGCTAAAGGTTAGCATGTTTAAAATACGTAAGTCGTTTTGTTCAACAAATTTGAGTAGATAACTCATCAGTTGTTTGCATCAGAGCGAAACTTTTTGAGATAGTTATTAAAACTGTTAAAAGGTTGTCAAACGTTGTTTCTCGTTGAATATCCTTTAATTCTAGAATTAAATTTATAAATAACGTGTACGAATTTGTTTAACGCATTTGTTTTGGTTACTCGACGTCTCCGTTCTCGTGTAGCCTACATATTGCGTTTTTTTTTTTAATTTGCTTACCGGGCTAAAGGTTAGCATGCTTAAAATACGTAAGTCGTTTTGTTCAACAAATTTAAGTAGATAACTCATCAGTTGTTTGCATCAGAGCGACAATTTTTGAGATAGTTATTAAAACTGTTTAAAGGTTGTCAAACGTTGTTTCTCGTTGTATATCCTTTAATTCTAGAGTTAAATTGATAAATAACGTGTACGAATTTGTTTAACGCATTTGTTTTGGTTACTCGACGTCTCCGTTCTCGTGTAGCCTACATATTGCGTTTTTTTTTTAATTTGCTTACTGGGCTAAAGGTTAGCATGTTTAAAATACGTAAGCCGTTTGGTTCAACAAATTTGATTAGATAACTCATCAGTTGTTTGCATCAGAGCGACAATTTTTGAGATAGTTATTAAAACTGTTTAAAGGTTGTCAAACGTTGTTTCTCGTTGTATATCCTTTAATTCTAGAGTTAAATTGATAAATAACGTGTACGAATTTGTTTAACGCATTTGTTTTGGTTACTCGACGTCTCCGTTCTCGTGTAACCTACATATTGCGTTTTTTTTTTAATTTGCTTACCGGGCTAAAGGTTAGCATGCTTAAAATACGTAAGTCGTTTTGTTCAACAAATTTAAGTAGATAACTCATCAGTTGTTTGCATCAGAGCGACAATTTTTGAGATAGTTATTAAAACTGTTTAAAGGTTGTCAAACGTTGTTTCTCGTTGTATATCCTTTAATTCTAGAGTTAAATTGATAAATAACGTGTACGAATTTGTTTAACGCATTTGTTTTGGTTACTCGACGTCTCCGTTCTCGTATAGCCTACATATTGCGTTTTTTTTTTAATTTGCTTACCGGGCTAAAGGTTAGCATGCTTAAAATACGTAAGTCGTTTTGTTCAACAAATTTAAGTAGATAACTCATCAGTTGTTTGCATCAGAGCGACAATTTTTGAGATAGTTATTAAAACTGTTTAAAGGTTGTCAAACGTTGTTTCTCGTTGTATATCCTTTAATTCTAGAGTTAAATTGATAAATAACGTGTACGAATTTGTTTAACGCATTTGTTTTGGTTACTCGAGGTCTCCGTTCTCGTGTAGCCTACATATTGCGTTTTTTTTTATTTGCTTACCGGGCTAAAGGTTAGCATGTTTAAAATACGTAAGTCGTTTTGTTCAACAAATTTGAGAAGATAACTCAGCAGTTGTTTGCATCAGAGCGACAATTTTTGAGATAGTTATTAAAACTGTTTAAAGGTTGTCAAACGTTGTTGCTCGTTGTATATCCTTTAATTCTAGAGTTAAATTGATAAATAACGTGTACGAATTTGTTTAACGCATTTGTTTTGGTTACTCGACGTCTCCGTTCTCGTGTAGCCTACATATTGCGTTTTTTTTTTAATTTGCTTACCGGGCTAAAGGTTAGCATGCTTAAAATACGTAAGTCGTTTTGTTCAACAAATTTGAGTAGATAACTCAGCAGTTGTTTGCATCAGAGCGACAATTTTTGAGGTAGTTATTAAAACTGTTTAAAGGTTGTCAAACGTTGTTTCTCGTTGTATATCCTTTAATTCTAGAGTTAAATTGATAAATAACGTGTACGAATTTGTTTAACGCATTTGTTTTGGTTACTCGACGTCTCCGTTCTCGTGTAGCCTACATATTGCGTTTTTTTTTTTAATTTGCTTACCGGGCTAAAGGTTAGCATGCTTAAAATACGTAAGTCGTTTTGTTCAACAAATTTGAGTAGATAACTCAGCAGTTGTTTCCATCAGAGCTACAATTTTTGAGATAGTTATTAAAACTGTTTAAAGATGGTCAAACGTTGTTTCTCGTTGTATATCCTTTAATTTTAGTGTTAAATTGATAAATAAGTGTACGAATTTGTTTAACGCATTTGTTTTGGTTACTCGACGTCTTCGTTCTCGTGTAGCCTACATATTGCGTTTTTTTTTTTAATTTGCTTACCGGGCTAAAGGTTAGCATGCTTAAAATACGTAAGTCGTTTTGTTCAACAAATTTGCGTAGATAACTCAGCAGTTGTTTCCATCAGAGCTACAATTTTTGAGATAGTTATTAAAACTGTTTAAAGATGGTCAAACGTTGTTTCTCGTTGTATATCCTTTAATTTTAGTGTTAAATTGATAAATAAGTGTACGAATTTGTTTAACGCATTTGTTTTGGTTACTCGACGTCTTCGTTCTCGTGTAGCCTACATATTGCGTTTTTTTTTTAATTTGCTTACCGGGCTAAAGGTTAGCATGCTTAAAATACGTAAGTCGTTTTGTTCAACAAATTTGAGTAGATAACTCAGCAGTTGTTTGCATCAGAGCGACAATTTTTGAGATAGTTATTAAAACTGTTTAAAGGTTGTCAAACGTTGTTTCTCGTTGTATATCCTTTAATTCTAGAGTTAAATTGATAAATAACGTGTACGAATTTGTTTAACGCATTTGTTTTGGTTACTCGACGTCTCCGTTCTCGTGTAGCCTACATATTGCGTTTTTTTTTAATTTGCTTACCGGGCTAAAGGTTAGCATGCTTAAAATACGTAAGTCGTTTTGTTCAACAAATTTGAGTAGATAACTCAGCAGTTGTTTGCATCAGAGCGACAATTTTTGAGATACTTATTAAAACTGTTTAAAGGTTGTCAAACGTTGTTTCTCGTTGTATATCCTTTAATTCTAGAGTTAAATTGATAAATAACGTGTACGAATTTGTTTAACGCATTTGTTTTGGTTACTCGACGTCTCCGTTCTCGTGTAGCCTACATATTGCGTTTTTTTTTTTAATTTGCTTACCGGGCTAAAGGTTAGCATGTTTAAAATACGTAAGTCGTTTTGTTCAACAAATTTGAGTAGATAACTCAGCAGTTGTTTGCATCAGAGCAACAATTTTTGAGATAGTTATTAAAACTGTTTAAAGGTTGTCAAACGTTGTTTCTCGTTGTATATCCTTTAATTCTAGAGTTAAATTGATAAATAACGTGTACGAATTTGTTTAACGCATTTGTTTTGGTTACTCGACGTCTCCGTTCTCGTGTAGCCTACATATTGCGTTTTTTTTTTTTTAATTTGCTTACCGGGCTAAAGGTTAGCATGCTTAAAATACGTAAGTCGTTTTGTTCAACAAATTTGAGTAGATAACTCAGCAGTTGTTTGCATCAGAGCGACAATTTTTGAGATAGTTATTAAAACTGTTTAAAGGTTGTCAAACGTTGTTTCTCGTTGTATATCCTTTAATTCTAGAGTTAAATTTATAAATAACGTGTACGAATTTGTTTAACGCATTTGCTTTGGTTACTCGACGTCTCCGTTCTCGTGTAGCCTACATATTGCGTTTTTTTTTTAATTTGCTTACCGGGCTAAAGGTTAGCATGCTTAAAATACGTAAGTCGTTTTGTTCAACAAATTTGAGTAGATAACTCAGCAGTTGTTTGCATCAGAGCGACAATTTTTGAGATAGTTATTAAAACTGTTTAAAGGTTGTCAAACGTTGTTTCTCGTTGTATATCCTTTAATTCTAGAGTTAAATTGATAACGTGTACGAATTTGTTTAACGCATTTTTTTGGTTACTCGACGTCTCCGTTCTCGTGTAGCCTACATATTGCGTTTTTTTTTTAATTTGCTTACCGGGCTAAAGGTTAGCATGCTTAAAATACGTAAGTCGTTTTGTTCAACAAATTTGAGTAGATAACTCAGCAGTTGTTTCCATCAGAGCGACAATTTTTGAGATAGTTATTAAAACTGTTTAAAGATGGTCAAACGTTGTTTCTCGTTGTATATCCTTTAATTTTAGTGTTAAATTGATAAATAAGTGTACGAATTTGTTTAACGCATTTGTTTTGGTTACTCGACGTCTCCGTTCTCGTGTAGCCTACATATTGCGTTTTTTTTTTTAATTTGCTTACCGGGCTAAAGGTTAGCATGCTTAAAATGTGTAAGTCGTTTTGTTCAACAAATTTGAGTAGATAACTCAGCAGTTGTTTGCATCAGAGCGACAATTTTTGAGATAGTTATTAAAACTGTTTAAAGGTTGTCAAACGTTGTTTCTCGTTGTATATCCTTTAATTCTAGAGTTAAATTGATAAATAACGTGTACGAATTTGTTTAACGCATTTGTTTTGGTTACTCGACGTCTCCGTTCTTGTGTAGCCTACATATTGCGTTTTTTTTTTTAATTTGCTTACCGGGCTAAAGGTTAGCATGCTTAAAATACGTAAGTCGTTTTGTTCAACAAATTTGAGTAGATTACTCAGCAGTTGTTTGCATCAGAGCGACAATTTTTGAGATAGTTATTAAAACTGTTTAAAGGTTGTTAAACGTTGTTTCTCGTTGTATATCCTTTAATCCTAGAGTTAAATTGATAAATAACGTGTACGAATTTGTTTAACGCATTTGTTTTGGTTACTCGACGTCTCCGTTCTCGTGTAGCCTACATATTGCGTTTTTTTTTAATTTGCTTACCGGGCTAAAGGTTAGCATGCTTAAAATACGCAAGTCGTTTTGTTCAACAAATTTAAGTAGATAACTCATCAGTTGTTTGCATCAGAGCGACAATTTTTGAGATAGTTATTAAAACTATTTAAAGGTTGTCAAACGATGTTTCTCGTTGTATATCCTTTAATTCTAGAGTTAAATTGATAAATAACGTGTACGAATTTGTTTAACGCATTTGTTTTGGTTACTCGACGTCTCCGTTCTCGTGTAGCCTACATATTGCGTTTTTTTTAAATTTGCTTACCGGGCTAAAGGTTAGCATGCTTAAAATACGTAAGTCGTTTTGTTCAACAAATTTGAGTAGATAACTCAGCAGTTGTTTGCATCAGAGCGACAATTTTTGAGATAGTTATTAAAACTGTTTAAATGTTGCCAAACGTTGTTTCTCGTTGTATATCCTTTAATTCTAGAGTTAAATTGATAAATAACGTGTACGAATTTGTTTAACGCATTTGTTTTGGTTACTCGACGTCTCCGTTCTCGTGTAGCCTACATATTGCGCTTTTTTTAATTTGCTTACCGGCCTAAAGGTTAGCATGCTTAAAATACGTAAGTCGTTTTGTTCAACAAATTTAAGTAGATAACTCATCAGTTGTTTGCATCAGAGCGACAATTTTTGAGATAGTTATTAAAACTGTTTAAAGGTTGTCAAACGTTGTTTCTTGTTGTATATCCTTTAATTCTAGAGTTAAATTGATAAATAACGTGTACGAATTTGTTTAACGCATTTGTTTTGGTTACTCGACGTCTCCGTTCTCGTGTAGCCTACATATTGCGTTTTTTTTTTTTAATTTGCTTACCGGTCTAAAGGTTAGCATGCTTAAAATACGAAATTCGTTTTGTTCAACAAATTTAAGTATATAACTCATCAGTTGTTTGCATCAGAGCGACAATTTTTGAGATAGTTATTAAAACTGTTTAAAGGTTGTCAAACGTTATTTCTCGTTGTATATCCTTTAATTCTAGAGTTAAATTGATAAATAACGTGTACGAATTTGTTTAACGCATTTGTTTTGGTTACTCGACGTCTCCGTTCTCGTGTAGCCTACATATTGCGTTTTTTTTTTTAATTTGCTTACCGGGCTAAAGGTTAGCATGCTTAAAATACGTAAGTCGTTTTGTTCAACAAATTTGAGTAGATAACTCAGCAGTTGTTTCCATCAGAGGGACAATTTTTGAGATAGTTATTAAAACTGTTTAAAGGTTGTCAAACGTTGTTTCTCGTTGCATATCCTTTAATTCTAGAGTTAAATTGATAAATAACGTGTACGAATTTGTTTAACGCATTTGTTTTGGTTACTCGACGTCTCCGTTCTCGTGTAGCCTACATATTGCGTTTTTTTTTAATTTGCTTACCGGGCTAAAGGTTAGCATGTTTAAAATACGTAAGTCGTTTTGTTCAACAAATTTGAGTAGATAACTCAGCAGTTGTTTGCATCAGAGCGACAATTTTTGAGATAGTTATTAAAACTGTTTAAAGGTTGTCAAACGTTGTTTCTCGTTGTATATCCTTTAATTCTAGAGTTAAATTGATAAATAACGTGTACGAATTTGTTTAACGCATTTGTTTTGGTTACTCGACGTCTCCGTTTTCGTGTAGCCTACATATTGCGTTTTTTTTTTAATTTGCTTACCGGGCTAAAGGTTAGCATGCTTAAAATACGTAAGTCGTTTTGTTCAACAAATTTGAGTAGATAACTCAGCAGTTGTTTGCATCAGAGCGACAATTTTTGAGATACTTATTAAAACTGTTTAAAGGTTGTCAAACGTTGTTTCTCGTTGTATATCCTTTAATTCTAGAGTTAAATTGATAAATAACGTGTACGAATTTGTTTAACGCATTTGTTTTGCTTACTCGACGTCTCCGTTCTCGTGTAGCCTACATATTGCGTTTTTTTTTTAATTTGCTTACCGGGCTAAAGGTTAGCATGTTTAAAATACGTAAGTCGATTTGTTCAACAAATTTGAGTAGATAACTCAGCAGTTGTTTGCATCAGAGCAACAATTTTTGAGATAGTTATTAAAACTGTTTAAAGGGTGTCAAACGTTGTTTCTCGTTGTATATCCTTTAATTCTAGAGTTAAATTGATAAATAACGTGTATGAATTTGTTTAACGCATTTGTTTTGGTTACTCGACGTCTCCGTTCTCGTGTAGCCTACATATTGCGTTTTTTTTTTTTAATTTGCTTACCGGGCTAAAGGTTAGCATGCTTAAAATACGTAAGTCGTTTTGTTCAACAAATTTGAGTAGATAACTCAGCAGTTGTTTGCATCAGAGCGAAATTTTTTGAGATAGTTATTAAAACTGTTTAAATGTTGTCAAACGTTGTTTCTCGTTGTATATCCTTTAATTCTAGAGTTAAATTGATAAATAACGTGTACGAATTTGTTTAACGCATTTGTTTTGGTTACTCGACGTCTCCGTTCTCGTGTAGCCTACATATTGCGTTTTTTTTTTATTTGCTTACCGGGCTAAAGGTTAGCATGCTTAAAATACGTAAGTCGTTTTGTTCAACAAATTTAAGTAGATAACTCATCAGTTGTTTGCATCAGAGCGACAATTTTTGAGATAGTTATTAAAACTGTTTAAAGGTTGTCAAACGTTGTTTCTCGTTGTATATCCTTTAATTCTAGAGTTAAATTGATAATTAACGTGTACGAATTTGTTTAACGCATTTGTTTTCGTTACTCGACGTCTCCGTTCTCGTGTAGCCTACATATTGCGTTTTTTTTTTTATATGCTTACCGGGCTAAAGGTTAGCATGCTTAAAATACGTAAGTCGTTTTGTTCAACAAATTTAAGTAGATAACTCATCAGTTGTTTGCATCAGAGCGACAATTTTTGAGATAGTTATTAAAACTGTTTAAAGGTTGTCAAACGTTGTTTCTCGTTGTATATCCTTTAATTCTAGAGTTAAATTGATAAATAACGTGTACGAATTTGTTTAACGCATTTGTTTTGGTTACTCGACGTCTCCGTTCTCGTGTAGCCTACATATTGCGTTTTTTTTTTAATTTGCTTACCGGGCTAAAGGTTAGCATGCTTAAAATACGTAAGTCGTTTTGTTCAACAAATTTAAGTAGATAACTCATCAGTTGTTTGCATCTGAGCGACAATTTTTGAGATAGTTATTAAAACTGTTTAAAGGTTGTCAAACGTTGTTTCTCGTTGTATATCCTTTAATTCTAGAGTTAAATTGATAAATAACGTGTACGAATTTGTTTAACGCATTCGTTTTGGTTACTCGACGTCTCCGTTCTCGTGTAGCCTACATATTGCGTTTTTTTTTAATTTGCTTACCGGGCTAAAGGTTAGCATGCTTAAAATACGTAAGTCGTTTTGTTCAACAAATTTAAGTAGATAACTCATCAGTTGTTTGCATCAGAGCGACAATTTTTGAGATAGTTATTAAAACTGTTTAAAGGTTGTCAAACGTTGTTTCTCGTTGTATATCCTTTAATTCTAGAGTTAAATTGATAAATAACGTGTACGAATTTGTTTAACGCATTTGTTTTGGTTACTCGACGTCTCCGTTCTCGTGTAGCCTACATATTGCGTTTTTTTTTTTTATTTGCTTACCGGGCTAAAGGTTAGCATGCTTAAAATACGTAAGTCGTTTTGTTCAACAAATTTGAGTAGATAACTCAGCAGTTGTTGGCATCAGAGCGAAAATTTTTGAGATAGTTATTAAAACTGTTTAAAGGTTGTCAAACGTTGTTTCTCGTTGTATATCCTTTAATTCTAGAGTTAAATTGATAAATAACGTGTACGAATTTGTTTAACGCATTTGTTTTGGTTACTCGACGTCTCCGTTCTCGTGTAGCCTACATATTGCGTTTTTTTTTTAATTTGCTTACCGGGCTAAAGGTTAGCATGCTTAAAATACGTAAGTCGTTTTGTTCAACAAATTTGAGTAGATTACTCAGCAGTTGCTTGCATCAGAGCGACAATTTTTGAGATAGTTATTAAAACTGTTTAAAGGTTGTTAAACGTTGTTTCTCGTTGTATATCCTTTAATTCTAGAGTTAAATTGATAAATAACGTGTACGAATTTGTTTAACGCTTTTGTTTTGGTTACTCGACGTCTCCGTTCCCGTGTAGCCTACATATTGCGTTTTTTTTTAAATTTGCTTACCGGGCTAAAGGTTAGCATGCTTAAAATACGAAATTCGTTTTGTTCAACAAATTTAAGTATATAACTCATCAGTTGTTTGCATCAGAGCGACAATTTTTGAGATAGTTATTAAAACTGTTTAAAGGTTGTCAAACGTTATTTCTCGTTGTATATCCTTTAATTCTAGAGTTAAATTGATAAATAACGTGTACGAATTTGTTTAACGCATTTGTTTTGGTTACTCGACGTCTCCGTTCTCGTGTAGCCTACATATTGCGTTTTTTTTTAAATTTGCTTACCGGGCTAAAGGTTAGCATGCTTAAAATACGTAAGTCGTTTTGTTCAACAAATTTGAGTAGATAACTCAGCAGTTGTTTCCATCAGAGCGACAATTTTTGAGATAGTTATTAAAACTGTTTAAAGGTTGTCAAACGTTGTTTCTCGTTGTATATCCTTTAATTCTAGAGTTAAATTGATAAATAACGTGTACGAATTTGTTTAACGCATTTGTTTTGGTTACTCGACGTCTCCGTTCTCGTGTAGCCTACATATTGCGTTTTTTTTTTAATTTGCTTACCGGGCTAAAGGTTAGCATGCTTAAAATACGTAAGTCGTTTTGTTCAACAAATTTAAGTAGATAACTCATTAGTTGTTTGCATCAGAGCGACAATTTTTGAGATAGTTATTAAAACTGTTTAAAGGTTGTCAAACGTTGTTTCTCGTTGTATATCCTTTAATTCTAGAGTTAAATTGATAAATAACGTGTACGAATTTGTTTAAAGCATTTGTTTTGGTTACTCGACGTCTCCGTTCTCGTGTAGCCTACATATTGCGTTTTTTTTTTTAATTTGCTTACCGGGCTAAAGGTTAGCATGCTTAAAATACGTAAGTCGTTTGGTTCAACAAATTTAAGTAGATAACTCATCAGTTGTTTGCATCAGAGCGACAATTTTTGAGATAGTTATTAAAACTGTTTAAAGGTTGTCAAACGTTGTTTCTCGTTGTATATCCTTTAATTCTAGAGTTAAATTGATAAATAACGTGTACGAATTTGTTTAACGCATTTGTTTTGGTTACTCGAAGTCTTCGTTCTCGTGTAGCCTACATATTGCGTTTTTTTTTTAATTTGCTTACCGGGCTAAAGGTTAGCATGCTTACAATACGTAAGTCGTTTTGTTCAACAAATTTGAGTAACGAATTTGTTTAACGCATTTGTTTTGGTTACTCGACGTCTTCGTTCTCGTGTAGCCTACATATTGCGTTTTTTTTTAATTTGCTTACCGGGCTAAAGGTTAGCATGTTTAAAATACGTAAGTAGTTTTGTTCAACAAATCTGAGTAAATAACTCAGCAGTTGCTTGCATCAGAGCGACAATTTTTGAGATAGTTATTAAAACTGTTTAAAGGTTGTCAAACGTTGTTTCTCGTTGTATATCCTTTAATTCTAGAGTTAAATTGATAAATAACGTGTACGAATTTGTTTAACCCATTTGTTTTGGTTACTTGACGGCTCCGTTTTCGTGTAGCCTACATATTGCGTTTTTTTTTAATTTGCTTACCGGGCTAAAGGTTAGCATGCTTAAAATACGTAAGTGGTTTTGTTCAACAAATTTGAGTAGATAACTCAGCAGTTGTTTCCATCAGAGCGACAATTTTTGAGATATTTATTAAAACTGTTTAAAGGTTGTCAAACGTTGTTTCTCGTTGTATATCCTTTAATTCTAGAGTTAAATTGATAAATAACATGTACGAATTTGTTTAACGCATTTGTTTTGGTTACTCGACGTCTCCGTTCTCGTGTAGCCTACATATTGCGTTTTTTTTTTTAATTTGCTTACCGGGCTAAAGGTAAGCATGCCTAAAATACGTAAGTCGATTTGTTCAACAAATTTGAGTAGATAACTCAGCAGTTGTTTGCATCAGAGCGACAATTTTTGAGATAGTTATTAAAACTGTTTAAAAGTTGTCAAACGTTGTTTCTCGTTGTATATCCTTTAATTCTAGAGTTAAATTGATAAATAACGTGTACGAATTTGTTTAACGCATTTGTTTTTGTTACTCGACGTCTCCGTTCTCGTGTAGCGTACATATTGCGTTTTTTTTTAAATTTGCTTACCGGGCTAAAGGTTAGCATGCTTAAAATACGTAAGTCGTTTTGTTCAACAAATTTGAGTAGATAACTCAGCAGTTGTTTGCATCAGAGCGACAATTTTTGAGATAGTTATTAAAACTGTTTCAAGGTTGCCAAACGTTGTTTCTCGTTGTATATCCTTTAATTCTAGAGTTAAATTGATAAATAACGTGTACGAATTTGTTTAACGCATTTGTTTTGGTTACTCGACGTCTCCGTTCTCGTGTAGCCTACATATTGCGTTTTTTTTTTAATTTGCTTACCGGGCTAAAGGTTAGCATGTTTAAAATACGTAAGTCGTTTTGTTCAACAAATTTGAGTAGATAACTCAGCAGTTGTTTGCATCAGAGCGACAATTTTTGAGATAGTTATTAAAATTGTTTAAAGGTTGTCAAACGTTGTTTCTCGTTGTATATCCTTTAATTCTAGAGTTAAATTGATAAATAACGTGTACGAATTTGTTTAACGCATTTGTTTTGGTTACTCGACGTCTCCGTTCTCGTGTAGCCTACATATTGCGTTTTTTTTTTAATTTGCTTACCGGGCTAAAGGTTAGCATGCTTAAAATACGTAAGTCGTTTTGTTCAACAAATTTGAGTAGATAACTCAGCAGTTGTTTGCATCAGAGCGACAATTTTTGAGATAGTTATTAAAACTGTTTAAAGGTTGTCAAACGTTGTTTCTCGTTGTATATCCTTTAATTCTAGAGTTAAATTGATAAATAACGTGTACGAATTTGTTTAACGCATTTGTTTTGGTTACTCGAAGTCTCCGTTCTCGTGTAGCCTACATATTGCGTTTTTTTTTTTTAATTTGCTTACCGGGCTAAAGGTTAGCATGCTTAAAATACGTAAGTTGTTTTGTTCAACAAATTTGAGTAGATAACTCAGCAGTTGTTTGTATCAGAGCGACAATTTTTGAGATAGTTATTAAAACTATTTAAAGGTTGTCAAATGTTGTTTCTCGTTGTATATCCTTTAATTCTAGAGTTAAATTTATAAATAACGTGTACGAATTTGTTTAACGCATTTGTTTTGGTTACCCGACGTCTCCGTTCTCGTGTAGCCTACATATTGCGTTTTTTTTTTAATTTGCTTACCGGGCTAAAGGTTAGCATGCTTAAAATACGTAAGTCGTTTTGTTCAACAAATTTGAGTATATAACTCAGCAGTTGTTTGCATCAGAGCGACAATTTTTGAGATAGTTATTAAAACTGTTTAAAGGTTGTCAAACGTTGTTTCTCGTTGTATATCCTTTAATTCTAGAGCTAAATTGATAAATAACGTGTACGAATTTGTTTAACGCATTTGTTTTGGTTACTCGACGTCTCCGTTCTCATGTAGCCTACATATTGCGTTTTTTTTTTAATTTGCTTACCGGGCTAAAGGTTAGCATGCTTAAAATACGTAAGTCGTTTTGTTCAACAAATTTGAGTAGATAACTCAGCAGTTGTTTGTATCAGAGCGACAATTTTTGAGATAGTTATTAAAACTATTTAAAGGTTGTCAAATGTTGTTTCTCGTTGTATATCCTTTAATTCTAGAGCTAAATTGATAAATAACGTGTACGAATTTGTTTAACGCATTTGTTTTGGTTACTCGACGTCTCCGTTCTCGTGTAGCCTACATATTGCGTTTTTTTTTTTAATTTGCTTACCGCGGTAAAGGTTAGCATGCTTAAAATACGTAAGTCGTTTTGTTCAACAAATTTGAGTAGATAACTCAGCAGTTGTTTCCATCAGAGCGACAATTTTTGAGATAGTTATTAAAACTGTTTAAAGGTTGTCAAACTTTGTTTCTCGTTGTATATCCTTTAATTCTAGAGCTAAATTGATAAATAACGTGTACGAATTTGTTTAACGCATTTGTTTTGGTTACTCGACGTCTCCGTTCTCATGTAGCCTACATATTGCGTTTTTTTTTTAATTTGCTTACCGGGCTAAAGGTTAGCATGTTTAAAATACGTAAGTCGTTTTGTTCAACAAATTTGAGTAGATAACTCAGCAGTTGTTTGCATCAGAGCGACAATTTTTGAGATAGTTATTAAAACTGTTTAAAGGTTGTCAAACGTTGTTTCTCGTTGTATATCCTTTAATTCTAGAGTTAAATTGATAAATAACATGTACGGATTTGTTTAACGCATTTGTTTTCGTTACTCGACGTCTCCGTTCTCGTGTAGCCTACATATTGCGTTTTTTTTTAATTTGCTTACCGGGCTAAAGGTTAGCATGCTTAAAATACGTAAGTCGTTTTGTTCAACAAATTTAAGTAGATAACTCATCAGTTGTTTGCATCAGAGCGACAATTTTTGAGATAGTTATTAAAACTGTTTAAAGGTTTTCAAACGCTGTTTCTCGTTGTATATCCTTTAATTCTAGAGTTAAATTGATAAATAACGTGTACGAGTTTGTTTAACGCATTTGTTTTGGTTACTCGACGTCTCCGTTCTCGTGTAGCCTACATATTGCGTTTTTTTTTTTAATTTGCTTACCGGGCTAAAGGTTAGCATGCTTAAAATACGTAAGTCGTACGCATTTGTTTTGGTTACTCGACGTCTCCGTTCTCGTGTAGCCTATGAATTGCGTTTTTTTTTAATTTGCTTACCGGGCTAAAGGTTAGCATGTTTAAAATACGTAAGTCGTTTTGTTCAACAAATTTGAGTAGATAACTCAGCAGTTGTTTGCATCAGAGCGACAATTTTTGAGATAGTTATTAAAATTGTTTAAAGGTTGTCAAACGTTGTTTCTCGTTGTATATCCTTTAATTCTAGAGTTAAATTGATAAATAACGTGTACGAATTTGTTTAACGCATTTGTTTTGGTTACTCGACGTCTCCGTTCTCGTGTAGCCTACATATTGCGTTTTTTTTTTTTTAATTTGCTTACCGGGCTAAAGGTTAGCATGCTTAAAATACGTAAGTCGTTTTGTTCAACAAATTTGGGTAGATAACTCAGCAGTAGTTTGCATCAGAGCGACAATTTTTGAGATAGTTATTAAAACTGTTTAAAGGTTGTCAAACGTTGTTTCTCGTTGTATATCCTTTAATTCTAGAGTTAAATTGATAAATAACGTGTACGAATTTGTTTAACGCATTTGTTTTGGTTACTCGACGTCTCCGTTCTCGTGTAGCCTACATATTGCGTTTTTTTTTTTTAATTTGCTTACCGGGCTAAAGGTTAGCATGCTTAAAATACGTAAGTCGTTTTGTTCAACAAATTTGAGTAGATAACTCAGAAGTTGTTTGTATCAGAGCGACAATTTTTGAGATAGTTATTAAATTACGTAATTGGTGTCGTGGGGTGCGCACGTATTTTTCTTTGCTCCGTATTAAAATTAAAAAATAAAAAAATAAAGTAAATATGAAGTGCTCGGTTTGTGTACAAAAAATCGATAGAAACAATCTTTCAAAGGTAACTTGTGCTGATTGCGCTAGCTCTTTTCATTATTCTTGTGCGAATGTTAAAAAAGACGACATTGAATATATGAATGCTGAAAACATAAAATTCAGATGCGACAAGTGCAATGCTCTTCGGCGCAAATCACTTCAAAATCAGCCTTTGTCATTTCCAACAACAAAAGATGCTCAGCAACAGCAGAATGCAGAACTTTGCTTACGGAACCAAATGCAGCAAAAACAGCATGTAACAAAATCACAACAACAACAAGAACAACAAAGCAATGAAGAGCCGAACGAAGCGACTGCAAGCAAAGCACAATTTTGCGCCAAAACAATTACACTTCAGCTCCTTTATGAAGAAATAATTGATTTAAAAAAAATAAACACCGATTACCTGTCAACGATAAATGAAATGAAAGAGGAAAATGCAAAGCTAAAAATAAAAGTAAACAATCTGGAAAGTAGACTCAACTGGAGAGAGCAAAAGCAACTGGAGAACGACATTGAGTTAGTTGGTGTACCTAACGTGGATAATGCAAATGTAGGAGAGTGTGTGCAAAGAATATTTAGAGAAGCTCTTAATATCACTGTCTCAGCAGAAGATATTAGTAAGTGTTATGTAAAGCGCATTAAAAAATCAAACACTGTTGACAATATTATTTGTGCCAAACTCTCTTCGTTTGATGTTAAGAAGAAGATCATGCAGAGTAAAAAAACATGTAAAGGGAAGTTAAATGCGTCTGTGTTTGGTGGCGATAAAAAACAAAACATCTACATAATGATCGCCTTACCAAATATACTAGGGAATTGTTTATGTCAGCAAAACAAGTAAAAGCAGAGAAAAGATTCAAGTACCTGTGGATTCGAAGTTCCACAATACTTCTAAAAAAGGTTGATAATGGTGATGTCTATGTTATAAGGTCTTTTGAGGATCTCACAAAATAAAAAACTAAATATATTTGTTGCCTATTAGCCTTATGTTTAATAACTTAAATAATAATATTGATCTTATAGCTGAAGAGCCCCCCATAACAACCATTAGAAGTATTTCTGATTTGAATACTCATTCGAATTCTTATCAATTTAAATCTGTTTATGCCGTACATCAAAATATACGTAGTTTGCGTCGTAATTTCGATCTATTGGCAACAAATCTTGATGCTTTCCTGAACCTACCTAGCTTTATTTTTGTATCAGAAATCTGGATATATTCTTTTGAGATTGACGAATATAATTTACCTAATTATAAATTCTATGCAAGTATTAATGATTCGTATCCAGCTGGCGGTGTAGGAGTTTTTGTTCATGATTCGTTTGACTGTAGCAAAATTGAACGACTTAGTCTCACTAGTGCTGACGCTATAAAGGTTTCGTGCTGCATTTGCAAAATAAACTTTGTATTTGTCTGTATTTATAGACTTCACTCGCAACCTTCTCAATTATTTATCGATGAGTTCTATTCATTATTAAGTAGTGTATCAACGACGAATTTTGTAATTTTGGGCGATTTTAATCTGGATCTATTAAGTACAAGCTCTGTACTTAATAATTATAACATGGTATTGGCAGATCATGGGTTATATTCACTTGTAAACGAAGCTACTAGACCAGTGGCAGGTACGTGTCTTGATCACGTACTGTGCCGCTTCTTTGGTTCTTCTTGGTCTGCCTGTTCCGCTATTAACTCGGACCTGGGTATCACGGATCACTGTATGAGTGGTATTCTCTTTAAAAACACAATGGTTGAGAAAGACGTTAGAAAAAGAAATAGGCATGTTGTGGAAAAAATTAATTTTGATCAACTAAATATTGAACTTCGCTTAAATATTTGGAGCAATGTATACGCCGAAGAAAATGTATCAAGGGCATACGGCTTGTTTTTAGATAATTTAATGCAATGCATTAACTCCTCAACATACTGCGTTAACAAAAAAGCATCAGAAATCAGACTCAAACCGTGGATATCTAAATGCCTTTTGAATAGAATTAGGTTCAAAAATAAATTAAAAAAAAAAGTGCAACAAACATCCATGTGACACCAATTTGAATACTCGTTTTAAGCAAATATGCAAACGAATCAATGGAGAAATTCGTAAATGTCGGGACGATTATTATAATAACTTAGTCAATAAATCCAAAGGTAATCCAAAAGAAGAGTGGAAAGTAATAAATAGGATTATTGATAAAAACACAAAAAGGCAAGATTCTCATTTTGTTTTACAAAAAGAAGGCGTTGATATTTCTGTTCCCATAGAAATAGCTAATGATTTTAATGAATACTTTACTTCAATTGTGAAGTCAAACTTTCCGCCAAATGTGACACCCCTTTGCGATTGTTGCTCTGATTTTGGAGTAGCTAAAGATTCTTTCAGAAGCAACAGCTTCTTTTTTGAGCCAATCTCAGGATCGGAAATTTTAACTGCAATCAAATCTTTGAAAAATAGTAATTCTTCCGGTCATGATGGAATCTCTAACGTTATGTTAAAGAAAATCTCATACAATATTGTTGATGTTTTAAAACATATCTTTAACTTGAGTGTTACAACTGGGATTTTCCCAGAACAATTAAAATTAGGAATTGTAATACCGATTCTCAAAAAAGGTAATAAAAAAGATATGGCTAACTATAGGCCGATTTCACTTTTGTCATCAATTACTAAAATTTTTGAAAAAATTGTAAAAGTAAGGATGTTATCCTACTTTGAAAAAATAAATTTTCTTAGTCCTTTGCAATTTGGTTTCAGGGATGGTCTTTCTACGGAAGATGCTCTTTTGGACTTCTGTTCAACTATATACAAGGGTATTGATTCAAAAAAAGATTGTGCTGGGCTTTTTGTGGACATTACAAAAGCATTCGATATGGTTGATCATGGCCGTCTTTTAAATAAGCTTTATGATTTGGGAATTCGTGGCTTGTTATACAATTGGTTTGTTTCCTATTTAGGAAATCGAACCCAAAGAGTGAAAATAGGCAACACTCTTAGTGAGACCAAAGTCATAAACTCTGGTGTACCACAAGGATCGGTTCTGGGTCCCATATTATTCCTTATCTATGTGAACTCACTATTTATTCAGCCTTTTAAGGGCAAAGTCGAAGCATTTGCGCATGACCTAGGAATTGCATATAACTCAACGGATCCTTTAAATTTGATAGCGGATCTGAACCACGATATACACATACTTTGGTCATGGTTTGCGGAACATAAACTGGTTGTCAGCAATAAAACCAAATTAATGTGCTTTAGTCCAAAACTTCAAGAAGCACAAGATCTTAATATAACTTTTCACAGTGCAATATGCAAACGTAATATCCTATATAGTAACAAGTGCTCCAACCATCGTTATCAGTGTTCTTTTCAAAATAATACAGCATGTGACTCTAACTGCTTTGAAATTGAAAAAGTGAATAGCTTCAAATACCTAGGAGTCACAATTGACCGTAATCTATACTGGAATGAGCAAATCGCAACTGTAAGAAAATACTTACTTTCAACCAATCGTATACTTTACCGTCTTAGAAAATACGTTCCAAACCATACACTGAAAACAGTTTATTATAGTATATTTCATTCAAAATTAGAATATGGAATAAGTTGCTGGGGTGGTGCTCACTCCAATAAAATAAATCAATTAACTGTACTGCAAAAATGTGCAGTAAGGAAAATTTTTAATTGTCCACGTCGGACTCACTCCTTTGACTTATTTAGAAGATCAAAAATATTCCCAGTTCGGCATTTGTTCTATTACAAAGTTTTAAAAATTTTTTACATGAGAGGTGGCTATTTGCAAAATCCCACACGAGGAATGTACAGCCTGCGTAGTAACCATAGCACACTTGTTTCTTTACCAGTTTTTCGAACAACATTGTTTAGAAATTCCTACACTGTCTTATCCTGCAAACTTTTTAATTCCCTTGCCAAAAACATACGAGACGTTAGATCCAGATCTGTGTTTTTAAAAAAAATAAAAACTTGGCTTCTTGAGTTTGATACCAACCAGATAGAAATTTTGATGCACTACGTTGTATAATATAGTCTGTAATTTTATATATGCATTGTATAGTTTTGAATTTTCTTTTTGCTGTTTTCTTATGAGGAATTCTGTAAACTTAGCTTTTGTATTCTTTCTTCAAATTGTTTCATGACTTAATTTAGTCAATTTATTTTTGAAATATCTTATTCTCATTTTAAATAAATTTTTTTTATATATATCTTGTATTCTTTTTTTTTGTTCACCCCACTACTACTATTTATACAATGGAATTTGTTAAAACATGATGTGACATACAACACTATTTTTATTATATAAAATAAAGATGTCACTAACTATTCTCTAAGTAATGATATTGTAGACATGTAAAATTAAGCTATCGAATATGTACATACGCTTATGAGAATAATGAAATAAATAATAATCTAATCTAATCTAATAAAACTATTTAAAGGTTGTCAAATGTTGTTTCTCGTTGTATATCCTTTAATTCTAGAGTTAAATTGATAAATAACGTGTACGAATTTGTTTAACGCATTTGTTTTGGTTACTCGATGTCTCCGTTCTCGTGTAGACTACATATTGCGTTTTTTTTTTTAATTTGCTTACCGGGCTAAAGGTTAGCATGTTTAAAATACGTAAGTCGTTTTGTTCAACAAATTTGAGTAGATAACTCAGCAGTTGTTTGCATCAGAGCGACAATTTTTGAGATAGTTATTAAAACTGTTTAAAGGTTGTCAAACGTTGTTTCTCGTTGTATATCCTTTAATTCTGGAGTTAAATTGATAAATAACGTGTACGAATTTGTTTAAAGCATTTGTTTTGGTTACTCGACGTCTCCCTTCTCGTGTAGCCTACATATTGCGTTTTTTTTAATTTGCTTACCGGGCTAAAGGTTAGCATGCTTAAAATACGTAAGTCGTTTTGTTCAACAAATTTGAGTAGATAACTCAGCAGTTGTTTGCATCAGAGCGCCAATTTTTGAGATAGTTATTAAAACTGTTTAAAGGTTGTCAAACGTTGTTTCTCGTTGTATATCCTTTAATTCTAGAGTCAAATTGATAAATAACGTGTACGAATTTGATTAACGCATTTGTTTTGGTTACTCGACGTCTCCGTTCTCGTGTAGCCTACATATTGCGTTTTTTTTTAATTTGCTTACCGGGCTAAAGGTTAGCATGCTTAAAATACGTAAGTCGTTTTGTTCAACAAATTTAAGTAGATAACTCATCAGTTGTTTGCATCAGAGCGACAATTTTTGAGATAGTTATTAAAACTGTTAAAGGTTGTCAAACGTTGTTTCTCGTTGTATATTCTTTAATTCTAGAGTTAAATTGATAAATAACGTGTACGAATTTGTTTAACGCATTTGTTTTGGTTACTCGACGTCTCCGTTCTCGTGTAGCCTACATATTGCGTTTTTTTTTTTAATTTGCTTACCGGGCTAAAGGTTAGCATGCTTAAAATACGTAAGTCGTTTTGTTCAACAAATTTAAGCAGATAACTCATCAGTTGTTTGCATCAGAGCGAAAATTTTTGAGATAGTTATTAAAACTGTTTAAAGGTTTTCAAACGTTGTTTCTCGTTGTATATCCTTTAATTCTAGAGTTAAATTTATAAATAACGTGTACGAGTTTGTCTAACGCATTTGTTTTGGTTACTCGACGTCTCCGTTCTCGTGTAGCCTACATATTGCGTTTTTTTTTTTAATTTGCTTACCGGGCTAAAGGTTAGCATGCTTAAAATACGTAAGTCGTTTTGTTCAACAAATTTGAGTAGATAGCTCAGCAGTTGTTTCCATCAGAGCGACAATTTTTGAGATAGTTATTAAAACTGTTTAAAGGTTGTCAAACGTTGTTTCTCGTTGTATATCCTTTAATTCTAGAGTTAAATTGATAAATAACGTGTACGAATTTGTTTAACGCATTTGTTTTGGTTACTCGACGTCTCCGTTCTCGTGTAGCCTACATATTGCGTTTTTTTTTTAATTTGCTTACCGGGCTAAAGGTTAGCATGCTTAAAATACGTAAGTCGTTTTGTTCAACAAATTTAAGTAGATAACTCATCAGTTGTTTTCATCAGAGCGACAATTTTTGAATAGTTATTAAAACTGTTTAAAGGTTGTCAAACGTTATTTCTCGTTGTATATCCTTTAATTCTAGAGTTAAATTGATAAATAACATGTACGAATTTGTTTAACGCATTTGTTTTGGTTACTCGACGTCTCCGTTCTCGTGTAGTCTACATATTGCGTTTTTTTTTTAATTTGCTTACCGGGCTAAAGGTTAGCATGCTTAAAATACGTAAGTCGTTTTGTTCAACAAATTTGAGTAGATAACTCAGCAGTTGTTTCCATCAGAGCGACAATTTTTGAGATAGTTATTAAAACTGTTTAAAGGTTGTCAAACGTTGTTTCTCGTTGTATATCCTTTAATTCTTGAGTTAAATTGATAAATAACGTGTACGAATTTGTTTAACGCATTTGTTTTGGTTACTCGACGTCTCCGTTCTCGTGTAGCCTACATATTGCGTTTTTTTTTTTAATTTGCTTACCGGGCTAAAGGTTAGCATACTTAAAATACGTAAGTCGTTTTGTTCAACAAATTTAAGTAGATAACTCATTACTTGTTTGCATCAGAGCGACAATTTTTGAGATAGTTTTTAAAACTGTTTAAAGGTTGTCAAACGTTGTTTCTCGTTGTATATCCTTTAATTCTAGAGTTAAATTGATAAATAACGTGTACGAATTTGTTTAACGCATTTGTTTTGGTTACTCGACGTCTCCGTTCTCGTGTAGCCTACATATTGCGTTTTTTTTTTAATTTGCTTACCGGGCTAAAGGTTAGCATGCTTAAAATACGTAAGTCGTTTGGTTCAACAAATTTAAGTAGATAACTCATCAGTTGTTTGCATCAGAGCGACAATTTTTGAGATAGTTATTAAAACTGTTTAAAGGTTGTCAAACGTTGTTTCTCGTTGTATATCCTTTAATTCTAGAGTTAAATTGATAAATAACGTGTACGAATTTGTTTAACGCATTTGTTTTGGTTACTCGACGTCTTCGTTCTCGTGTATCCTACATATTGCGTTTTTTTTTTAATTTGCTTACCGGGCTAAAGGTTAGCATGCTTACAATACGTAAGTCATTTTGTTCAACAAATTTGAGTAACGAATTTGTTTAATGCATTTGTTTTGGTTACTCGACGTCTTCGTTCTCGTGTAGCCTACATATTGCGTTTTTTTTTTAATTTGCTTACCGGGCTAAAGGTTAGCATGTTTAAAATACGTAAGTCGTTTTGTTCAACAAATTTGAGTAGATAACTCAGCAGGTGCTTGCATCAGAGCGACAATTTTTGAGATAGTTAGTAAAACTATTTAAAGGTTGTCAAACGTTGTTTCTCGTTGTATATCCTTTAATTCTAGAGTTAAATTGATAAATAACGTGTACGAATTTGTTTAACGCATTTGTTTTGGTTCCTCGACGTCTCCGTTCTCGTGTAGCCTACATATTGCGTTTTTTTTTAATTTGCTTACCGGGCTAAAGGTTAGCATGCTTAAAATACGTAAATCGTTTTTTCAACAAATTTGAGTAGATAACTCAGCAGTTGTTTCCATCAGAGCGACAATTTTTGAGATAGTTATTAAAACTGTTTAAAGGTTGTCAAACGTTGTTTCTCGTTGTATATCCTTTAATTCTAGAGTTAAATTGATAAATAACGTGTACGAATTTGTTTAACGCATTTGTTTTGGTTACTCGACGTCTCCGTTCTCGTGTAGCCTACATATTGCGTTTTTTTTTTTAATTTGCTTACCGGGCTAAAGGTTAGCATGCTTAAAATACGTAAGTCGTTTGGTTCAACAAATTTAAGTAGATAACTCATCAGTTGTTTGCATCAGAGCGACAATTTTTGAGATAGTTATAAAACTGTTTAAAGGTTGTCAAACGTTGTTTCTCGTTGTATATCCTTTAATTCTAGAGTTAAATTGATAAATAACGTGTACGAATTTGTTTAACCCATTTGTTTTGGTTACTTGAGGGCTCCGTTTTCGTGTAGCCTACATATTGCGTTTTTTTTTTAATTTGCTTACCGGGCTAAAGGTTAGCATGCTTAAAATACGTAAGTCGTTTTGTTCAACAAATTTGAGTAGATAACTCAGCAGTTGTTTCCATCAGAGCGACAATTTTTGAGATAGTTATTAAAACTGTTTAAAGGTTGTCAAACGTTGTTTCTCGTTGTATATCCTTTAATTCTAGAGTTAAATTGATAAATAACGTGTACGAATTTGTTTAACGCATTTGTTTTGGTTACTCGACGTCTCCGTTCTCGTGTAGCCTACATATTGCGTTTTTTTTTTAATTTGCTTACCGGGCTAAAGGTAAGCATGCTTAAAATACGTAAGTCGATTTGTTCAACAAATTTGAGTAGATAACTCAGCAGTTGTTTGCATCAGAGCGACAATTTTTGAGATAGTTATTAAAACTGTTTAAAAGTTGTCAAACGTTGTTTCTCGTTGTATATCCTTTAATTCTAGAGTTAAATTGATAAATAACGTGTACGAATTTGTTTAACGCATTTGTTTTTGTTACTCGACGTCTCCGTTCTCGTGTAGCCTACATATTGCGTTTTTTTTTTTAATTTGCTTACCGTGCTAAAGGTTAGCATGCTTAAAATACGTAAGTCGTTTTGTTCAACAAATTTGAGTAGATAACTCAGCAGTTGTTTGCATCAGAGCGACAATTTTTGAGATAGTTATTAAAACTGTTTAAAGGTTGTCAAACGTTGTTTCTGGTTGTATATCCTTTAATTCTAGAGTTAAATTGATAAATAACGTGTACGAATTTGTTTAACGCATTTGTTTTGGTTACTCGACGTCTCCGTTCTCGTGTAGCCTACATATTGCGTTTTTTTTTTAATTTGCTTACCGGGCTAAAGGTTAGCATGCTTAAAATACGTAAGTCGTTTTGTTCAACAAATTTAAGTAGATAACTCATCAGTTGTTTGCATCAGAGCGACAATTTTTGAGATAGTTATTAAAACTGTTTAAAGGTTGTCAAACGTTGTTTCTCGTTGTATATCCTTTAATTCTAGAGTTAGATTTATAAATAACGTGTACGAATTTGTTTAACGCATTTGTTTTGGTTACTCGACGTCTCCGTTCTCGTGTAGCCTACATATTGCGTTTTTTTTTTTAATTTGCTTACCGGGCTAAAGGTAAGCATGCTTAAAATACGTAAGTCGATTTGTTCAACAAATTTGAGTAGATAACTCAGCAGTTGTTTGCATCAGAGCGACAATTTTTGAGATAGTTATTAAAACTGTTTAAAAGTTGTCAAACGTTGTTTCTCGTTGTGTATCCTTTAATTCTAGAGTTAAATTGATAAATAACGTGTACGAATTTGTTTAACGCATTTGTTTTTGTTACTCGACGTCTCCGTTCTCGTGTAGCCTACATATTGCGTTTTTTTTTTTAATTTGCTTACCGTGCTAAAGGTTAGCATGCTTAAAATACGTAAGTCGTTTTGTTCAACAAATTTGAGTAGATAACTCAGCAGTTGTTTGCATCAGAGCGACAATTTTTGAGATAGTTATTAAAACTGTTTAAAGGTTGTCAAACGTTGTTTCTGGTTGTATATCCTTTAATTCTAGAGTTAAATTGATAAATAACGTGTACGAATTTGTTTAACGCATTTGTTTTGGTTACTCGACGTCTCCGTTCTCGTGTAGCCTACATATTGCGTTTTTTTTTTAATTTGCTTACCGGGCTAAAGGTTAGCATGCTTAAAATACGTAAGTCGTTTTGTTCACAAATTTAAGTAGATAACTCATCAGTTGTTTGCATCAGAGCGACAATTTTTGAGATAGTTATTAAAACTGTTTAAAGGTTGTCAAACGTTGTTTCTCGTTGTATATCCTTTAATTCTAGAGTTAGATTTATAAATAACGTGTACGAATTTGTTTAACGCATTTGTTTTGGTTACTCGACGTCTCCGTTCTCGTGTAGCCTACATATTGCGTTTTTTTTTAATTTGCTTACCGGGCTAAAGGTTAGCATGCTTAAAATACGTAAGTCGTTTTGTTCAACAAATTTGAGTAGATAACTCAGCAGTTGTTTGCATCAGAGCGACAATTTTTGAGATAGTTATTAAAACTGTTTAAAGGTTGTCAAACGTTGTTTCTCGTTGTATATCCTTTAATTCTAGAGTTAAATTGATAAATAACGTGTAAGAATTTGTTTAACGCATTTGTTTTGGTTACTCGACGTCTCCGTTCTCGTGTAGCCTACATATTGCGTTTTTTTTTTAATTTGCTTACCGGGCTAAAGGTTAGCATGCTTAAAATACGTAAGTCGTTTTGTTCAACAAATTTGAGTAGATAACTCAGCAGTTGTTTGCATCAGAGCGACAATTTTTGAGATAGTTATTAAAACTTTTTAAAGGTTGTCAAACGTTGTTTCTCGTTGTATATCCTTTAATTCTAGAGTTAAATTGATAAATAACGTGTACGAATTTGTTTAACGCATTGGTTTTGTTACTCGACGTCTCCGTTCTCGTGTAGCCTACATATTGCGTTTTTTTTTTTAATTTGCTTACCGGGCTAAAGGTTAGCATGTTTAAAATACGTAAGTCAATTTGTTCAACAAATTTGAGTAGATAACTCAGCAGTTGTTTGCAGCAGAGCGACAATTTTTGAGATAGTTATTAAAATTGTTTAAAGGTTGTCAAACGTTGTTTCTCGTTGTATATCCTTTAATTCTAGAGTTAAATTGATAAATAACGTGTTCGAATTTGTTTAACGCATTTGTTTTGGTTACTCGACGTCTCCGTTCTCGTGTAGCCTACATATTGCGTTTTTTTTTAATTTGCTTACCGGGCTAAAGGTTAGCATGCTTAAAATACGTAAGTCGTTTTGTTCAACAAATTTGAGTAGATAACTCAGCAGTTGTTTGCATCAGAGCGACAATTTTTGAGATAGTTATTAAAACTGTTTAAAGGTTGTCAAACGTTGTTTCTCGTTGTATATCCTTTAATTCTAGAGTTAAATTGATAAATAACGTGTACGAATTTGCTTAACGCATTTGTTTTGGTTACTCGACGTCTCCGTTCTCGTGTAGCCTACATATTGCGTTTTTTTTTAAATTTGCTTACCGGGCTAAAGGTTAGCATGCTTAAAATACGTGAGTCGTTTTGTTCAACAAATTTGAGTAGATAACTCAGCAGTTGTTTGTATCAGAGCGACAATTTTTGAGATAGTTATTAAAACTATTTAAAGGTTGTCAAATGTTGTTTCTCGTTGTATATCCTTTAATTCTAGAGTTAAATTGATAAATAACGTGTACGAATTTGTTTAACGCATTTGTTTTGGTTACTCGACGTCTCCGTTCTCGTGTAGCCTACATATTGCGTTTTTTTTTTAATTTGCTTACCGGGCTAAAGGTTAGCATGCTTAAAATACGTAAGTCGTTTTGTTCAACAAATTTGAGTATATAACTCAGCAGTTGTTTGCATCAGAGCGACAATTTTTGAGATAGTTATTAAAACTGTTTAAAGGTTGTCAAACGTTGTTTCTCGTTGTATATCCTTTAATTCTAGATTTAAATTGATAAATAACGTGTACGAATTTGTTTAACGCATTTGTTTTGGTTACTCGACGTCTCCGTTCTCGTGTAGCCTACATATTGCGTTTTTTTTTTAATTTGCTTACCGGGGTAAACGTTAGCATGCTTAAAATACGTAAGTCGTTTTGTTCAACAAATTTGAGTAGATAACTCAGCAGTTGTTTCCATCAGAGCGACAATTTTTGAGATAGTTATTAAAACTGTTTAAAGGTTGTCAAACTTTGTTTCTCGTTGTATATCCTTGAATTCTAGAGTTAAATTGATAAATAACGTGTACGAATTTGTTTAACGCATTTGTTTTGGTTACTCGACGTCTCCGTTCTCATGTAGCCTACATATTGTGTTTTTTTGTTAATTTGCTTACCGGGATAAAGGTTTGCATGTTTAAAATACGTAAGTCGTTTTGTTCAACAAATTTGAGTAGATAACTCAGCAGTTGTTTGCATCAGAGCGACAATTTTTGAGATAGTTATTAAAACTGTTTAAAGGTTGTCAAACGTTGTTTCTCGTTGTATATCCTTTAATTCTAGAGTTAAATTGATAAATAACGTGTACGAATTTGTTTAACGCATTTGTTTTAGTTACTCGACGTCTCCGTTCTCGTGTAGCCTACATATTGCGTTTTTTTTTCAATTTGCTTACCGGGCTAAAGGTTAGCATGCTTAAAATACGTAAGTCGTCTTGTTCAACAAATTTGAGTAGATAACTCAGCAGTTGTTTGCATCAGAGCGACAATTTTTGAGATAGTTATTAAAACTGTTTAAAGGTTGTCAAACGTTGTTTCTCGTTGTATATCCTTTAATTCTAGAGTCAAATTGATAAATAACGTGTACGAATTTGTTTAACGCATTTGTTTTGGTTACTAGACGTCTCCGTTCTCGTGTAGCCTACATATTGCGTTTTTTTTTTAAATTTGCTTACAGGGCTAAAGGTTAGCATGCTTAAAATACGTAAGTCGTTTTGTTCAACAAATTTAAGTAGATAACTCATCAGTTGTTTGCATCAGAGCGACAATTTTTGAGATAGTTATTAAAATTGTTAAAGGTTGTCAAACGTTGTTTCTCGTTGTATATCCTTTAATTCTAGAGTTAAATTGATAAATAACGTGTACGAATTTGTTTAATGCATTTGTTTTGGTTACTCGACGTCTCCGTTCTCGTGTAGCCTACATATTGCGTTTTTTTTTTAATTTGCTTACCGGGCTAAAGGTTAGCATGCTTAAAATACCTAAGTCGTTTTGTTCAACAAATTTGAGTAGATAACTCAGCAGTTGTTTGCATCAGAGCGACAATTTTTGAGATAGTTATTAAAACTGTTTAAAGGTTTTCAAACGTTGTTTCTCGTTGTATATCCTTTAATTCTAGAGTTAAATTGATAAATAACGTGTACGAGTTTGTTTAACGCATTTGTTTTGGTTACTCGACGTCTCCGTTCTCGTGTAGCCTACATATTGCGTTTTTTTTTTTAATTTGCTTACAGGGCTAAAGGTTAGCATGCTTAAAATACGTAAGTCGTACGCATTTGTTTTGGTTACTCGACGTCTCCGTTCTCGTGTAGCCTACATATTGCGTTTTTTTTTTTAATTTGCTTACCGGGCTAAAGGTTAGCATGTTTAAAATACGTAAGTCGTTTTGTTCAACAAATTTAAGTAGATAACTCAGCAGTTGCTTGCATCAGAGCGACAATTTTTGAGATAGTTATTAAAATTGTTTAAAGGTTGTCAAACATTGTTTCTCGTTGTATATCCTTTAATTCTAGAGTTAAATTGATAAATAACGTGTTCGAATTTGTTTAACGCATTTGTTTTGGTTACTCGACGTCTCCGTTCTCGTGTAGCCTACATATTGCGTTTTTTTTTTAATTTGCTTACCGGGCTAAAGGTTAGCATACTTAAAATACGTAAGTCGTTTTGTTCAACAAATTTGAGTAGATAACTCAGCAGTAGTTTGCATCAGAGCGGCAATTTTTGAGATAGTTATTCAAACTGTTTAAAGGTTGTCAAACGTTGTTTCTCGTTGTATATCCTTTAATTCTAGAGTTAAATTGATAAATAACGTGTACGAATTTGTTTAACGCATTTGTTTTGTTTACTCGACGTCTCCGTTCTCGTGTAGCCTACATATTGCGTTTTTTTTTAAATTTGCTTACCGGGCTAAAGGTCAGCATGCTTAAAATACGTAAGTCGTTTTGTTCAACAAATTTGAGTAGATAACTCAGCAGTTGTTTGTATCAGAGCGACAATTTTTGAGATAGTTATTAAAACTATTTAAAGGTTGTCAAATGTTGTTTCTCGTTGTATATCCTTTAATTCTAGAGTTAAATTGATAAATAACGTGTACGAATTTGTTTAACGCATTTGTTTTGGTTACTCGACGTCTCCGTTCTCGTGTAGCCTACATATTGCGTTTTTTTTTTAATTTGCTTACCGGGCTAAAGGTTAGCATGCTTAAAATACGTAAGTCGTTTTGTTCAACAAATTTGAGTATATAACTCAGCAGTTGTTTGCATCAGAGCGACAATTTTTGAGATAGTTATTAAAACGTTTTAAAGGTTGTCAAACGTTGTTTCTCGTTGTATATCCTTTAATTCTAGAGTTAAATTGATAAATAACGTGTACGAATTTGTTTAACGCATTTGTTTTGGTTACTCGACGTCTCCGTTCTCGTGTAGCCTACATATTGCGTTTTTTTTTTTTAATTTGCTTACCGGGGTAAAGGTTAGCATGCTTAAAATACGTAACTCGTTTTGTTCAACAAATTTGAGTAGATAACTCAGCAGTTGTTTCCATCAGAGCGACAATTTTTGAGATATTTATTAAAACTGTTTAAAGGTTGTCAAACTTTGTTTCTCGTTGTATATCCTTTAATTCTAGAGTTAAATTGATAAATAACGTGTACGAATTTGTTTAACGCATTTGTTTTGGTTACTCGACGTCTCCGTTCTCGTGTAGCCTACATATTGCGTTTTTTTTTTTAATTTGCTTACCGGGCTAAAGGTTAGCATGTTTAAAATACGTAAGTCGTTTTGTTCAACAAATTTGAGTAGATAACTCAGCAGTTGTTTGCATCAGAGCGACAATTTTTGAGATAGTTATTAAAACTGTTTAAAGGTTGTCAAACGTTGTTTCTCGTTGTATATCCTTTAATTCTAGAGTTAAATTGATAAATAACGTGTACGAATTTGTTTAACGCATTTGTTTTGGTTACTCGACGTCTCCGTTCTCGTGTAGCCTACATATTGCGTTTTTTTTAATTTGCTTACCGGGCTAAAGGTTAGCATGCTCAAAATACGTAAGTCGTTTTGTTCAACAAATTTGAGTAGATAACTCAGCAGTTGTTTGCATCAGAGCGACAATTTTTGAGATAGTTATTAAAACTGTTTAAAGGTTGTCAAACGTTGTTTCTCGTTGTATATCCTTTAATTCTAGAGTCAAATTGATAAATAACGTGTACGAATTTGTTTAACGCATTTGTTTTGGTTACTCCACGTCTCCGTTCTCGTGTAGCCTACATATTGCGTTTTTTTTAATTTGCTTACCGGGCTAAAGGTTAGCATGCTTAAAATACGTAAGTCGTTTTGTTCAACAAATTTAAGTAGATAACTCATCAGTTGTTTGCATCAGAGCGACAATTTTTGAGATAGTTATTAAAACTGTTAAAGATTGTCAAACGTTGTTTCTCGTTGTATATTCTTTAATTCTAGAGTTAAATTAATAAATAACGTGTACGAATTTGTGTAACGCATTTGTTTTGGTTACTCGACGTCTCCGTTCTCGTGTAGCCTACATATTGCGTTTTTTTTTTAATTTGCTTACCGGGCTAAAGGTTAGCATGCTTAAAATACGTAAGTCGTTTTGTTCAACAAACTTAAGTAGGTAACTCATCAGTTGTTTGCATCAGAGCGACAATTTTTGAGATAGTTATTAAAACTGTTTAAAGGTTTTCAAACGTTATTTCTCGTTGTATATCCTTTAATTCTAGAGTTAAATTTATAAATAACGTGTACGCATTTGTTTTGGTTACTCGACGTCTCCGTTCTCGTGTAGCCTACATATTGCGTTTTTTTTTTAATTTGCTTACCGGGCTAAAGGTTAGCATGCTTAAAATACGTAAGTCGTTTTGTTCAACAAATTTGAGTAGATAACTCAGCAGTTGTTTCCATCAGAGCGACAATTTTTGAGATAGTTACTAAAACTGTTTAAAGGTTGTCAAACGTTAGTTCTCGTTGTATATCCTTTAATTCTAGAGTTAAATTGATAAATAACGTGTACGAATTTGTTTAACGCATTTGTTTTGGTTACTCGACGTCTCCGTTCTCGTGTAGCCTACATATTGCGTTTTTTTTTTTAATTTGCTTACCGGGCTAAAGGTTAGCATGCTTAAAATACGTAAGTCGTTTTGTTCAACAAATTTAAGTAGATAACTCATCAGTTGTTTGCATCAGAGCGACAATTTTTGAGATAGTTATTAAAACTGTTTAAAGGTTGTCAAACGTTGTTTCTCGTTGTATATCCTTTAATTCTAGAGTTAAATTGATAAATAACGTGTACGAATTTGTTTAACGCATTTGTTTTGGTTACTCGACGTCTCCGTTCTCGTGTAGCCTACATATTGCGTTTTTTTTTTAATTTGCTTACCGGGCTAAAGGTTAGCATGCTTAAAATACGTAAGTCGTTTTGTTCAACAAATTTGAGTAGATAACTCAGCAGTTGTTTCCATCAGAGCGACAATTTTTGAGATAGTTATTAAAACTGTTTAAAGGTTGTCAAACGTTGTTTCTCGTTGTATATCCTTTAATTCTAGAGTTAAATTGATAAATAAGGTGTACGAATTTGTTTAACGCATTTGTTTTGGTTACTCGACGTCTCCGTTCTCGTGTAGCCTACATATTGCGTTTTTTTTTTAATTTGCTTACCGGGCTAAAGGTTAGCATGCTTAAAATACGTAAGTCGTTTGGTTCAACAAATTTAAGTAGATAACTCATCAGTTGTTTGCATCAGAGCGACAATTTTTGAGATAGTTATTAAAACTGTTTAAAGGTTGTCAAACGTTGTTTCTCGTTGTATATCCTTTAATTCTAGAGTTAAATTGATAAATAACGTGTACGAATTTGTTTAACGCATTTGTTTTGGTTACTCGACGTTTTCGTTCTCGTGTAGCCTACATATAGCGTTTTTTTTTTTTAATTTGCTTACCGGGCTAAAGGTTAGCATGCTTACAATACGTAAGTCGTTTTGTTCAACAAATTTGAGTAACGAATTTGTTTAACGCATTTGTTTTGGTTACTCGACGTCTCCGTTCTCGTGTAGCCTACATATTGCGTTTTTTTTAAATTTGCTTACCGGGCTAAAGGTTAGCATGCTTAAAATACGTAAGTCGTTTTGTTCAACAAATTTAAGTAGATAACTCATCAGTTGTTTGCATCAGAGCGACAATTTTTGAGATAGTTATTAAAACTGTTTAAAGGTTGTCAAACGTTGTTTCTCGTTGTATATCCTTTAATTCTAGAGTTAAATTGATAAATAACGTGTACGAATTTGTTTAACACATTTGTTTTGGTTACTCGACGTCTCCGTTCTCGTGTAGCCTACATATTGCGTTTTTTTTTTAATTTGCTTACCGGGCTAAAGGTTAGCATGGTTAAAATACGTAAGTCGTTTTGTTCAATAAATCTGAGTAGATAACTCAGCAGTTGTTTGCATCAGAGCGACAATTTTTGAGATAGTTATTAAAACTGTTTAAAGGTTGTCAAACGTTGTTTCTCGTTGTATCTCCTTTAATTCTAGAGTTAAATTGATAAATAACGTGTACGAATTTGTTTAACCCATTTGTTTTGGTTACTCGACGGCTCCGTTCTCGTGTAGCCTACATATTGCGTTTTTTTTTTTAATTTGCTTACCGGGCTAAAGGTTAGCATGCTTAAAATACGTAAGTCGTTTTGTTCAACAAATTTAAGTAGATAACTCATCAGTTGTTTGCATCAGAGCGACAATTTTTGAGATAGTTATTAAAACTGTTTAAAGGTTGTCAAACGTTGTTTCTCGTTGTATATCCTTTAATTCTAGAGTTAAATTGATAAATAACGTGTACGAATTTGTTTAACCCATTTGTTTTGGTTACTCGACGTCTCCGTTCTCGTGTAGCCTACATATTGCGTTTTTTTTTTTAATTTGCTTACCGGGCTAAGGGTTAGCATGCTTAAAATACGTAAGTCGTTTTGTTCAACAAATCTGAGTAGATAACTCAGCAGTTGTTTGCATCAGAGCGACAATTTTTGAGATAGTTATTAAAACTCTTTAAAGGTTGTCAAACGTTGTTTCTCGTTGTATATCCTTTAATTCTAGAGTTAAATTGATAAATAACGTGTACGAATTTGTTTAACCCATTTGTTTTGGTTACTCGACGGCTCCGTTCTCGTGTAGCCTACATATTGCGTTTTTTTAATTTGCTTACCGGGCTAAAGCTTAGCATGCTTAAAATACGTAAGTCGTTTTGCTCAACAAATTTGAGTAGATAACTCAGCAGTTGTTTGCATCAGAGCGACAATTTTTGAGATAGTTATTAAAACTGTTTAAAGGTAGTCAAACGTTGTTTCTCGTTGTATATCCTTTAATTCTAGAGTTAAATTGATAAATAACGTGTACGAATTTGTTTAACGCATTTGTTTTGGTTACTCGACGTCTCCGTTCTCGTGTAGCCTACATATTGCGTTTTTTTTTTTAATTTGCTTACCGGGCTAAAGGTTAGCATGTTTAAAATACGTAAGTCGTTTTGTTCAACAAATTTAAGTAGATAACTCATCAGTTGTTTGCATCAGAGCGACAATTTTTGAGATAGTTATTAAAACTGTTTAAAGGTTGTCAAACGTTGTTTCTCGTTGTATATCCTTTAATTCTAGAGTTAAATTGATAAATAACGTGTACGAATTTGTTTAACGCATTTGTTTTGGTTACTCGACGTCTCCGTCCTCGTGTAGCCTACATATTGTGTTTTTTTTTTAATTTGCTTACCGGGCTAAAGGTTAGCATGCTTAAAACACGTAAGTCGTTTTGTTCAACAAATTTAAGTAGATAACTCATCAGTTGTTTGCATCAGAGCGACAATTTTTGAGATAGTTATTAAAACTGTTTAAAGGTTGTCAAACGTTGTTTCTCGTTGTATATCATTTAATTCTAGAGTTAAATTGATAAATAACGTGTACGAATTTGTTTAACGCATTTGTTTTGGCTACTCGACGTCTCCGTTCTCGTGTAGCCTACATATTGCGTTTTTTTTTTAATTTGCTTACCGGGCTAAAGGTTAGCATGTTTAAAATACGTAAGTCGTTTTGTTCAACAAATTTGAGTAGATAACTCAGCAGTTGCTTGCATCAGAGCGACAATTTTTGAGATAGTTAGTAAAACTATTTAAAGGTTGTCAAACGTTTTTTCTCGTTGTATATCCTTTAATTCTAGAGTTAAATTGATAAATAACGTGTACGAATTTGTTTAACGCATTTGTTTTGGTTCCTCGACGTCTCCGTTCTCGTGTAGCCTACATATTGCGCTTTTTTTTTAATTTGCTTACCGGGCTAAAGGTTAGCATGTTTAAAATACGTAAATCGTTTTGTTCAACAAATTTGAGTAGATAACTCAGCAGTTGTTTCCATCAGAGCGACAATTTTTGAGATAGTTATTAAAACTGTTTAAAGGTTGTCAAACGTTGTTTCTCGTTGTATATCCTTTAATTCTAGAGTTAAATTGATAAATAACGTGTACGAATTTGTTTAACGCATTTGTTTTGGTTACTCGACGTCTCCTTTCTCTTGTAGCCTACATATTGCGTTTTTTTTTTTAATTTGCTTACCGGGCTAAAGGTTAGCATGCTTAAAATACGTAAGTCGTTTTGTTCAACAAATTTAAGTAGATAACTCATCAGTTGTTTGCATCAGAGCGACAATTTTTGAGATAGTTACTAAAACTGTTTAAAGGTTGTCAAACGTTGTGTCTCGTTGTATATCCTTTAATTCTAGAGTTAAAGTGATAAATAACGTGTACGAATTTGTTTAAGGCATTTGTTTTGGTTACTCGACGTCTCCGTTCTCGTGTAGCCTACATATTGCGTTTTTTTTTTTTGTATATCCTTTAATTCTAGAGTTAAATTGATAAATAAGGTGTACGAATTTGTTTAACGCATTTGTTTTGGTTACTCGACGTCTCCGTTCTCGTGTAGCCTACATATTGCGTTTTTTTTTTAATTTGCTTACCGGGCTAAAGGTTAGCATACTTAAAATACGTAAGTCGCTTGGTTCAACAAATTTAAGTAGATAACTCATCAGTTGTTTGCATCAGAGCGACAATTTTTGAGATAGTTATTAAAACTGTTTAAAGGTTGTCAAACGTTGTTTCTCGTTGTATATCCTTTAATTCTAGAGTTAAATTGATAGTAGAGAACTCAGCAGTTGTTTGCATCAGAGCGACAATTTTTGGGATAGTTATTAAAACTGTTTAAAGGTTGTCAAACGTTGTTTCTCGTTGTATATCCTTTAATTCTAGAGTTAAATTGATAAATAGCGTGTACGAATTTGTTTAACGCATTTGTTTTGGTTACTCGACGTCTCCGTTCTCGTGTAGCCTACATATTGCGTTTTTTTTTTAATTTGCTTACCGGGCTAAAGGTTAGCATGTTTAAAATACGTAAGTCGTTTTGTTCAACAAATTTGAGTAGATAACTCAGCAGTTGTTTGCATCAGAGCGACAATTTTTGAGATAGTTATTAAAACTGTTTAAAGGTTGTCAAACGTTGTTTCTCGTTGTATATCCTTTAATTCTAGAGTTAAATTGATAAATAACGTGTACGAATTTGTTTAACGCATTTGTTTTGGTTACTCGACGTCTCCGTTCTCGTGTAGCCTACATATTGCGTTTTTTTTTTAATTTGCTTACCGGGCTAAAGGTTAGCATGTTTAAAATACGTAAGTCGTTTTGTTCAACAAATTTGAGTAGATAACTCAGCAGTTGTTTGCATCAGAGCGACAATTTTCGAGATAGTTATTAAAACTGTTTAAAGGTTGTCAAACGTTGTTTCTCGTTGTATATCCTTTAATTCTAGAGTTAAATTGATAAATAACGTGTACGAATTTGTTTAACGCATTTGTTTTGGTTACTCGACGTCTCCGTTCTCGTGTAGCCTACATATTGCGTTTTTTTTTTAATTTGCTTACCGGGCTAAAGGTTAGCATGCTTAAAATACGTATGTAAGTCGTTTTGTTCAACAAATTTGAGTAAATAACTCAGCAGTTGTTTGCATCAGAGCGACAATTTTTGAGATAGTTATTAAAACTGTTTAAAGGTTGTCAAACGTTGTTTCTCGTTGTATATCCTTTAATTCTAGAGTTAAATTGATAAATAACATGTACGAATTTGTTTAACGCATTTGTTTTGGTTACTCGACGTCTCCGTTCTCGTGTAGCCTACATATTGCGTTTTTTTTTTTTAATTTGCTTACCGGGCTAAAGGTTAGCTTGCTTAAAATACGTAAGTCGTTTTGTTCAACAAATTTGAGTAGATAACTCAGCAGTTGTTTGCATCAGAGCGACAATTTTTGAGATAGTTATTAAAACTGTTTAAAGGTTGTCAAATGTTGTTTCTCATTGTATATCCTTTAGTTCTAATGTTATATTGATAAATAACGTGTACGAATTTGTTTAACGCATTTGTTTTGGTTACTCGACGTCTCCGTTCTCGTGTAGCCTACATATTGAGTTTTTTTTTTAATTTGCTTACCGGGCTAAAGGTTAGCATGCTTAAAATACGTAAGTCGTTTTGTTCAACAAATTTAAGTAGATAACTCATCAGTTGTTTGCATCAGAGCGACAATTTTTGAGATAGTTATTAAAACTGTTTAAAGGTTGTCAAACGTTGTTTCTCGTTGTATATCCTTTAATTCTAGAGTTAAATTGATAAATAACGTGTACGAATTTGTTTAACGCATTTGTTTTGGTTACTCGACGTCTCCTTTCTCTTGTAGCCTACATATTGCGTTTTTTTTTTTAATTTGCTTACCGGGCTAAAGGTTAGCATGTTTAAAATACGTAAGTCGTTTTGTTCAACAAATTTAAGTAGATAACTCATCAGTTGTTTGCATCAGAGCGACAATTTTTGAGATAGTTATTAAAACTGTTTAAAGGTTGTCAAACGTTGTTTCTCGTTGTATATCCTTTAATTCTAGAGTTAAATTGATAAATAACGTGTACGAATTTGTTTAACGCATTTGTTTTGGTTACTCGACGTCTCCGTTCTCGTGTAGCCTACATATTGCGCTTTTTTTTTAATTTGCTTACCGGGCTAAAGGTTAGCATGTTTAAAATACGTAAATCGTTTTGTTCAACAAATTTGAGTAGATAACTCAGCAGTTGTTTCCATCAGAGCGACAATTTTTGAGATAGTTATTAAAACTGTTTAAAGGTTGTCAAACGTTGTTTCTCGTTGTATATCCTTTAATTCTAGAGTTAAATTGATAAATAACGTGTACGAATTTGTTTAACGCATTTGTTTTGGTTACTCGACGTCTCCTTTCTCTTGTAGCCTACATATTGCGTTTTTTTTTTTAATTTGCTTACCGGGCTAAAGGTTAGCATGCTTAAAATACGTAAGTCGTTTTGTTCAACAAATTTAAGTAGATAACTCATCAGTTGTTTGCATCAGAGCGACAATTTTTGAGATAGTTACTAAAACTGTTTAAAGGTTGTCAAACGTTGTTTCTCGTTGTATATCCTTTAATTCTAAAGTTAAATTGATAAATAACGTGTACGAATTTGTTTAACGCATTTGTTTTGGTTACTCGACGTCTCCGTTCTCGTGTAGCCTACATATTGCGTTTGTTTTTTTTTAATTTGCTTACCGGGCTAAAGGTTAGCATGTTTAAAATACGTAAGTCGTTTTGTTCAACAAATTTGAGTAGATAACTCAGCAGTTGTTTGCATCAGAGCGACAATTTTTGAGATAGTTATTAAAACTGTTTAAAGGTTGTCAAACGTTGTTTCTCGTTGTATATCCTTTAATTCTAGAGTTAAATTGATAAATAACGTGTACGAATTTGTTTAACGCATTTGTTTTGGTTACTCGACGTCTCCGTTCTCGTGTAGCCTAGATATTGCGTTTTTTTTTTAATTTGCTTACCGGGCTAAAGGTTAGCATGCTTAAAATACGTATGTAAGTCGTTTTGTTCAACAAATTTGAGTAAATAACTCAGCAGTTGTTTGCATCAGAGCGACAATTTTTGAGATAGTTATTAAAACTGTTTAAAGGTTGTCAAACGTTGTTTCTCGTTGTATATCCTTTAATTCTAGAGTTAAATTGATAAATAACATGTACGAATTTGTTTAACGCATTTGTTTTGGTTACTCGACGTCTCCGTTCTCGTGTAGCCTACATATTGCGTTTTTTTTTTTTAATTTGCTTACCGGGCTAAAGGTTAGCTTGCTTAAAATACGTAAGTCGTTTTGTTCAACAAATTTGAGTAGATAACTCAGCAGTTGTTTGCATCAGAGCGACAATTTTTGAGATAGTTATTAAAACTGTTTAAAGGTTGTCAAATGTTGTTTCTCATTGTATATCCTTTAGTTCTAATGTTATATTGATAAATAACGTGTACGAATTTGTTTAACGCATTTGTTTTGGTTACTCGACGTCTCCGTTCTCGTGTAGCCTACATATTGAGTTTTTTTTTTTAATTTGCTTACCGGGCTAAAGGTTAGCATGCTTAAAATACGTAAGTCGTTTTGTTCAACAAATTTAAGTAGATAACTCATCAGTTGTTTGCATCAGAGCGACAATTTTTGAGATAGTTATTAAAACTGTTTAAAGGTTGTCAAACGTTGTTTCTCGTTGTATATCCTTTAATTCTAGAGTTAAATTGATAAATAACGTGACGAATTTGTTTAACGCATTGGTTTTGGTTACTCGACGTCTCCGTTCTCGTGTAGCCTACATATTGCGTTTTTTTTTTTAATTTGCTTACCGGGCTAAAGGTTAGCATGCTTAAAATACGTAAGTCGTTTTGTTCAACAAATTTGAGTAGATAACTCAGCAGTTGTTTCCATCAGAGCGACAATTTTTGAGATAGTTATTAAAACTGTTTAAAGGTTGTCAAACGTTGTTTCTCGTTGTATATCCTTTAATTCTAGAGTTAGATTGATAAATAACGTGTACGAATTTGTTTAACGCATTTGTGATTGGTTACTCGACGTCTCCGTTCTCGTGTAGCCTACATATTGCGTTTTTTTTTAATTTGCTTACCGGGCTAAAGGTTAGCATGCTTAAAATACGTAAGTTGTTTTGTTCAACAAATTTGAGTAGATAACTCAGCAGTTGTTTGCATCAGAGCGACAATTTTTGAGATAGTTATTAAAACTATTTAAAGGTTGTCAAACGTTGTTTCTCGTTGTATATCCTTTAATTCTAAAGTTAAATTGATAAATAACGTGTACGAATTTGTTTAACGCATTTGTTTTGGTTACTCGACGTCTCCGTTCTCGTGTAGCCTACATATTGCGTTTGTTTTTTTTTAATTTGCTTACCGGGCTAAAGGTTAGCATGTTTAAAATACGTAAGTCGTTTTGTTCAACAAATTTAAGTAGATAACTCATCAGTTGTTTGCATCAGAGCGACAATTTTTGAGATAGTTATTAAAACTGTTTAAAGGTTGTCAAACGTTGTTTCTCGTTGTATATCCTTTAATTCTCGAGTTAAGTTGATAAATAACGTGTACGAATTTGTTTAACGCATTTGTTTTGGTTACTCGACGTCTCCGTTCTCGTGTAGCCTACATATTGCGTTTTTTTTTTTAATTTGCTTACCGGGCTAAAGGTTAGCATGCTTAAAATACGTAAGTCTTTTTGTTCAACAAATTTAAGTAGATAACTCATCAGTTGTTTGCATCAGAGCGACAATTTTTGAGATAGTTATTAAAACTGTTTAAAGGTTGTCAAACGTTGTTTCTCGTTGTATATCCTTTAATTCTAGAGTTAAATTGATAAATAACGTGTACGAATTTGTTTAACGCATTTGTTTTGGTTACACGACGTCTCCGTTCTCGTGTAGCCTACATATTGCGTTTTTTTTTTAATTTGCTTACCGGGCTAAAGGTTAGCATGCTTAAAATACGTAAGTCGTTTTGTTCAACAAATTTGAGTAGATAACTCAGCAGTTGTTTGCATCAGAGCGACAATTTTTGAGATAGTTATTAAAACTGTTTAAAGGTTGTCAAACGTTGTTTCTCGTTGTATATCCTTTAATTCTAGAGTTAAATTGATAAATAACGTGTACGAATTTGTTTAACGCATTTGTTTTGGTTACTCGACGTCTCCGTTCTCGTGTAGCCTACATATTGCGTTTTTTTTTTTAATTTGCTTACCGGGCTAAAGGTTAGCATGCTTAAAATACGTAAGCCGTTTTGTTCAACAAATTTGAGTAGAGAACTCAGCAGTTGTTTGCATCAGAGCGACAATTTTTGGGATAATTATTAAAACTGTTTAAAGGTTGTCAAACGTTGTTTCTCGTTGTATATCCTTTAATTCTAGAGTTAAATTGATAAATAACCTGTACGAATTTGTTTAACGCATTTGTTTTGGTTACTCGACGTCTCCGTTCTCGTGTAGCCTACATATTGCGTTTTTTTTTAATTTGCTTACCGGGCTAAAGGTTAGCATGCTTAAAATACGTAAGTCGTTTTGTTCAACAAATTTAAGTAGATAACTCATCAGTTGTTTGCATCAGAGCGACAATTTTTGAGATAGTTATTAAAACTGTTTAAAGGTTGTCAAACGTTGTTTCTCGTTGTATATCCTTTAATTCTAGAGTTAAATTGATAAATAACGTGTACGAATTTGTTTAACGCATTTGTTTTGGTTACTCGACGTCTCCGTTCTCGTGTAGCCTACATAATGCGTTTTTTTTTTTTAATTTGCTTACCGGGCTAAAGGTTAGCATGCTTAAAATACGTAAGTCGTTTTGTTCAACAAATTTGAGTAGAGAACTCAGCAGTTGTTTGCATCAGAGCGACAATTTTTGAGATAGTTATTAAAACTGTTTAAAGGTTGTCAAACGTTGTTTCTCGTTGTATATCCTTTAATTATAGAGTTAAATTGATAAATAACGTGTACGAATTTGTTTAACGCATTTGTTTTGGTTACTCGACGTCTCCGTTCTCGTGTAGCCTACATATTGCGTTTTTTTTTAATTTGCTTACCGGGCTAAAGGTTAGCATGCTTAAAATACGTAAGTCGTTTTGTTCAACAAATTTAAGTAGATAACTCATAAGTTGTTTGCATCAGAGCGACAATTTTTGAGATAGTTATTAAAACTGTTTAAAGGTTGTCAAACGTTGTTTCTCGTTGTATATCCTTTAATTCTAGAGTTAAATTGATAAATAACGTGTACGAACTTCTTTTGGTTACTCGACGTCTCCGTTCTCGTGTAGCCTACATATTGCGTTTTTTTTTTAATTTGCTTACCGGGCTAAAGGTTAGCATGTTTAAAATACGTAAGTCGCTTTGTTCAACAAATTTGAGTAGATAACTCAGCAGTTGTTTGCATCAGAGCGACAATTTTTGAGATAGTTATTAAAACTCTTTAAAGGTTGTCAAACGTTGTTTCTCGTTGTATATCCTTTAATTCTAGAGTCAAATTGATAAATAACGTGTACGAATTTGTTTAACGCATTTGTTTTGGTTACTCGACTTCTCCGTTCTCGTGTAGCCTACATATTGAGTTGTTTTTTAATTTGCTTACCGGGCTAAAGGTTAGCATGCTTAAAATACGTAAGTCGTTTTGTTCAACATATTTGAGTATATAACTAAGCAGTTGTTTGCATCAGAGCGACAATTTTTGAGGTAGTTATTAAAACTGTTTAAAGGTTGTCAAACGTTGTTTCTCGTTGTATATACTTTAATTCTAGAGTTAAATTGATAAATAACGTGTACGAATTTGTTTAACGCATTTGTTTTGGTTACTCGACGTCTCCGTTCTCGTGTAGCCTACATATTGCGTTTTTTTTTTAATTTGCTTACCTGGCTAAAGGTTAGCATGCTTAAAATACGTAAGCCGTTTTGTTCAACAAATTTAAGTAGATAACTCATCAGTTGTTTGCATCAGAGCGATAATTTTTGAGATAGTTATTAAAACTGTTTAAAGGTTATCAAACGTTGTTTCTCGTTGTATATCCTTTAATTCTAGAGTTAAATTGATAAATACCGTGTACGAATTTGTTTAACGCATTTGTTTTGGTTACTCGACGTCTCCGTTCTCGTGTAGCCTACATATTGCGTTTTTTTTTAATTTGCTTACCGGGCTAAAGGTTAGCATGCTTAAAATACGTAAGTCGTTTTGTTCAACAAGTTTGAGTAGATATCTCAGCAGTTGTTTGCATCAGAGCGACAATTTTTGAGATAGTTATTAAAACTGTTTAAAGGTTGTCAAACGTTGTTTCTCGTTGTATATCCTTTAATTCTAGAGTTAAATTGATAAATAACGTGTACGAATTTGTTTAACGCATTTGTTTTGGTTACTCGACGTCTTTGTTCTCGTGTAGCCTACATATTGCGTTTTTTTTTTAATTTGCTTACCGGGCAAAGGTTAGCATGCTTAAAATACGTAAGTCGTTTTGTTCAACAATTTTAAGTAGATAACTCATCAGTTGTTTGCATCAGAGCGACAATTTTTGAGATAGTTATTAAAACTGTTTAAAGGTTGTCAAACGTTGTTTCTCGTTGTATATCCTTTAATTCTAGAGTTAAATTGATAAATAACGTGTACGAATTTGTTTAACGCATTTGTTTTGGTTACTCGACGTCTCCGTTCTCGTGTAGCCTACATATTGCTTTTTTTTTTTTAATTTGCTTACCGGGCTAAAGGTTAGCATGCTTAAAATACGTAAGTCGTTTTGTTCAACAAATTTAAGTAGATAACTCATCAGTTGTTTGCATCAGAGCGACAATTTTTGAGATAGTTATTAAAACTGTTTAAAGGTTGTCAAACGTTGTTTCTCGTTGCATATCCTTTAATTCTAGAGTTAAATTGATAAATAACGTGTACGAATTTGTTTAACGCATTTGTTTTGGTTACACGACGTCTCCGTTCTCGTGTAGCCTACATATTGCGTTTTTTTTTAATTTGCTTACCGGGCTAAAGGTTAGCATGCTTAAAATACGTAAGTCGTTTTGTTCAACAAATTTGAGTAGATAACTCAGCAGTTGTTTGCATCAGAGCGACAATTTTTGAGATAGTTATTAAAACTGTTTAAAGGTTGTCAAACGTTGTTTCTCGTTGTATATCCTTTAATTCTAGAGTTAAATTGATAAATAACGTGTACGAATTTGTTTAACGCATTTGTTTTGGTTACTCGACGTCTCCGTTCTCGTGTAGCCTACATATTGCGTTTTTTTTTTTAATTTGCTTACCGGGCTAAAGGTTAGCATGCTTAAAATACGTAAGCCGTTTTGTTCAACAAATTTGAGTAGAGAACTCAGCAGTTGTTTGCATCAGAGCGACAATTTTTGGGATAGTTATTAAAACTGTTTAAAGGTTGTCAAACGTTGTTTCTCGTTGTATATCCTTTAATTCTAGAGTTAAATTGATAAATAACGTGTACGAATTTGTTTAACGCATTTGTTTTGGTTACTCGACGTCTCCGTTCTCGTGTAGCCTACATATTGCGTTTTTTTTTAATTTGCTTACCGGGCTAAAGGTTAGCATGCTTAAAATACGTAAGTCGTTTTGTTCAACAAATTTAAGTAGATAACTCATCAGTTGTTTGCATCAGAGCGACAATTTTTGAGATAGTTATTAAAACTGTTTAAAGGTTGTCAAACGTTGTTTCTCGTTGTATATCCTTTAATTCTAGAGTTAAATTGATAAATAACGTGTACGAATTTGTTTAACGCATTTGTTTTGGTTACTCGACGTCTCCGTTCTCGTGTAGCCTACATATTGCGTTTTTTTTTAATTTGCTTACCGGGCTAAAGGTTAGCATGTTTAAAATACGTAAGTCGTTTTGTTCAACAAATTTGAGTAGATAACTCAGCAGTTGTTGGCATCAGAGCGACAATTTTTGAGATAGGTATTAAAACTGTTTAAAGGTTGTCAAACGTTGTTTCTCGTTGTATATCCTTTAATTCTAGAGTTAAATTGATAAATAACGTGTACGAATTTGTTTAACGCATTTGTTTTGGTTACTCGACGTCTCCGTTCTCGTGTAGCCTACATATTGCGTTTTTTTTTTAATTTGCTTACCGGGCTAAAGGTTAGCATGCTTAAAATACGTAAGTCGTTTTGTTCAACAAATTTGAGTATATAACTCAGCAGTTGTTTGCATCAGAGCGACAATTTTTGAGATAGTTATTAAAACTGTTTAAAGGTTGTCAAACGTTGATTCTCGTTGTATATCCTTTAATTCTAGAGTTAAATTGATAAATAACGTGTACGAATTTGTTTAACGCATTTGTTTTGGTTACTCGACGTCTCCGTTCTCGTGTAGCCTACATAATGCGTTTTTTTTTTTTTATTTGCTTACCGGGCTAAAGGTTAGCATGCTTAAAACACGTAAGTCGTTTTGTTCAACAAATTTGAGTAGAGAACTCAGCAGTTGTTTGCATCAGAGCGACAATTTTTGAGATAGTTATTAAAACTGTTTAAAGGTTGTCAAACGTTGTTTCTCGTTGTATATCCTTTAATTATAGAGTTAAATTGATAAATAACGTGTACGAATTTGTTTAACGCATTTGTTTTGGTTACTCGACGTCTCCGTTCTCGTGTAGCCTACATATTGCGTTTTTTTTTAATTTGCTTACCGGGCTAAAGGTTAGCATGCTTAAAATACGTAAGTCGTTTTGTTCAACAAATTTAAGTAGATAACTCATAAGTTGTTTGCATCAGAGCGACAATTTTTGAGATAGTTATTAAAACTGTTTAAAGGTTGTCAAACGTTGTTTCTCGTTGTATATCCTTTAATTCTAGAGTTAAATTGATAAATAACGTGTACGAACTTCTTTTGGTTACTCGACGTCTCCGTTCTCGTGTAGCCTACATATTGCGTTTTTTTTTTTTAATTTGCTTACCGGGCTAAAGGTTAGCATGTTTAAAATACGTAAGTCGCTTTGTTCAACAAATTTGAGTAGATAACTCAGCAGTTGTTTGCATCAGAGCGACAATTTTTGAGATAGTTATTAAAACTCTTTAAAGGTTGTCAAACGTTGTTTCTCGTTGTATATCCTTTAATTCTAGAGTCATATTGATAAATAACGTGTACGAATTTGTTTAACGCATTTGTTTTGGTTACTCGACTTCTCCGTTCTCGTGTAGCCTACATATTGAGTTGTTTTTTAATTTGCTTACCGGGCTAAAGTTAGCATGCTTAAAATACGTAAGCCGTTTTGTTCAACAAATTTAAGTAGATAACTCATCAGTTGTTTGCATCAGAGCGATAATTTTTGAGATAGTTATTAAAACTGTTTAAAGGTTATCAAACGTTGTTTCTCGTTGTATATCCTTTAATTCTAGAGTTAAATTGATAAATACCGTGTACGAATTTGTTTAACGCATTTGTTTTGGTTACTCGACGTCTCCGTTCTCGTGTAGCCTACATATTGCGTTTTTTTTTAATTTGCTTACCGGGCTAAAGGTTAGCATGCTTAAAATACGTAAGTCGTTTTGTTCAACAAATTTGAGTAGATATCTCAGCAGTTGTTTGCATCAGAGCGACAATTTTTGAGATAGTTATTAAAACTGTTTAAAGGTGGTCAAACGTTGTTTCTCGTTGTATATCCTTTAATTCTAGAGTTAAATTGATAAATAACGTGTACGAATTTGTTTAACGCATTTGTTTTGGTTACTCGACGTCTTTGTTCTCGTGTAGCCTACATATTGCGTTTTTTTTTTAATTTGCTTACCGGGCTAAAGGTTAGCATGCTTAAAATACGTAAGTCGTTTTGTTCAACAAATTTAAGTAGATAACTCATCAGTTGTTTGCATCAGAGCGACAATTTTTGAGATAGTTATTAAAACTGTTTAAAGGTTGTCAAACGTTGTTTCTCGTTGTATATCCTTTAATTCTAGAGTTAAATTGATAAATAACGTGTACGAATTTGTTTAACGCATTTGTTTTGGTTACTCGACGTCTCCGTTCTCGTGTAGCCTACATATGCTTTTTTTTTTTTAATTTGCTTACCGGGCTAAAGGTTAGCATGCTTAAAATACGTAAGTCGTTTTGTTCAACAAATTTAAGTAGATAACTCATCAGTTGTTTGCATCAGAGCGACAATTTTTGAGATAGTTATTAAAAGTGTTTAAAGGTTGTCAAACGTTGTTTCTCGTTGCATATCCTTTAATTCTAGAGTTAAATTGATAAATAACGTGTACGAATTTGTTTAACGCATTTGTTTTGGTTACTCGACGTCTCCGTTCTCGTGTAGCCTACATATTGCGTTTTTTTTTTAATTTGCTTACCGGGCTAAAGGTTAGCATGTTTAAAATACGTAAGTCGTTTTGTTCAACAAATTTGAGTAGATAACTCAGCAGTTGTTTGCATCAGAGCGACAATTTTTGAGATAGTTATTAAAACTGTTTAAAGGTTGTCAAACGTTGTTTCTCGTTGTATATCCTTTAATTCTAGAGTTAAATTGATAAATAACGTGTACGAATTTGTTTAACGCATTTGTTTTGTTACTCGACGTCTCCGTTCTCGTGTAGCCTACATATTGCGTTTTTTTTTTAATTTGCTTACCGGGCTAAAGGTTAGTATGCTTAAAATACGTAAGTCGTTTTGTTCAACAAATTTAAGTATATAACTCATCAGTTGTTTGCATCAGAGCGACAATTTTTGAGATAGTTATTAAAACTGTTTAAAGGTTGTCAAACGTTGTTTCTTGTTGTATATCCTTTAATTCTAGAGTTAAATTGATAAATAACGTGTACGAATTTGTTTAACGCATTTGTTTTGGTTACTCGACGTCTCCGTTCTCGTGTAGCCTACATATTGCGTTTTTTTTTTAATTTGCTTACCGGGCTAAAGGTTAGCATGTTTAAAATACGTAAGTCGTTTTGTTTAACAAATTTGAGTAGATAACTCATCAGTTGTTTGCATCAGAGCGACAATTTTTGAGATAGTTATTAAAACTGTTTAAAGGTTGTCAAACGTTGTTTCTCGTTGTATATCCTTTAATTCTAGAGTTAAATTGATAAATACCGTGTACGAATTTGTTTAACGCATTTGTTTTGGTTACTCGACGTCTCCGTTCTCGTGTAGCTTACATATTGCGTTTTTTTTTTAATTTGCTTACCGGGCTAAAGGTTAGCATGCTTAAAATACGTAAGTCGTTTTGTTCAACAAATTTGAGTAGATAACTCAGCAGTTGTTTGCATCAGAGCGGCAATTTTTGAGATAGTTATTAAAACTGTTTAAAGGTTGTCAAACGTTGTTTCTTGTTGTATATCCTTTAATTCTAGAGTTAAATTTATAAATAACGTGTACGAATTTGTTTAACGCATTTGTTTTGGTTACTCGACGTCTCCGTTCTCGTGTAGCCTACATATTGCGTTTTTTTTTTAATTTGCTTACCGGGCTAAAGGTTAGCATGTTTAAAATACGTAAGTCGTTTTGTTTAACAAATTTGAGTAGATAACTCATCAGTTGTTTGCATCAGAGCGACAATTTTTGAGATAGTTATTAAAACTGTTTAAAGGTTGTCAAACGTTGTTTCTCGTTGTATATCCTTTAATTCTAGAGTTAAATTGATAAATACCGTGTACGAATTTGTTTAACGCATTTGTTTTGGTTACTCGACGTCTCCGTTCTCGTGTAGCTTACATATTGCGTTTTTTTTTTAATTTGCTTACCGGGCTAAGGGTTAGCATGCTTAAAATACGTAAGTCGTTTTGTTCAACAAATTTGAGTAGATAACTCAGCAGTTGTTTGCATCAGAGCGACAATTTTTGAGATAGTTATTAAAACTGTTTAAAGGTTGTCAAACGTTGTTTCTTGTTGTATATCCTTTAATTCTAGAGTTAAATTGATAAATAACGTGTACGAATTTGTTTAACGCATTTGTTTTGGTTACTCGACGTCTCCGTTCTCGTGTAGCCTACATATTGCGTTTTTTTTTTTTTAATTTGCTTACCGGGCTAAAGGTTAGCATGTTAAAATACGTAAGTCGTTTTGTTCAACAAATTTGAGTAGATAACTCATCATTTGTTTGCATCAGAGCGACAATTTTTGAGATAGTTATTAAAACTGTTTAAAGGTTGTCAAACGTTGTTTCTCATTGTATATCCTTTAATTCTAGAGTTAAATTGATAAATAGCGTGTACGAATTTGTTTAACGCATTTGTTTTGGTTACTCGACGTCTCCGTTCTCGTGTAGCCTACATATTGCGTTTTTTTTTTTAATTTGCTTACCGGGCTAAAGGTTAGCATGCTTAAAATACGTAAGTCGTTTTGTTCAACAAATTTAAGTAGATAACTCATCAGTTGTTTGCATCAGAGCGACAATTTTTGAGATAGTTATTAAAACTGTTTAAAGGTTGTCAAACGTTGTTTCTCATTGTATATCCTTTAATTCTAGAGTTAAATTGATAAATAACGTGTACGAATTTGTTTAACGCATTTGTTTTGGTTACTCGACGTCTCCGTTCTCGTGTAGCCTACATATTGTGTTTTTTTTTTAATTTGCTTACCGGGCTAAAGGTTAGCATGCTTAAAATACGTAAGTCGTTTTGTTCAACAAATTTAAGTAGATAACTCATCAGTTGTTTGCATCAGAGCGACAATTTTTGAGATAGTTATTAAAACTGTTTAAAGGTTGTCAAACGTTGTTTCTTGTTGTATATCCTTTAATTCTAGAGTTAAATTGATAAATAACGTGTACGAATTTGTTTAACGCATTTGTTTTGGTTACTCGACGTCTCCGTTCTCGTGTAGCTTACATATTGCGTTTTTTTTTTAATTTGCTTACCGGGCTAAAGGTTAGCATGTTTAAAATGCGTAAGACGTTTTGTTCAACAAATTTGAGTAGATAACTCATCAGTTGTTGGCATCAGAGCGACAATTTTTGAGATAGTTATTAAAACTGTTTAAAGGTTGTCAAACGTTGTTTCTCGTTGTATATCCTTTAATTTTAGAGTTAAATTGATAAATACCGTGTACGAATTTGTTTAACGCATTTGTTTTGGTTACTCGACGTCTCCGTTCTCGTGTAGCTTACATATTGCGTTTTCTTATTAATTTGCTTACCGGGCTAAAGGTTAGCATGCTTAAAATATGTAAGTCGTTTTGTTCAACAAATTTGAGTAGATAACTCAGCAGTTGTTTGCATCAGAGCGACAATTTTTGAGATAGTTATTAAAACTGTTTAAAGGTTGTCAAACGTTGTTTCTTGTTGTATATCCTTTAATTCTAGAGTTAAATTGATAAATAACGTGTACGAATTTGTTTAACGCATTTGTTTAGGTTACTCGACGTCTCCGTTCTCGTGTAGCCTACATATTGCGTTTTTTTTTTTTAATTTGCTTACCGGGCTAAAGGTTAGCATGTTAAAATACGTAAGTCGTTTTGTTCAACAAATTTGAGTAGATAACTCATCAGTTGTTTGCATCAGAGCGACAATTTTTGAGATAGTTATTAAAACTGTTTAAAGGTTGTCAAACGTTGTTTCTCATTGTATATCCTTTAATTCTAGAGTTAGATTGATAAATAACGTGTACGAATTTGTTTAACGCATTTGTTTTGGTTACCCGACGTCTCCGTTCTCGTGTAGCCTACATATTGCGTTTTTTTTTTTAATTTGCTTACCGGGCTAAAGGTTAGCATGCTTAAAATACGTAAGTTGTCAAACGTTGTTTCTCGTTGTATATCCTTTAATTCTAGAGTTAAATTGATAAATAACGTGTACGAATTTGTTTAACGCATTTGTTTTGGTTACTCGACGTCTCCGTTCTCGTGTAGTCTACATATTGCGTTTTTTTTTTAATTTGCTTACCGGGCTAAAGGTTAGCATGTTTAAAATACGTAAGTCGTTTTGTTCAACAAATTTGAGTAGATAACTCATCAGTTGTTTGCATCAGAGCGACAATTTTTGAGATAGTTATTAAAACTGTTTAAAGGTTGTCAAACGTTGTTTCTCGTTGTATATCCTTTAATTCTAGAGTTAAATTGATAACTAACGTGTACGAATTTGTTTAACGCATTTGTTTTGGTTACTCGACGTGTCCATTCTCGTGTAGCCTACATATTGCGTTTTTTTTTTTTAATTTGTTTACCGGGCTAAAGGTTAGCATGCTTAAAATACGTAAGTCGTTTTGTTCAACAAATTTAAGTAGATAACTCATCAGTTGTTTGCATCAGAGCGACAATTTTTGAGATAGTTATTAAAACTGTTTAAAGGTTGTCAAACGTTGTTTCTCGTTGTATATCCTTTAATTCTAGAGTTAAATTGATAAATAACGTGTACGAATTTGCTTAACGCATTTGTTTTGGTTACTCGACGTCTCCGTTCTCGTGTAGCCTACATATTGCGTTTTTTTTTAATTTGCTTACCGGGCTAAAGGTTAGCATGCTTAAAATACGTAAGTCGTTTTGTTCAACAAATTTAAGTAGATAACTCATCAGTTGTTTGCATCAGAGCGACAATTTTTGAGATAGTTATTAAAACTGTTTAAAAGTTGTCAAACGTTGTTTCTCGTTGTATATCCTTTAATTCTAGAGTTAAATTGATAAATAACGTGTACGAATTTGTTTAGCGCATTTGTTTTGGTTACTCGACGTCTCCGTTCTCGTGTAGCCTACATATTGCGTTTTTTTTTTAATTTGCTTACCGGGCTAAAGGTTAGCATGTTTAAAATACGTAAGTTGTTTTGTTCAACAAATTTGAGTAGATAACTCATCAGTTGTTTGCATCAGAGCGACAATTTTTGAGATAATTATTAAAACTGTTTAAAGGTTGTCAAACGTTGTTTCTCGTTGTATATCCTTTAATTCTAGAGTTAAATTGATAAATAACGTGTACGAATTTGTTTAACGCATTTGTTTTGGTTACTCGACGTCTCCGTTCTCGTGTAACCTACATATTGCGTTTTTTTTTTAATTTGCTTACCGGGCTAAAGGTTAGCATGCTTTAAATACGTAAGTCGTTTTGTTCAACAAATTTAAGTAGATAAATCATCAGTTGTTTGCATCAGAGCGACAATTTTTAAGATAGTTATTAAAACTGTTTAAAGGTTGTCAAACGTTGTTTCTCGTTGTATATCCTTTAATTCTAGATTAAATTGATAAATAACGTGTACGAATTTGTTTAACGCATTTGTTTTGGTTACTCGACGTCTCCGTTCTCGTGTAGCCTACATATTGCGTTTTTTTTTTTAATTTGCTTACCGGGCTAAAGGTTAGCATGTTTAAAATACGTAAGTCGTTTTGTTCAACAAATTTGAGTAGATAACTCATCAGTTGTTTGCATCAGAGCGAAAATTTTTGAGATAGTTATTAAAACTGTTAAAAGGTTGTCAAACGTTGTTTCTCGTTGAATATCCTTTAATTCTAGAATTAAATTTATAAATAACGTGTACGAATTTGTTTAACGCATTTGTTTTGGTTACTCGACGTCTCCGTTCTCGTGTAGCTTACATATTGCGTTTTTTTTTTAATTTGCTTACCGGGCTAAAGGTTAGGATGCTTAAAATACGTAAGTCGTTTTGTTCAACAAATTTGAGTAGATAACTCAGCAGTTGTTTGCATCAGAGCGGCAATTTTTGAGATAGTTATTAAAACTGATCAAAGGTTGTCAAACGTTGTTTCTTGTTGTATATCCTTTAATTCTAGAGTTAAATTGATAAATAACGTGTACGAATTTGTTTAACGCATTTGTTTTGGTTACTCCACGTCTCCGTTCTCGTGTAGCCTACATATTGCGTTTTTTTTTAATTTGCTTACCGGGCTAAAGGTTAGCATGTTTAAAATACGTAAGTCGTTTTGTTTAACAAATTTGAGTAGATAACTCATCAGTTGTTTGCATCAGAGCGACAATTTTTGAGATAGTTATTAAAACTGTTTAAAGGTTGTCAAACGTTGTTTCTCGTTGTATATCCTTTAATTCTAGAGTTAAATTGATAAATACCGTGTACGAATTTGTTTAACGCATTTGTTTTGGTTACTCGACGTCTCCGTTCTCGTGTAGCTTACATATTGGGTTTTTTTTTTTAATTTGCTTACCGGGCTAAAGGTTAGCATGCTTAAAATACGTAAGTCGTTTTGTTCAACAAATTTGAGTAGATAACTCAGCAGTTGTTTGCATCAGAGCGACAATTTTTGAGATAGTTATTAAAACTGTTTAAAGGTTGTCAAACGTTGTTTCTTGTTGTATATCCTTTAATTCTAGAGTTAAATTGATAAATAACGTGTACGAATTTGTTTAACGCATTTGTTTTGGTTACTCGACGTCTCCTTTCCCGTGTAGCCTACATATTGCGTTTTTTTTTTTTAATTTGCTTACCGGGCTAAAGGTTAGCATGTTAAAATACGTAAGTCGTTTCGTTCAACAAATTTGAGTAGATAACTCATCAGTTGTTTGCATCAGAGCGACAATTTTTGAGATAGTTATTAAAACTGTTTAAAGGTTGTCAAACGTTGTTTCTCATTGTATATCCTTTAATTCTAGAGTTAAATTGATAAATAACGTGTACGAATTTGTTTAACGCATTTGTTTTGGTTACTCGACGTCTCCGTTCTCGTGTAGCCTACATATTGCGTTTTTTTTTAATTTGCTTACCGGGCTAAAGGTTAGCATGCTTAAAATACGTAAGTCGTTTTGTTCAACAAATTTAAGTAGATAACTCATCAGTTGTTTGCATCAGAGCGACAATTTTTGAGATAGTTATTAAAACTGTTTAAAGGTTGTCAAACGTTGTTTCTCATTGTATATCCTTTAATTCTAGAGTTAAATTGATAAATAACGTGTACGAATTTGTTTAACGCATTTGTTTTGGTTACTCGACGTCTCCGTTCTCGTGTAGCCTACATATTGCGTTTTTTTTTTAATTTGCTTACCGGGCTAAAGGTTAGCATGCTTAAAATACGTAAGTCGTTTTGTTCAACAAATTTAAGTAGATAACTCATCAGTTGTTTGCATCAGAGCGACAATTTTTGAGATAGTTATTAAAACTGTTTAAAGGTTGTCAAACGTTGTTTCTTGTTGTATATCCTTTAATTCTAGAGTTAAATTGATAAATAACGTGTACGAATTTGTTTAACGCATTTGTTTTGGTTACTCGACGTCTCCGTTCTCGTGTAGCCTACATATTGCGTTTTTTTTTTAATTTGCTTACCGGGCTAAAGGTTAGCATGTTTAAAATACGTAAGTCGTTTTGTTCAACAAATTTGAGTAGATAACTCATCAGTTGTTTGCATCAGAGCGACAATTTTTGAGATAGTTATTAAAACTGTTTAAAGGTTGTCAAACGTTGTTTCTCGTTGTATATCCTTTAATTCTAGAGTTAAATTGATAAATATCGTGTACGAATTTGTTTAACGCATTTGTTTTGGTTACTCGACGTCTCCGTTCTCGTGTAGCTTACATATTGCGTTTTCTTTTTAATTTGCTTACCGGTCTAAAGGTTAGCATGCTTAAAATATGTAAGTCGTTTTGTTCAACAAATTTGAGTAGATAACTCAGCAGTTGTTTGCATCAGAGCGACAATTTTTGAGATAGTTATTAAAACTGTTTAAAGGTTGTCAAACGTTGTTTCTTGTTGTATATCCTTTAATTGTAGAGTTAAATTGATAAATAACGTGTACGAATTTGTTTAACGCATTTGTTTAGGTTACTCGACGTCTCCGTTCTCGTGTAGCCTACATATTGCGTTTTTTTTTTTTAATTTGCTTACCGGGCTAAAGGTTAGCATGTTAAAATACGTAAGTCGTTTTGTTCAACAAATTTGAGTAGATAACTCATCAGTTGTTTGCATCAGAGCGACAATTTTTGAGATAGTTATTAAAACTGTTTAAAGGTTGTCAAACGTTGTTTCTCATTGTATATCCTTTAATTCTAGAGTTAAATTGATAAATAACGTGTACGAATTTGTTTAACGCATTTGTTTTGGTTACTCGACGTCTCCGTTCTCGTGTAGCCTACATATTGCGTTTTTTTTTAATTTGCTTACCGGGCTAAAGGTTAGCATGCTTAAAATACGTAAGTTGTCAAACGTTGTTTCTCGTTGTATTTCCTTTAATTCTAGAGTTAAATTGATAAATAACGTGTACGAATTTGTTTAACGCATTTGTTTTGGTTACTCGACGTCTCCGTTCTCGTGTAGTCTACATATTGCGTTTTTTTTTTAATTTGCTTACCGGGCTAAAGGTTAGCATGTTTAAAATACGTAAGTCGTTTTGTTCAACAAATTTGAGTAGATAACTCATCAGTTGTTTGCATCAGAGCGACAATTTTTGAGATAGTTATTAAAACTGTTTAAAGGTTGTCAAACGTTGTTTCTCGTTGTATATCCTTTAATTCTAGAGTTAAATTGATAAATAACGTGTACGAATTTGCTTAACGCATTTGTTTTGGTTACTCGACTTCTCCGTTCTCGTGTAGCCTACATATTGCGTTTTTTTTTAATTTGCTTACCGGGCTAAAGGTTAGCATGCTTAAAATACGTAAGTCGTTTTGTTCAACAAATTTAAGTAGATAACTCATCAGTTGTTTGCATCAGAGCGACAATTTTTGAGATAGTTATTAAAACTGTTTAAAGATTGTCAAACGTTGTTTCTCGTTGTATATCCTTTAATTCTAGAGTTAAATTGATAAATAACGTGTACGAATTTGTTTAGCGCATTTGTTTTGGTTACTCGACGTCTCCGTTCTCGTGTAGCCTACATATTGCGTTTTTTTTTTAATTTGCTTACCGGGCTAAAGGTTAGCATGTTTAAAATACGTGAGTTGTTTTGTTCAACAAATTTGAGTAGATAACTCATCAGTTGTTTGCATCAGAGCGACAATTTTTGAGATAATTATTAAAACTGTTTAAAGGTTGTCAAACGTTGTTTCTCGTTGTATATCCTTTAATTCTAGAGTTAAATTGATAAATAACGTGTACGAATTTGTTTAACGCATTTGTTTTGGTTACTCGACGTCTCCGTTCTCGTGTAACCTACATATTGCGTTTTTTTTTTAATTTGCTTACCGGGCTAAAGGTTAGCATGCTTTAAATACGTAAGTCGTTTTGTTCAACAAATTTAAGTAGATAAATCATCAGTTGTTTGCATCAGAGCGACAATTTTTAAGATAGTTATTAAAACTGTTTAAAGGTTGTCAAACGTTGTTTCTCGTTGTATATCCTTTAATTCTAGATTAAATTGATAAATAACGTGTACGAATTTGTTTAACGCATTTGTTTTGGTTACTCGACGTCTCCGTTCTCGTGTAGCCTACATATTGCGTTTTTTTTTTTAATTTGCTTACCGGGCTAAAGGTTAGCATGTTTAAAATACGTATGTCGTTTTGTTCAACAAATTTGAGTAGATAACTCATCAGTTGTTTGCATCAGAGCGAAAATTTTTGAGATAGTTATTAAAACTGTTAAAAGGTTGTCAAACGTTGTTTCTCGTTGAATATCCTTTAATTCTAGAATTAAATTTATAAATAACGTGTACGAATTTGTTTAACGCATTTGTTTTGGTTACTCGACGTCTCCGTTCTCGTGTAGCCTACATATTGCGTTTTTTTTTTAATTTGCTTACCGGGCTAAAGGTTAGCATGCTTAAAATACGTAAGTCGTTTTGTTCAACAAATTTAAGTAGATAACTCATCAGTTGTTTGCATCAGAGCGACAATTTTTGAGATAGTTATTAAAACTGTTTAAAGGTTGTCAAACGTTGTTTCTCGTTGTATATCCTTTAATTCTAGAGTTAAATTGATAAATAACGTGTACGAATTTGTTTAACGCATTTGTTTTGGTTACTCGACGTCTCCGTTCTCGTGTAGCCTACATATTGCGTTTTTTTTTTTTAATTTGCTTACCGGGCTAAAGGTTAGCATGTTTAAAATACGTAAGCCGTTTTGTTCAACAAATTTGAGTAGATAACTCATCAGTTGTTTGCATCAGAGCGACAATTTTTGAGATAGTTATTAAAACTGTTTAAAGGTTGTCAAACGTTGTTTCTCGTTGTATATCCTTTAATTCTAGAGTTAAATTGATAAATAACGTGTACGAATTTGTTTAACGCATTTGTTTTGGTTACTCGACGTCTCCGTTCTCGTGTAGCCTACATATTGCGTTTTTTTTTTAATTTGCTTACCGGGCTAAAGGTTAGCATGCTTAAAATACGTAAGTCGTTTTGTTCAACAAATTTAAGTAGATAACTCATCAGTTGTTTGCATCAGAGCGACAATTTTTGAGATAGTTATTAAAACTGTTTAAAGGTTGTCAAACGTTGTTTCTCGTTGTATATCCTTTAATTCTAGAGTTAAATTGATAAATAACGTGTACGAATTTGTTTAACGCATTTGTTTTGGTTACTTGACGTCTCCGTTCTCGTGTAGCCTACATATTGCGTTTTTTTTTTAATTTGCTTACCGGGCTAAAGGTTAGCATGCTTAAAATACGTAAGTCGTTTTGTTCAACAAATTTAAGTAGATAACTCATCAGTTGTTTGCATCAGAGCGGCAATTTTTGAGATAGTTATTAAAACTGTTTAAAGGTTGTCAAACGTTGTTTCTCGTTGTATATCCTTTAATTCTAGAGTTAAATTGATAAATAACGTGTACGAATTTGTTTAACGCATTTGTTTTGGTTACTCGAGGTCTCCGTTCTCGTGTAGCCTACATATTGCGTTTTTTTTTATTTGCTTACCGGGCTAAAGGTTAGCATGTTTAAAATACGTAAGTCGTTTTGTTCAACAAATTTGAGAAGATAACTCAGCAGTTGTTTGCATCAGAGCGACAATTTTTGAGATAGTTATTAAAACTGTTTAAAGGTTGTCAAACGTTGTTTCTCGTTGTATATCCTTTAATTCTAGAGTTAAATTGATAAATAACGTGTACGAATTTGTTTAACGCATTTGTTTTGGTTACTCGACGTCTCCGTTCTCGTGTAGCCTACATATTGCGTTTTTTTTTAATTTGCTTACCGGGCTAAAGGTTAGCATGCTTAAAATACGTAAGTCGTTTTGTTCAACAAATTTGAGTAGATAACTCAGCAGTTGTTTGCATCAGAGCGACAATTTTTGAGGTAGTTATTAAAACTGTTTAAAGGTTGTCAAACGTTGTTTCTCGTTGTATATCCTTTAATTCTAGAGTTAAATTGATAAATAACGTGTACGAATTTGTTTAGCGCATTTGTTTTGGTTACTCGACGTCTCCGTTCTCGTGTAGCCTACATATTGCGTTTTTTTTTTTAATTTGCTTACCGGGCTAAAGGTTAGCATGCTTAAAATACGTAAGTCGTTTTGTTCAACAAATTTGAGTAGATAACTCAGCAGTTGTTTCCATCAGAGCTACAATTTTTGAGATAGTTATTAAAACTGTTTAAAAATGGTCAAACGTTGTTTCTCGTTGTATATCCTTTAATTTTAGTGTTAAATTGATAAATAAGTGTACGAATTTGTTTAACGCATTTGTTTTGGTTACTCGACGTCTTCGTTCTCGTGTAGCCTACATATTGCGTTTTTTTTTTTAATTTGCTTACCGGGCTAAAGGTTAGCATGCTTAAAATACGTAAGTCGTTTTGTTCAACAAATTTGAGTAGATAACTCAGCAGTTGTTTGCATCAGAGCGACAATTTTTGAGATAGTTATTAAAACTGTTTAAAGGTTGTCAAATGTTGTTTCTCGTTGTATATCCTTTAATTCTAGAGTTAAATTGATAAATAACGTGTACGAATTTGTTTAACGCATTTGTTTTGGTTACTCGACGTCTCCGTTCTCGTGTAGCCTACATATTGCGTTTTTTTTTAATTTGCTTACCGGGCTAAAGGTTAGCATGCTTAAAATACGTAAGTCGTTTTGTTCAACAAATTTGAGTAGATAACTCAGCAGTTGTTTGCATCAGAGCGACAATTTTTGAGATACTTATTAAAACTGTTTAAAGGTTGTCAAACGTTGTTTCTCGTTGTAATCCTTTAATTCTAGAGTTAAATTGATAAATAACGTGTACGAATTTGTTTAACGCATTTGTTTTGGTTACTCGACGTCTCCGTTCTCGTGTAGCCTACATATTGCGTTTTTTTTTTTAATTTGCTTACCGGGCTAAAGGTTAGCATGTTTAAAATACGTAAGTCGTTTTGTTCAACAAATTTGAGTAGATAACTCAGCAGTTGTTTGCATCAGAGCAACAATTTTTGAGATAGTTATTAAAACTGTTTAAAGGTTGTCAAACGTTGTTTCTCGTTGTATATCCTTTAATTCTAGGGTTAAATTGATAAATAACGTGTACGAATTTGTTTAACGCATTTGTTTTGGTTACTCGACGTCTCCGTTCTCGTGTAGCCTACATATTGCGTTTTTTTTTTTAATTTGCTTACCGGGCTAAAGGTTAGCATGCTTAAAATACGTAAGTCGTTTTGTTCAACAAATTTGAGTAGATAACTCAGCAGTTGTTTGCATCAGAGCGACAATTTTTGAGATAGTTATTAAAACTGTTTAAAGGTTGTCAAACGTTGTTTCTCGTTGTATATCCTTTAATTCTAGAGTTAAATTTATAAATAACGTGTACGAATTTGTTTAACGCATTTGTTTTGGTTACTCGACGTCTCCGTTCTCGTGTAGCCTACATATTGAGTTTTTTTTAAATTTGCTTACCGGGCTAAAGGTTAGCATGCTTAAAATACGTAAGTCGTTTTGTTCAACAAATTTGAGTAGATAACTCAGCAGTTGTTTGCATCAGAGCGACAATTTTTGAGATAGTTATTAAAACTGTTTAAAGGTTGTCAAACGTTGTTTCTCGTTGTATATCCTTTAATTCTAGAGTTAAATTGATAAATAACGTGTACGAATTTGTTTAACGCATTTGTTTTGGTTACTCGACGTTTCCGTTCTCGTGTAGCCTACATATTGCGTTTTTTTTTTAATTTGCTTACCGGGCTAAAGGTTAGCATGCTTAAAATACGTAAGTCGTTTTGTTCAACAAATTTGAGTAGATAACTCAGCAGTTGTTTCCATCAGAGCGACAATTTTTGAGATAGTTATTAAAACTGTTTAAAGATGGTCAAACGTTGTTTCTCGTTGTATATCCTTTAATTTTAGTGTTAAATTGATAAATAAGTGTACGAATTTGTTTAACGCATTTGTTTTGGTTACTCGACGTCTCCGTTCTCGTGTAGCCTACATATTGCGTTTTTTTTTTTAATTTGCTTACCGGGCTAAAGGTTAGCATGCTTAAAATATGTAAGTCGTTTTGTTCAACAAATTTGAGTAGATAACTCAGCAGTTGTTTGCATCAGAGCGACAATTTTTGAGATAGTTATTAAAACTGTTTAAAGGTTGTCAAACGTTGTTTCTCGTTGTATATCCTTTAATTCTAGAGTTAAATTGATAAATAACGTGTACGAATTTGTTTAACGCATTTGTTTTGGTTACTCGACGTCTCCGTTCTTGTGTAGCCTACATATTGCGTTTTTTTTTTTAATTTGCTTACCGGGCTAAAGGTTAGCATGCTTAAAATACGTAAGTCGTTTTGTTCAACAAATTTGAGTAGATTACTCAGCAGTTGTTTGCATCAGAGCGACAATTTTTGAGATAGTTATTAAAACTGTTTAAAGGTTGTTAAACGTTGTTTCTCGTTGTATATCCTTTAATCCTAGAGTTAAATTGATAAATAACGTGTACGAATTTGTTTAACGCATTTGTTTTGGTTACTCGACGTCTCCGTTCTCGTGTAGCCTACATATTGCGTTTTTTTTTTAATTTGCTTACCGGGCTAAAGGTTAGCATGCTTAAAATACGCAAGTCGTTTTGTTCAACAAATTTAAGTAGATAACTCATCAGTTGTTTGCATCAGAGCGACAATTTTTGAGATAGTTATTAAAACTATTTAAAGGTTGTCAAACGATGTTTCTCGTTGTATATCCTTTAATTCTAGAGTTAAATTGATAAATAACGTGTACGAATTTGTTTAACGCATTTGTTTTGGTTACTCGACGTCTCCGTTCTCGTGTAGCCTACATATTGCGTTTTTTTTTAATTTGCTTACCGGGCTAAAGGTTAGCATGCTTAAAATACGTAAGTCGTTTTGTTCAACAAATTTGAGTAGATAACTCAGCAGTTGTTTCCATCAGAGCTACAATTTTTGAGATAGTTATTAAAACTGTTTAAAAATGGTCAAACGTTGTTTCTCGTTGTATATCCTTTAATTTTAGTGTTAAATTGATAAATAAGTGTACGAATTTGTTTAACGCATTTGTTTTGGTTACTCGACGTCTTCGTTCTCGTGTAGCCTACATATTGCGTTTTTTTTTTTAATTTGCTTACCGGGCTAAAGGTTAGCATGCTTAAAATACGTAAGTCGTTTTGTTCAACAAATTTGAGTAGATAACTCAGCAGTTGTTTGCATCAGAGCGACAATTTTTGAGATAGTTATTAAAACTGTTTAAAGGTTGTCAAATGTTGTTTCTCGTTGTATATCCTTTAATTCTAGAGTTAAATTGATAAATAACGTGTACGAATTTGTTTAACGCATTTGTTTTGGTTACTCGACGTCTCCGTTCTCGTGTAGCCTACATATTGCGTTTTTTTTTAATTTGCTTACCGGGCTAAAGGTTAGCATGCTTAAAATACGTAAGTCGTTTTGTTCAACAAATTTGAGTAGATAACTCAGCAGTTGTTTGCATCAGAGCGACAATTTTTGAGATACTTATTAAAACTGTTTAAAGGTTGTCAAACGTTGTTTCTCGTTGTAATCCTTTAATTCTAGAGTTAAATTGATAAATAACGTGTACGAATTTGTTTAACGCATTTGTTTTGGTTACTCGACGTCTCCGTTCTCGTGTAGCCTACATATTGCGTTTTTTTTTTTAATTTGCTTACCGGGCTAAAGGTTAGCATGTTTAAAATACGTAAGTCGTTTTGTTCAACAAATTTGAGTAGATAACTCAGCAGTTGTTTGCATCAGAGCAACAATTTTTGAGATAGTTATTAAAACTGTTTAAAGGTTGTCAAACGTTGTTTCTCGTTGTATATCCTTTAATTCTAGAGTTAAATTGATAAATAACGTGTACGAATTTGTTTAACGCATTTGTTTTGGTTACTCGACGTCTCCGTTCTCGTGTAGCCTACATATTGCGTTTTTTTTTTTAATTTGCTTACCGGGCTAAAGGTTAGCATGCTTAAAATACGTAAGTCGTTTTGTTCAACAAATTTGAGTAGATAACTCAGCAGTTGTTTGCATCAGAGCGACAATTTTTGAGATAGTTATTAAAACTGTTTAAAGGTTGTCAAACGTTGTTTCTCGTTGTATATCCTTTAATTCTAGAGTTAAATTTATAAATAACGTGTACGAATTTGTTTAACGCATTTGTTTTGGTTACTCGACGTCTCCGTTCTCGTGTAGCCTACATATTGAGTTTTTTTTAAATTTGCTTACCGGGCTAAAGGTTAGCATGCTTAAAATACGTAAGTCGTTTTGTTCAACAAATTTGAGTAGATAACTCAGCAGTTGTTTGCATCAGAGCGACAATTTTTGAGATAGTTATTAAAACTGTTTAAAGGTTGTCAAACGTTGTTTCTCGTTGTATATCCTTTAATTCTAGAGTTAAATTGATAAATAACGTGTACGAATTTGTTTAACGCATTTGTTTTGGTTACTCGACGTCTCCGTTCTCGTGTAGCCTACATATTGCGTTTTTTTTTTTAATTTGCTTACCGGGCTAAAGGTTAGCATGCTTAAAATACGTAAGTCGTTTTGTTCAACAAATTTGAGTAGATAACTCAGCAGTTGTTTCCATCAGAGCGACAATTTTTGAGATAGTTATTAAAACTGTTTAAAGATGGTCAAACGTTGTTTCTCGTTGTATATCCTTTAATTTTAGTGTTAAATTGATAAATAAGTGTACGAATTTGTTTAACGCATTTGTTTTGGTTACTCGACGTCTCCGTTCTCGTGTAGCCTACATATTGCGTTTTTTTTTTTAATTTGCTTACCGGGCTAAAGGTTAGCATGCTTAAAATATGTAAGTCGTTTTGTTCAACAAATTTGAGTAGATAACTCAGCAGTTGTTTGCATCAGAGCGACAATTTTTGAGATAGTTATTAAAACTGTTTAAAGGTTGTCAAACGTTGTTTCTCGTTGTATATCCTTTAATTCTAGAGTTAAATTGATAAATAACGTGTACGAATTTGTTTAACGCATTTGTTTTGGTTACTCGACGTCTCCGTTCTTGTGTAGCCTACATATTGCGTTTTTTTTTTAATTTGCTTACCGGGCTAAAGGTTAGCATGCTTAAAATACGTAAGTCGTTTTGTTCAACAAATTTGAGTAGATTACTCAGCAGTTGTTTGCATCAGAGCGACAATTTTTGAGATAGTTATTAAAACTGTTTAAAGGTTGTTAAACGTTGTTTCTCGTTGTATATCCTTTAATCCTAGAGTTAAATTGATAAATAACGTGTACGAATTTGTTTAACGCATTTGTTTTGGTTACTCGACGTCTCCGTTCTCGTGTAGCCTACATATTGCGTTTTTTTTTAATTTGCTTACCGGGCTAAAGGTTAGCATGCTTAAAATACGCAAGTCGTTTTGTTCAACAAATTTAAGTAGATAACTCATCAGTTGTTTGCATCAGAGCGACAATTTTTGAGATAGTTATTAAAACTATTTAAAGGTTGTCAAACGATGTTTCTCGTTGTATATCCTTTAATTCTAGAGTTAAATTGATAAATAACGTGTACGAATTTGTTTAACGCATTTGTTTTGGTTACTCGACGTCTCCGTTCTCGTGTAGCCTACATATTGCGTTTTTTTTTAATTTGCTTACCGGGCTAAAGGTTAGCATGCTTAAAATACGTAAGTCGTTTTGTTCAACAAATTTGAGTAGATAACTCAGCAGTTGTTTGCATCAGAGCGACAATTTTTGAGATAGTTATTAAAACTGTTTAAATGTTGCCAAACGTTGTTTCTCGTTGTATATCCTTTAATTCTAGAGTTAAATTGATAAATAACGTGTACGAATTTGTTTAACGCATTTGTTTTGGTTACTCGACGTCTCCGTTCTCGTGTAGCCTACATATTGCGCTTTTTTTAATTTGCTTACCGGCCTAAAGGTTAGCATGCTTAAAATACGTAAGTCGTTTTGTTCAACAAATTTAAGTAGATAACTCATCAGTTGTTTGCATCAGAGCGACAATTTTTGAGATAGTTATTAAAACTGTTTAAAGGTTGTCAAACGTTGTTTCTCGTTGTATATCCTTTAATTCTAGAGTTAAATTTATAAATAACGTGTACGAATTTGTTTAACGCATTTGTTTTGGTTACTCGACGTCTCCGTTCTCGTGTAGCCTACATATTGCGTTTTTTTTAAATTTGCTTACCGGGCTAAAGGTTAGCATGCTTAAAATACGTAAGTCGTTTTGTTCAACAAATTTGAGTAGATAACTCAGCAGTTGTTTGCATCAGAGCGACAATTTTTGAGATAGTTATTAAAACTGTTTAAAGGTTGTCAAACGTTGTTTCTCGTTGTATATCCTTTAATTCTAGAGTTAAATTGATAAATAACGTGTACGAATTTGTTTAACGCATTTGTTTTGGTTACTCGACGTCTCCGTTCTCGTGTAGCCTACATATTGCGTTTTTTTTTTAATTTGCTTACCGGGCTAAAGGTTAGCATGCTTAAAATACGTAAGTCGTTTTGTTCAACAAATTTGAGTAGATAACTCAGCAGTTGTTTCCATCAGAGCGACAATTTTTGAGATAGTTATTAAAACTGTTTAAAGATGGTCAAACGTTGTTTCTCGTTGTATATCCTTTAATTTTAGTGTTAAATTGATAAATAAGTGTACGAATTTGTTTAACGCATTTGTTTTGGTTACTCGACGTCTCCGTTCTCGTGTAGCCTACATATTGCGTTTTTTTTTTTAATTTGCTTACCGGGCTAAAGGTTAGCATGCTTAAAATATGTAAGTCGTTTTGTTCAACAAATTTGAGTAGATAACTCAGCAGTTGTTTGCATCAGAGCGACAATTTTTGAGATAGTTATTAAAACTGTTTAAAGGTTGTCAAACGTTGTTTCTCGTTGTATATCCTTTAATTCTAGAGTTAAATTGATAAATAACGTTTACGAATTTGTTTAACGCATTTGTTTTGGTTACTCGACGTCTCCGTTCTTGTGTAGCCTACATATTGCGTTTTTTTTTTTAATTTGCTTACCGGGCTAAAGGTTAGCATGCTTAAAATACGTAAGTCGTTTTGTTCAACAAATTTGAGTAGATTACTCAGCAGTTGTTTGCATCAGAGCGACAATTTTTGAGATAGTTATTAAAACTGTTTAAAGGTTGTTAAACGTTGTTTCTCGTTGTATATCCTTTAATCCTAGAGTTAAATTGATAAATAACGTGTACGAATTTGTTTAACGCATTTGTTTTGGTTACTCGACGTCTCCGTTCTCGTGTAGCCTACATATTGCGTTTTTTTTTTAATTTGCTTACCGGGCTAAAGGTTAGCATGCTTAAAATACGCAAGTCGTTTTGTTCAACAAATTTAAGTAGATAACTCATCAGTTGTTTGCATCAGAGCGACAATTTTTGAGATAGTTATTAAAACTATTTAAAGGTTGTCAAACGATGTTTCTCGTTGTATATCCTTTAATTCTAGAGTTAAATTGATAAATAACGTGTACGAATTTGTTTAACGCATTTGTTTTGGTTACTCGACGTCTCCGTTCTCGTGTAGCCTACATATTGCGTTTTTTTTTAATTTGCTTACCGGGCTAAAGGTTAGCATGCTTAAAATACGTAAGTCGTTTTGTTCAACAAATTTGAGTAGATAACTCAGCAGTTGTTTGCATCAGAGCGACAATTTTTGAGATAGTTATTAAAACTGTTTAAATGTTGCCAAACGTTGTTTCTCGTTGTATATCCTTTAATTCTAGAGTTAAATTGATAAATAACGTGTACGAATTTGTTTAACGCATTTGTTTTGGTTACTCGACGTCTCCGTTCTCGTGTAGCCTACATATTGCGCTTTTTTTAATTTGCTTACCGGCCTAAAGGTTAGCATGCTTAAAATACGTAAGTCGTTTTGTTCAACAAATTTAAGTAGATAACTCATCAGTTGTTTGCATCAGAGCGACAATTTTTGAGATAGTTATTAAAACTGTTTAAAGGTTGTCAAACGTTGTTTCTCGTTGTATATCCTTTAATTCTAGAGTTAAATTTATAAATAACGTGTACGAATTTGTTTAACGCATTTGTTTTGGTTACTCGACGTCTCCGTTCTCGTGTAGCCTACATATTGCGTTTTTTTTAAATTTGCTTACCGGGCTAAAGTTAGCATGCTTAAAATACGTAAGTCGTTTTGTTCAACAAATTTGAGTAGATAACTCAGCAGTTGTTTGCATCAGAGCGACAATTTTTGAGATAGTTATTAAAACTGTTTAAAGGTTGTCAAACGTTGTTTCTCGTTGTATATCCTTTAATTCTAGAGTTAAATTGATAAATAACGTGTACGAATTTGTTTAACGCATTTGTTTTGGTTACTCGACGTCTCCGTTCTCGTGTAGCCTACATATTGCGTTTTTTTTTTAATTTGCTTACCGGGCTAAAGGTTAGCATGCTTAAAATACGTAAGTCGTTTTGTTCAACAAATTTGAGTAGATAACTCAGCAGTTGTTTCCATCAGAGCGACAATTTTTGAGATAGTTATTAAAACTGTTTAAAGATGGTCAAACGTTGTTTCTCGTTGTATATCCTTTAATTTTAGTGTTAAATTGATAAATAAGTGTACGAATTTGTTTAACGCATTTGTTTTGGTTACTCGACGTCTCCGTTCTCGTGTAGCCTACATATTGCGTTTTTTTTTTAATTTGCTTACCGGGCTAAAGGTTAGCATGCTTAAAATATGTAAGTCGTTTTGTTCAACAAATTTGAGTAGATAACTCAGCAGTTGTTTGCATCAGAGCGACAATTTTTGAGATAGTTATTAAAACTGTTTAAAGGTTGTCAAATGTTGTTTCTCGTTGTATATCCTTTAATTCTAGAGTTAAATTGATAAATAACGTGTACGAATTTGTTTAACGCATTTGTTTTGGTTACTCGACGTCTCCGTTCTTGTGTAGCCTACATATTGCGTTTTTTTTTTTTAATTTGCTTACCGGGCTAAAGGTTAGCATGCTTAAAATACGTAAGTCGTTTTGTTCAACAAATTTGAGTAGATTACTCAGCAGTTGTTTGCATCAGAGCGACAATTTTTGAGATAGTTATTAAAACTGTTTAAAGGTTGTTAAACGTTGTTTCTCGTTGTATATCCTTTAATCCTAGAGTTAAATTGATAAATAACGTGTACGAATTTGTTTAACGCATTTGTTTTGGTTACTCGACGTCTCCGTTCTCGTGTAGCCTACATATTGCGTTTTTTTTTTAATTTGCTTACCGGGCTAAAGGTTAGCATGCTTAAAATACGCAAGTCGTTTTGTTCAACAAATTTAAGTAGATAACTCATCAGTTGTTTGCATCAGAGCGACAATTTTTGAGATAGTTATTAAAACTATTTAAAGGTTGTCAAACGATGTTTCTCGTTGTATATCCTTTAATTCTAGAGTTAAATTGATAAATAACGTGTACGAATTTGTTTAACGCATTTGTTTTGGTTACTCGACGTCTCCGTTCTCGTGTAGCCTACATATTGCGTTTTTTTTTAATTTGCTTACCGGGCTAAAGGTTAGCATGCTTAAAATACGTAAGTCGTTTTGTTCAACAAATTTGAGTAGATAACTCAGCAGTTGTTTGCATCAGAGCGACAATTTTTGAGATAGTTATTAAAACTGTTTAAATGTTGCCAAACGTTGTTTCTCGTTGTATATCCTTTAATTCTAGAGTTAAATTGATAAATAACGTGTACGAATTTGTTTAACGCATTTGTTTTGGTTACTCGACGTCTCCGTTCTCGTGTAGCCTACATATTGCGCTTTTTTTAATTTGCTTACCGGCCTAAAGGTTAGCATGCTTAAAATACGTAAGTCGTTTTGTTCAACAAATTTAAGTAGATAACTCATCAGTTGTTTGCATCAGAGCGACAATTTTTGAGATAGTTATTAAAACTGTTTAAAGGTTGTCAAACGTTGTTTCTCGTTGTATATCCTTTAATTCTAGAGTTAAATTGATAAATAACGTGTACGAATTTGTTTAACGCATTTGTTTTGGTTACTCGACGTCTCCGTTCTCGTGTAGCCTACATATTGCGTTTTTTTTTTTAATTTGCTTACCGGTCTAAAGGTTAGCATGCTTAAAATACGAAATTCGTTTTGTTCAACAAATTTAAGTATATAACTCATCAGTTGTTTGCATCAGAGCGACAATTTTTGAGATAGTTATTAAAACTGTTTAAAGGTTGTCAAACGTTATTTCTCGTTGTATATCCTTTAATTCTAGAGTTAAATTGATAAATAACGTGTACGAATTTGTTTAACGCATTTGTTTTGGTTACTCGACGTCTCCGTTCTCGTGTAGCCTACATATTGCGTTTTTTTTTTAATTTGCTTACCGGGCTAAAGGTTAGCATGCTTAAAATACGTAAGTCGTTTTGTTCAACAAATTTGAGTAGATAACTCAGCAGTTGTTTCCATCAGAGCGACAATTTTTGAGATAGTTATTAAAACTGTTTAAAGTTTGTCAAACGTTGTTTCTCGTTGCATATCCTTTAATTCTAGAGTTAAATTGATAAATAACGTGTACGAATTTGTTTAACGCATTTGTTTTGGTTACTCGACGTCTCCGTTCTCGTGTAGCCTACATATTGCGTTTTTTTTTTAATTTGCTTACCGGGCTAAAGGTTAGCATGTTTAAAATACGTAAGTCGTTTTGTTCAACAAATTTGAGTAGATAACTCAGCAGTTGTTTGCATCAGAGCGACAATTTTTGAGATAGTTATTAAAACTGTTTAAAGGTTGTCAAACGTTGTTTCTCGTTGTATATCCTTTAATTCTAGAGTTAAATTGATAAATAACGTGTACGAATTTGTTTAACGCATTTGTTTTGGTTACTCGACGTCTCCGTTCTCGTGTAGCCTACATATTGCGTTTTTTTTTTAATTTGCTTACCGGGCTAAAGGTTAGCATGCTTAAAATACGTAAGTCGTTTTGTTCAACAAATCTGAGTAGATAACTCAGCAGTTGTTTGCATCAGAGCGACAATTTTTGAGATACTTATTAAAACTGTTTAAAGGTTGTCAAACGTTGTTTCTCGTTGTATATCCTTTAATTCTAGAGTTAAATTGATAAATAACGTGTACGAATTTGTTTAACGCATTTGTTTTGGTTACTCGACGTCTCCGTTCTCGTGTAGCCTACATATTGCGTTTTTTTTTTAATTTGCTTACCGGGCTAAAGGTTAGCATGTTTAAAATACGTAAGTCGATTTGTTCAACAAATTTGAGTAGATAACTCAGCTTTGTTTGCATCAGAGCAACAATTTTTGAGATAGTTATTAAACCTGTTTAAAGGTTGTCAAACGTTGTTTCTCGTTGTATATCCTTTAATTCTAGAGTTAAATTGATAAATAACGTGTACGAATTTGTTTAACGCATTTGTTTTGGTTACTCGACGTCTCCGTTCTCGTGTAGCCTACATATTGCGTTTTTTTTTTTTAATTTGCTTACCGGGCTAAAGGTTAGCATGCTTAAAATACGTAAGTCGTTTTGTTCAACAAATTTGAGTAGATAACTCAGCAGTTGTTTGCATCAGAGCGAAAATTTTTGAAATAGTTATTAAAACTGTTTAAATGTTGTCAAACGTTGTTTCTCGTTGTATATCCTTTAATTCTAGAGTTAAATTGATAAATAACGTGTACGAATTTGTTTAACGCATTTGTTTTGGTTACTCGACGTCTCCGTTCTCGTGTAGCCTACATATTGCGTTTTTTTTTTATTTGCTTACCGGGCTAAAGGTTAGCATGCTTAAAATACGTAAGTCGTTTTGTTCAACAAATTTAAGTAGATAACTCATCAGTTGTTTGCATCAGAGCGACAATTTTTGAGATAGTTATTAAAACTGTTTAAAGGTTGTCAAACGTTGTTTCTCGTTGTATATCCTTTAATTCTAGAGTTAAATTGATAAATAACGTGTACGAATTTGTTTAACGCATTTGTTTTGGTTACTCGACGTCTCCGTTCTCGTGTAGCCTACATATTGCGTTTTTTTTTTTATATGCTTACCGGGCTAAAGGTTAGCATGCTTAAAATACGTAAGTCGTTTTGTTCAACAAATTTAAGTAGATAACTCATCAGTTGTTTGCATCAGAGCGACAATTTTTGAGATAGTTATTAAAACTGTTTAAAGGTTGTCAAACGTTGTTTCTCGTTGTATATCCTTTAATTCTAGAGTTAAATTGATAAATAACGTGTACGAATTTGTTTAACGCATTTGTTTTGGTTACTCGACGTCTCCGTTCTCGTGTAGCCTACATATTGCGTTTTTTTTTTAATTTGCTTACCGGGCTAAAGGTTAGCATGCTTAAAATACGTAAGTCGTTTTGTTCAACAAATTTAAGTAGATAACTCATCAGTTGTTTGCATCTGAGCGACAATTTTTGAGATAGTTATTAAAACTGTTTAAAGGTTGTCAAACGTTGTTTCTCGTTCTATATCCTTTAATTCTAGAGTTAAATTGATAAATAACGTGTACGAATTTGTTTAACGCATTCGTTTTGGTTACTCGACGTCTCCGTTCTCGTGTAGCCTACATATTGCGTTTTTTTTTAATTTGCTTACCGGGCTAAAGGTTAGCATGCTTAAAATACGTAAGTCGTTTTGTTCAACAAATTTAAGTAGATAACTCATCAGTTGTTTGCATCAGAGACAATTTTTGAGATAGTTATTAAAACTGTTTAAAGGTTGTCAAACGTTGTTTCTCGTTGTATATCCTTTAATTCTAGAGTTAAATTGATAAATAACGTGTACGAATTTGTTTAACGCATTTGTTTTGGTTACTCGACGTCTCCGTTCTCGTGTAGCCTACATATTGCGTTTTTTTTTTTATTTGCTTACCGGGCTAAAGGTTAGCATGCTTAAAATACGTAAGTCGTTTTGTTCAACAAATTTGAGTAGATAACTCAGCAGTTGTTGGCATCAGAGCGACAATTTTTGAGATAGTTATTAAAACTGTTTAAAGGTTGTCAAACGTTGTTTCTCGTTGTATATCCTTTAATTCTAGAGTTAAATTGATAAATAACGTGTACGAATTTGTTTAACGCATTTGTTTTGGTTACTCGACGTCTCCGTTCTCGTGTAGCCTACATATTGCGTTTTTTTTTAATTTGCTTACCGGGCTAAAGGTTAGCATGCTTAAAATACGTAAGTCGTTTTGTTCAACAAATTTGAGTAGATTACTCAGCAGTTGTTTGCATCAGAGCGACAATTTTTGAGATAGTTATTAAAACTGTTTAAAGGTTGTTAAACGTTGTTTCTCGTTGTATATCCTTTAATTCTAGAGTTAAATTGATAAATAACGTGTACGAATTTGTTTAACGATTTTGTTTTGGTTACTCGACGTCTCCGTTCCCGTGTAGCCTACATATTGCGTTTTTTTTTTAATTTGCTTACCGGGCTAAAGGTTAGCATGCTTAAAATACGAAATTCGTTTTGTTCAACAAATTTAAGTATATAACTCATCAGTTGTTTGCATCAGAGCGACAATTTTTGAGATAGTTATTAAAACTGTTTAAAGGTTGTCAAACGTTATTTCTCGTTGTATATCCTTTAATTCTAGAGTTAAATTGATAAATAACGTGTACGAATTTGTTTAACGCATTTGTTTTGGTTACTCGACGTCTCCGTTCTCGTGTAGCCTACATATTGCGTTTTTTTTTAAATTTGCTTACCGGGCTAAAGGTTAGCATGCTTAAAATACGTAAGTCGTTTTGTTAAACAAATTTGAGTAGATAACTCAGCAGTTGTTTCCATCAGAGCGACAATTTTTGAGATAGTTATTAAAACTGTTTAAAGGTTGTCAAACGTTGTTTCTCGTTGCATATCCTTTAATTTTAGAGTTAAATTGATAAATAACGTGTACGAATTTGTTTAACGCATTTGTTTTGGTTACTCGACGTCTCCGTTCTCGTGTAGCCTACATATTGCGTTTTTTTTTTAATTTGCTTACCGGGCTAAAGGTTAGCATGCTTAAAATACGAAATACTGTTTAAAGGTTGTCAAACGTTGTTTCTCGTTGTATATCCTTTAATTCTAGAGTTAAATTGATAAATAACGTGTACGAATTTGTTTAACCCATTTGTTTTGGTTACTTGACGGCTCCGTTTTCGTGTAGCCTACATATTGCGTTTTTTTTTAATTTGCTTACCGGGCTAAAGGTTAGCATGCTTAAAATACGTAAGTCGTTTTGTTCAACAAATTTGAGTAGATAACTCAGCAGTTGTTTCCATCAGAGCGACAATTTTTGAGATAGTTATTAAAACTGTTTAAAGGTTGTCAAACGTTGTTTCTCGTTGTATATCCTTTAATTCTAGAGTTAAATTGATAAATAACGTGTACGAATTTGTTTAACGCATTTGTTTTGGTTACTCGACGTCTCCGTTCTCGTGTAGCCTACATATTGCGTTTTTTTTTTTAATTTGCTTACCGGGCTAAAGGTAAGCATGCTTAAAATACGTAAGTCGATTTGTTCAACAAATTTGAGTAGATAACTCAGCAGTTGTTTGCATCAGAGCGACAATTTTTGAGATAGTTACTAAAACTGTTTAAAAGTTGTCAAACGTTGTTTCTCGTTGTATATCCTTTAATTCTAGAGTTAAATTGATAAATAACGTGTACGAATTTGTTTAACGCATTTGTTTTTGTTACTCGACGTCTCCGTTCTCGTGTAGCCTACATATTGCGTTTTTTATTTAATTTGCTTACCGGGCTAAAGGTTAGCATGCTTAAAATTCGTAAGTCGCTTTGTTCAACAAATTTTTGAGTAGATAACTCAGCAGTTGTTTGCATCAGAGCGACAATTTCTGAGATAGTTATTAAAACTGGTTAAAGGTTGTCAAACGTTGTTTATCGTTGTATATCCTTTAATTCTAGAGTTAAATTGATAAATAACGTGTACGAATTTGTTTAACGCATTTGTTTTGGTTACTCGACATCTCCGTTCTCGTGTAGCCTACATATTGCGTTTTTTTTTAATTTGCTTACCGGGCTAAAGGTTAGCATGCTTAAAATACGTAAGTCGTTTTGCTCAACAAATTTAAGTAGATAACTCATCAGTTGTTTGCCTCAGAGCGACAATTTTTGAGATAGTTATTAAAACTGTTTAAAGGTTGTCAAACGTTGTTTCTCGTTGTATATCCTTTAATTCTAGAGTTAGATTGATAAATAACGTGTACGAATTTGTTTAACGCATTTGTTTTGGTTACTCGACGTCTCCGTTCTCGTGTAGCCTACATATTGCGTTTTTTTTTTAATTTGCTTACCGGGCTAAAGGTTAGCATGCTTAAAATACGTAAGTCGTTTTGTTCAACAAATTTGAGTAGATAACTCAGCAGTTGTTTGCATCAGAGCGACAATTTTTGAGATAGTTATTAAAACTGTTTAAAGGTTGTCAAACGTTGTTTCTCTTTGTATATCCTTTAATTCTAGAGTTAAATTGATAAATAACGTGTACGAATTTGTTTAACGCATTTGTTTTGGTTACTCGACGTCTCCGTTCTCGTGTAGCCTACATATTGCGTTTTTTTTTTAATTTGCTTACCGGGCTAAAGGTTAGCATGCTTAAAATACGTAAGTCGTTTTGTTCAACAAATTTGAGTAGATAACTCAGCAGTTGTTTGCATCAGAGCGACAATTTTTGAGATAGTTATTAAAACTGTTTAAAGGTTGTCAAACGTTGTTTCTCGTTGTATATCCTTTAATTCTAGAGTTAAATTGATAAATAACGTGTACGAATTTGTTTAACGCATTTGTTTTGGTTACTCGACGTCTCCGTTCTCGTGTAGCCTACATATTGCGTTTTTTTTTAATTTGCTTACCGGGCTAAAGGTTAGCATGTTTAAAATACGTAAGTCGTTTTGTTCAACAAATTTGAGTAGATAACTCAGCAGTTGTCTGCATCAGAGCGACAATTTTTGAGATAGTTATTAAAATTGTTTAAAGGTTGTCAAACGTTGTTTCTCGTTGCATATCCTTTAATTCTAGAGTTAAATTGATAAATAAGGTGTACGAATTTGTTTAACGCGTTTGTTTTGGTTACTCGACGTCTCCGTTCTCGTGTAGCCTACATATTGCGTTTTTTTTTAATTTGCTTACCGGGCTAAAGGTTAGCATGCTTAAAATACGTAAGTCGTTTTGTTCAACAAATTTGAGTAGATAACTCAGCAGTTGTTTGCATCAGAGCGACAATTTTTGAGATAGTTATTAAAACTGTTTAAAGGTTGTCAAACGTTGTTTCTCGTTGTATATCCTTTAATTCTAGAGTTAAATTGATAAATAACGTGTACGAATTTGTTTAACGCATTTGTTTTGGTTACTCGACGTCTCCGTTCTCGTGTAGCCTACATATTGCGTTTTTTTTTAAATTTGCTTACCGGGCTAAAGGTTAGCATGCTTAAAATACGTAAGTCGTTTTGTTCAACAAATTTGAGTAGATAACTCAGCAGTTGTTTGTATCAGAGCGACAATTTTTGAGATAGTTATTAAAACTATTTAAAGGTTGTCAAATGTTGTTTCTCGTTGTATATCCTTTAATTCTAGAGTTAAATTGATAAATAACGTGTACGAATTTGTTTAACGCATTTGTTTTGGTTACTCGACGTCTCCGTTCTCGTGTAGCCTACATATTGCGTTTTTTTTTTAATTTGCTTACCGGGCTAAAGGTTAGCATGCTTAAAATACGTAAGTCGTTTTGTTCAACAAATTTGAGTATATAACTCAGCAGTTGTTTGCATCAGAGCGACAATTTTTGAGATAGTTATTAAAACTGTTTAAAGGTTGTCAAACGTTGTTTCTCGTTGTATATCCTTTAATTCTAGAGTTAAATTGATAAATAACGTGTACGAATTTGTTTAACGCATTTGTTTTGGTTACTCGACCTCTCCGTTCTCGTGTAGCCTACATATTGCGTTTTTTTTTTAATTTGCTTACCGGGGTAAAGGTTAGCATGCTTAAAATACGTAAGTCGTTTTGTTCAACAAATTTGAGTAGATAACTCAGCAGTTGTTTCCATCAGAGCGACAATTTTTGAGATAGTTATTAAAACTGTTTAAAGGTTGTCAAACTTTGTTTCTCGTTGTATATCCTTTAATTCTAGAGTTAAATTGATAAATAACGTGTACGAATTTGTTTAACGCATTTGTTTTGGTTACTCGACGTCTCCGTTCTCGTGTAGCCTACATATTGAGTTTTTTTTTTAATTTGCTTACCGGGCTAAAGGTTAGCATGTTTAAAATACGTAAGTCGTTTTGTTCAACAAATTTGAGTAGATAACTCAGCAGTTGTTTGCATCAGACGACAATTTTTGAGATAGTTATTAAAACTGTTTAAAGGTTGTCAAACGTTGTTTCTCGTTGTATATCCTTTAATTCTAGAGTCAAATTGATAAATAACGTGTACGAATTTGTTTAACGCATTTGTTTTGGTTACTCGACGTCTCCGTTCTCGTGTAGCCTACATATTGCGTTTTTTTTTTAATTTGCTTACCGGGCTAAAGGTTAGCATGCTTAAAATACGTAAGTCGTTTTGTTCAACAAATTTAAGTAGATAACTCATCAGTTGTTTGCATCAGAGCGACAATTTTTGAGATAGTTATTAAAACTGTTAAAGGTTGTCAAACGTTGTTTCTCGTTGTATATCCTTTAATTCTAGAGTTAAATTGATAAATAACGTGTACGAATTTGTTTAACGCATTTGTTTTGGTTACTCGACGTCTCCGTTCTCGTGTAGCCTACATATTGCGTTTTTTTTTTAATTTGCTTACCGGGCTAAAGGTTAGCATGCTTAAAATACGTAAGCCGTTTTGTTCAACAAATTTAAGTAGATAACTCATCAGTTGTTTGCATCAGAGCGACAATTTTTAAGATAGTTATTAAAACTGTTTAAAGGTTTTCAAACGTTGTTTCTCGTTGTATATCCTTTAATTCTAGAGTTAAATTGATAAATAACGTGTACGAGTTTGTTTAACGCATTTGTTTTGGTTACTCGACGTCTCCGTTCTCGTGTAGCCTACATATTGCGTTTTTTTTTTTAATTTGCTTACCGGGCTAAAGGTTAGCATGCTTAAAATACGTAAGTCGTACGCATTTGTTTTGGTTACTCGACGTCTCCGTTCTCGTGTAGCCTACATATTGCGTTTTTTTTTAATTTGCTTACCGGGCTAAAGGTTAGCATGTTTAAAATACGTAAGTCGTTTTGTTCAACAAATTTGAGTAGATAACTCAGCAGTTGTTTGCATCAGAGCGACAATTTTTGAGATTGTTATTAAAATTGTTTAAAGGTTGTCAAACGTTGTTTCTCGTTGTATATCCTTTAACTCTAGAGTTAAATTGATAAATAACGTGTACGAATTTGTTTAACGCATTTGTTTTGGTTACTCGACGTCTCCGTTCTCGTGTAGCCTACATATTGCGTTTTTTTTTTAATTTGCTTACCGGGCTAAAGGTTAGCATGCTTAAAATATGTAAGTCGTTTTGTTCAACAAATTTGAGTAGATAACTCAGCAGTTGTTTGCATCAGAGCGACAATTCTCGTTGTATATCCTTTATTTCTAGAGTTAAATTGATAAATAACGTGTACGAATTTGTTTAACGCATTTGTTTTGGTTACCCGACGTCTCCGTTCTCGTGTAGCCTACATATTGCGTTTTTTTTTTAATTTGCCTACCGGGCTAAAGGTTAGCATGCTTAAAATACGTAAGTCGTTTTGTTCAACAAATTTGAGTAGATAACTCAGCAGTTGTTTGTATCAGAGCGACAATTTTTGAGATAGTTATTAAAACTATTTAAATGTTGTCAAATGTTGTTTCTCGTTGTATATCCTTTAATTCTAGAGTTAAATTGATAAATAACGTGTACGAATTTGTTTAACGCATTTGTTTTGGTTACTCGACGTCTCCGTTCTTGTGTAGCCTACATATTGCGTTTTTTTTTTAATTTGGTTACCGGGCTAAAGGTTAGCATGCTTAAAATACGTAAGTCGTTTTGTTCAACAAATTTGAGTATATAACTCAGCAGTTGTTTGCATCAGAGCGACAATTTTTGAGATATTTATTAAAACTGTTTAGAGGTTGTCAAACGTTGTTTCTCGTTGTATATCCTTTAATTCTAGAGTTAAATTGATAAATAACGTGTACGAATTTGTTTAACGCATTTGTTTTGGTTACTCGACGTCTCCGTTCTCGTGTAGCCTACATATTGCGTTTTTTTTTTTTAATTTGCTTACCGGGCTAAAGGTTAGCATGCTTAAAATACGTAAGTCGTTTTGTTCAACAAATTTGAGTAGATAACTCAGCAGTTGTTTGTATCAGAGCGACAATTTTTGAGATAGTTATTAAAACTATTTAAAGGTTGTCAAATGTTGTTTCTCGTTGTATATCCTTTAATTCTAGAGTTAAATTGATAAATAACGTGTACGAATTTGTTTAACGCATTTGTTTTGGTTACTCGACGTCTCCGTTCTCGTGTAGCCTACATATTGCGTTTTTTTTTTTTTAAATTGTTTACCGGGCTAAAGGTTAGCATGTTTAAAATACGTAAGTCGTTTTGTTCAACAAATTTGAGTAGATAACTCAGCAGTTGTTTGCATCAGAGCGACAATTTTTGAGATAGTTATTAAAACTGTTTAAAGGTTGTCAAACGTTGTTTCTCGTTGTATATCCTTTAATTCTAGAGTTAAATTGATAAATAACGTGTACGAATTTGTTTAACGCATTTGTTTTGGTTACTCGACGTCTCCGTTCTCGTGTAGCCTACATATTGCGTTTTTTTTTTAATTTGCTTACCGGGCTAAAGGTTAGCATGCTTAAAATACGTAAGTCGTTTTGTTCAACAAATTTGAGTAGATAACTCAGCAGTTGTTTGCATCAGAGCGACAATTTTTGAGATAGTTATTAAAACTGTTTAAAGGTTGTCAAACGTTGTTTCTCGTTGTATATTCTTTAATTCTAGAGTCAAATTGATAAATAACGTGTACGAATTTGTTTAACGCATTTGTTTTGGTTACTCGACGTCTCCGTTCTCGTGTAGCCTACATATTGCGTTTTTTTTTTTAATTTGCTTACCGGGCTAAAGGTTAGCATGTTTAAAATACGTAAGTCGTTTTGTTCAACAAATTTAAGTAGATAACTCATCAGTTGTTTGCATCAGAGCGACAATTTTTGAGATAGTTATTAAAACTGTTTAAAGGTTTTCAAACGTTGTTTCTCGTTGTATATCCTTTAATTCTAGAGTTAAATTGATAAATAACGTGTACGAGTTTGTTTAACGCATTTGTTTTGGTTACTCGACGTCTCCGTTCTCGTGTAGCCTACATATTGCGTTTTTTTTTTTAATTTGCTTACCGGGCTAAAGGTTAGCATGCTTAAAATACGTAAGTCGTACGCATTTGTTTTGGTTACTCGACGTCTCCGTTTGCGTGTAGCCTACATATTGCGTTTTTTTTTTAATTTGCTTACCGGGCTAAAGGTTAGCATGTTTAAAATACGTAAGTCGTTTTGTTCAATAAATTTGAGTAGATAACTCAGCAGTTGTTTGCATCAGAGCGACAATTTTTGAGATTGTTATTAAAATTGTTTAAAGGTTGTCAAACGTTGTTTCTCGTTGTATATCCTTTAACTCTAGAGTTAAATTGATAAATAACGTGTACGAATTTGTTTAACGCATTTGTTTTGGTTACTCGACGTCTCCGTTCTCGTGTAGCCTACATATTGCGTTTTTTTTTTAATTTGCTTACCGGGCTAAAGGTTAGCATGCTTAAAATATGTAAGTCGTTTTGTTCAACAAATTTGAGTAGATAACTCAGCAGTTGTTTGCATCAGAGCGACAATTCTCGTTGTATATCCTTTATTTCTAGAGTTAAATTGATAAATAACGTGTACGAATTTGTTTAACGCATTTGTTTTGGTTACCCGACGTCTCCGTTCTCGTGTAGCCTACATATTGCGTTTTTTTTTTTTTATTTGCCTACCGGGCTAAAGGTTAGCATGCTTAAAATACGTAAGTCGTTTTGTTCAACAAATTTGAGTAGATAACTCAGCAGTTGTTTGTATCAGAGCGACAATTTTTGAGATATTTATTAAAACTATTTAAATGTTGTTTCTCGTTGTATATCCTTTAATTCTAGAGTTAAATTGATAAATAACGTGTACGAATTTGTTTAACGCATTTGTTTTGGTTACTCGACGTCTCCGTTCTTGTGTAGCCTACATATTGCGTTTTTTTTTAATTTGCTTACCGGGCTAAAGGTTAGCATGCTTAAAATACGTAAGTCGTTTTGTTCAACAAATTTGAGTATATAACTCAGCAGTTGTTTGCATCAGAGCGACAATTTTTGAGATATTTATTAAAACTGTTTAGAGGTTGTCAAACGTTGTTTCTCGTTGTATATCCTTTAATTCTAGAGTTAAATTGATAAATAACGTGTACGAATTTGTTTAACGCATTTGTTTTGGTTACTCGACGTCTCCGATCTCGTGTAGCCTACATATTGCGTTTTTTTTTTAATTTGCTTACCGGGCTAAAGGTTAGCATGCTTAAAATACGTAAGTCGTTTTGTTCAACAAATTTGAGTAGATAACTCAGCAGTTGTTTGTATCAGAGCGACAATTTTTGAGATAGTTATTAAAACTATTTAAAGGTTGTCAAATGTTGTTTCTCGTTGTATATCCTTTAATTCTAGAGTTAAATTGATAAATAACGTGTACGAATTTGTTTAACGCATTTGTTTTGGTTATTCGACGTCTCCGTTCTCGTGTAGCCTACATATTGCGTTTTTTTTTTAATTTGCTTATCGGGGTAAAGGTTAGCATGCTTAAAATACGTAAGTCGTTTTGTTCAACAAATTTGAGTAGATAACTCAGCAGTTGTTTCCATCAGAGCGACAATTTTTGAGATAGTTATTAAAACTGTTTAAAGGTTGTCAAACTTTGTTTCTCGTTGTATATCCTTTAATTCTAGAGTTAAATTGATAAATAACGTGTACGAATTTGTTTAACGCATTTGTTTTGGTTACTCGAAGTCTCCGTTCTCGTGTAGCCTACATATTGCGTTTTTTTTTTAATTTGCTTACCGGGCTAAAGGTTAGCATGTTTAAAATACGTAAGTCGTTTTGTTCAACAAATTTGAGTAACTCAGCAGTTGTTTGCATCAGAGCGACAATTTTTTAGATAGTTATTAAAACTGTTTAAAGGTTGTCAAACGTTGTTTCTCGTTGTATATCCTTTAATTCTAGAGTTAAATTGATAAATAACGTGTACGAATTTGTTTAACGCATTTGTTTTGGTTACTCGACGTCTCCGTTCTCGTGTAGCCTACATATTGCGTTTTTTTTTAATTTGCTTACCGGGCTAAAGGTTAGCATGCTTAAAATACGTAAGTCGTTTTGTTCAACAAATTTGAGTAGATAACTCAGCAGTTGTTTGCATCAGAGCGACAATTTTTGAGATAGTTATTAAAACTGTTTAAAGGTTGTCAAACGTTGTTTCTCGTTGTATATCCTTTAATTCTAGAGTCAAATTGATAAATAACGTGTACGAATTTTTTTAACGCATTTGTTTTGGTTACTCGACGTCTCCGTTCTCGTGTAGCCTACATATTGCGTTTTTTTTTTAATTTGCTTACCGGGCTAAAGGTTAGCATGCTTAAAATACGTAAGTCGTTTTGTTCAACAAATTTAAGTAGATAACTCATCAGTTGTTTGCATCAGAGCGACAATTTTTGATATAGTTATTAAAACTGTTAAAGGATGTCAAACGTTGTTTCTCGTTGTATATCCTTTAATTCTAGAGTTAAATTGATAAATAACGTGTACGAATTTGTTTAACGCATTTGTTTTGGTTACTCGACGTCTCCGTTCTCGTGTAGCCTACATATTGCGTTTTTTTTTTAATTTGCTTACCGGGCTAAAGGTTAGCATGCTTAAAATACGTAAGTCGTTTTGTTCAACAAATTTAAGTAGATAACTCATCAGTTGTTTGCATCAGAGCGACAATTTTTGAGATAGTTATTAAAACTGTTTAAAGGTTTTCAAACGTTGTTTCTCGTTGTATATCCTTTAATTCTAGAGTTAAATTTATAAATAACGTGTACGAGTTTGTTTAACGCATTTGTTTTGGTTACTCGACGTCTCCGTTCTCGTGTAGCCTACATATTGCGTTTTTTTTTTAATTTGCTTACCGGGCTAAAGGTTAGCATGCTTAAAATACGTAAGTCGTTTTGTTCAACAAATTTGAGTAGATAACTCAGCAGTTGTTTCCATCAGAGCGACAATTTTTGAGATAGTTATTAAAACTGTTTAAAGGTTGTCAAACGTTGTTTCTCGTTGTATATCCTTTAATTCTAGAGTTAAATTGATAAATAACGTGTACGAATTTGTTTAACGCATTTGTTTTGGTTACTCGACGTCTCCGTTCTCGTGTAGCCTACATATTGCGTTTTTTTTTTAATTTGCTTACCGGGCTAAAGGTTAGCATGCTTAAAATACGTAAGTCGTTTTGTTCAACAAATTTAAGTAAATAACTCATCAGTTGTTTGCATCAGAGCGACAATTTTTGAGATAGTTATTAAAACTGTTTAAAGGTTGTCAAACGTTGTTTCTCGTTGTATATCCTTTAATTCTAGAGTTAAATTGATAAATAACGTGTACGAATTTGTTTAACGCATTTGTTTTGGTTACTCGCCGTCTCCGTTCTCGTGTAGCCTACATATTGCGTTTTTTTTTAATTTGCTTACCGGGCTAAAGGTTAGCATGCTTAAAATACGTAAGTCGTTTTGTTCAACAAATTTAAGTAGATAACTCATCAGTTGTTTGCATCAGAGCAACAATTTTTGAGATAGTTATTAAAACTGTTTAAAGGTTGTCAAACGTTGTTTCTCGTTGTATATCCCTTAATTCTAGTGTTAAATTGATAAATAACGTGTACGAATTTGTTTAACGCATTTGTTTTGGTTACTCGACGTCTCCGTTCTCGTGTAGCCTACATATTGCGTTTTTTTTTTAATTTGCTTACCGGGCTAAAGGTTAGCATGCTTAAAATACGTAAGTCGTTTTGTTCAACAAATCTGAGTAGATAACTCAGCAGTTATTTGCATCAGAGCGACAATTTTTGAGATAGTTATTAAAACTGTTTAAAGGTTGTCAAACGTTGTTTCTCGTTGTATATCCTTTAATTCTAGAGTTAAATTGATAAATAACGTGTACGAATTTGTTTAACGCATTTGTTTTGGTTACCCGACGTCTCCGTTCTCGTGTAGCCTACATATTGTGTTTTTTTTTTTTTTAATTTGCTTACCGGGCTAAAGGTTAGCATGCTTAAAACACATAAGTCGTTTTGTTCAACAAATTTAAGTAGATAACTCATCAGTTGTTTGCATCAGAGCGACAATTTTTGAGATAGTTATTAAAACTGTTTAAAGGTTGTCAAACGTTGTTTCTCGTTGTATATCCTTTAATTCTAGAGTTAAATTGATAAATAACGTGTACGAATTTGTTTAACGCATTTGTTTTGGCTACTCGACGTCTCCGTTCTCGTGTAGCCTACATATTGCATTTTTTTTTAATTTGCTTACCGGGCTAAAGGTTAGCATGCTTAAAATACGTAAATCGTTTTGTTCAACAAATTTGAGTAGATAACTCAGCAGTTGTTTCCATCAGAGCGACAATTTTTGAGATAGTTATTAAAACTGTTTAAAGGTTGTCAAACGTTGTTTCTCGTTGTATATCCTTTAATTCTAGAGTTAAATTGATAAATAACGTGTACGAATTTGTTTTGGTTACCCGACGTCTCCGTTCTCGTGTAGCCTACATATTGTGTTTTTTTTTTTTTAATTTGCTTACCGGGCTAAAGGTTAGCATGTTTAAAATACGTAAGTCGTTTTGTTTAACAAATTTGAGTAGATAACTCAGCAGTTGCTTGCATCAGAGTGACAATTTTTGAGATAGTTAGTAAAACTATTTAAAGGTTGTCAAACGTTGTTTCTCATTGTATATCCTTTAATTCTAGAGTTAAATAGATAAGTAACGTGTACGAATTTGTTTAACGCATTTGTTTTGGTTCCTCGAGTCTCCGTTCTCGTGTAGCCTACATATTGCGTTTTTTTTTTTTAATTTGCTTACCGGGCTAAAGGTTAGCATGCTTAAAATACGTAAATCGTTTTGTTCAACAAATTTGAGTAGATAACTCAGCAGTTGTTTCCATCAGAGCGACAATTTTTGAGATAGTTATTAAAACTGTTTAAAGGTTGTCAAACATTGTTTCTCGTTGTATATCCTTTAATTCTAGAGTTAAATTGATAAATAACGTGTACGAATTTGTTTAACGCATTTGTTTTGGTTACTCGACGTCTCCGTTCTCGTGTAGCCTACATATTGCGTTTTTTTTTTAATTTGCTTACCGGGCTAAAGGTTAGCATGCTTAAAATACGTAAGTCGTTTTGTTCAACAAATTTAAGTAGATAACTCATCAGTTGTTTGCATCAGAGCGACAATTTTTGAGATAGTTATTAAAACTGTTTAAAGGTTGTCAAACGTTGTTTCTCGTTGTATATCCTTTAATTCTAGAGTTAAATTGATAAATAACGTGTACGAATTTGTTTAACGCATTTGTTTTGGTTACTCGACGTCTCCGTTCTCCTGTAGCCTACATATTGCGTTTTTTTTTTTAATTTGCTTACCGGGCTAAAGGTTAGCATGCTTAAAATACGTAAGTCGTTTTGTTCAACAAATTTAAGTAGATAACTCATCAGTTGTTTGCATCAGAGCGACAATTTTTGAGATAGTTATTAAAACTGTTTAAAGGTTGTCAAACGTTGTTTCTCGTTGTATATCCTTTAATTGTAGAGTTAAATTGATAAATATCGTGTACGAATTTGTTTAACGCATTTGTTTTGGTTACTCGACGTCTCCGTTCTCGTGTAGCCTACATATTGCGTTTTTTTTTAAATTTGCTTACCGGGCTAAAGGTTAGCATGCTTAAAATACGTAAGTCGTTTTGTTCAACAAATTTGAGTAGATAACTCAGCAGTTGTTTCCATCAGAGCGACAATTTTTGAGATAGTTATTAAAACTGTTTAAAGGTTGTCAAACGTTGTTTCTCGTTGTATATCCTTTAATTCTAGAGTTAAATTGATAAATAAGGTGTACGAATTTGTTTAACGCATTTGTTTTGGTTACTCGACGTCTCCGTTCTCGTGTAGCCTACATATTGCGTTTTTTTTTTTAATTTGCTTACCGGGCTAAAGGTTAGCATGCTTAAAATACGTAAGTCGTTTGGTTCAACAAATTTAAGTAGATAACTCATCAGTTGTTTGCATCAGAGCGACAATTTTTGAGATAGTTATTAAAACTGTTTAAAGGTTGTCAAACGTTGTTTCTCGTTGTATATCCTTTAATTCTAGAGTTAAATTGATAAATAACGTGTACGAATTTGTTTAACGCATTTGTTTTGGTTACTCGACGTCTTCGTTCTCGTGTAGCCTACATATTGCGTTTTTTTTAAATTTGCTTACCGGGCTAAAGGTTAGCATGCTTACAATACGTAAGTCGTTTTGTTCAACAAATTTGAGTAACGAATTTGTTTAACGCATTTGTTTTGGTTACTCGACGTCTCCGTTCTCGTGTAGCCTACATATTGCGTTTTTTTTAATTTGCTTACCGGGCTAAAGGTTAGCATGCTTAAAATACGTAAGTCGTTTTGTTCAACAAATTTAAGTAGATAACTCATCAGTTGTTTGCATCAGAGCAACAATTTTTGAGATAGTTATTAAAACTGTTTAAAGGTTGTCAAACGTTGTTTCTCGTTGTATATCCTTTAATTCTAGAGTTAAATTGATAAATAACGTGTACGAATTTGTTTAACGCATTTGTTTTGGTTACTCGACGTCTCCGTTCTCGTGTAGCCTACATATTGCGTTTTTTTTTTACTTTGCTTACCGGGCTAAAGGTTAGCATGCTTAAAATACGTAAGTCGTTTTGTTCAACAAATCTGAGTAGATAACTCAGCAGTTGTTTGCATCAGAGCGACAATTTTTGAGATAGTTATTAAAACTGTTTAAAGGTTGTCAAACGTTGTTTTTCGTTGTATATCCTTTAATTCTAGAGTTAGATTGATAAATAACGTGTACGAATTTGTTTAACGCATTTGTTTTGGTTACTCGACGGCTCCGTGCTCGTGTAGCCTACATATTGCGTTTTTTTTTTTAATTTGCTTACCGGGCTAAAGGTTAGCATGCTTAAAATACGTAAGTCGTTTTGTTCAACAAATTTAAGTAGATAACTCATCAGTTGTTTGCATCAGAGCGACAATTTTTGAGATAGTTATTAAAACTGCTTAAAGGTAGTCAAACGTTGTTTCTCGTTGTATATCCTTTAATTCTAGAGTTAAATTGATAAATAACGTGTACGAATTTGTTTAACGCATTTGTTTTGGTTACTCGACGTCTCCGTTCTCGTGTAGCCTACATATTGCGTTTTTTTTTTTAATTTGCTTACCGGGCTAAAGGTTAGCATGCTTAAAATACGTAAGTCGTTTTGTTCAACAAATCTGAGTAGATAACTCAGCAGTTGTTTGCATCAGAGCGAAAATTTTTGAGATAGTTATTAAAACTGTTTAAAGGTTGTCAAACGTTGTTTCTCGTTGTATATTAAAACTGTTTAAAGGTTGTCAAACGTTGTTTCTCGTTGTATATCCTTTAATTCTAGAGTTAAATTGATAAATAAGGTGTACGAATTTGTTTAACGCATTTGTTTTGGTTACTCGACGTCTTCGTTCTCGTGTAGCCTACATATTGCGTTTTTTTTTTATTTGCTTACCGGGCTAAAGGTTAGCATGCTTACAATACGTAAGTCGTTTTGTTCAACAAATTTGAGTAACGAATTTGTTTAACGCATTTGTTTTGGTTACTCGACGTCTCCGTTCTCGTGTAGCCTAAATATTGCGTTTTTTTTTAATTTGCTTACCGGGCTAAAGGTTAGCATGCTTACAATACGTAAGTCGTTTTGTTCAACAAATTTGAGTAACGAATTTGTTTAACGCATTTGTTTTGGTTACTCGACGTCTCCGTTCTCGTGTAGCCTACATATTGCGTTTTTTTTTAATTTGCTTACCGGGCTAAAGGTTAGCATGCTTACAATACGTAAGTCGTTTTGTTCAACAAATTTGAGTAACGAATTTGTTTAACGCATTTGTTTTGGTTACTCGACGTCTCCGTTCTCGTGTAGCCTAAATATTGCGTTTTTTTTTAATTTGCTTACCGGGCTAAAGGTTAGCATGCTTAAAATACGTAAGTCGTTTTGTTCAACAAATTTAAGTAGATAACTCATCAGTTGTTTGCATCAGAGCGACAATTTTTGAGATAGTTATTAAAACTGTTTAAAGGTTGTCAAACGTTGTTTCTCGTTGTATATCCTTTAATTCTAGAGTTAAATTGATAAATAACGCGTACGAATTTGTTTAACGCATTTGTTTTGGTTACTCGACGTCTCCGTTCTCGTGTAGCCTACATATTGCGTTTTTTTTTAATTTGCTTACCGGGCTAAAGGTTAGCATGCTTACAATACGTAAGTCGTTTTGTTCAACAAATTTGAGTAACGAATTTGTTTAACGCATTTGTTTTGGTTACTCGACGTCTTCGTTCTCGTGTAGCCTACATATTGCGTTTTTTTTTTATTTGCTTACCGGGCTAAAGGTTAGCATGCTTACAATACGTAAGTCGTTTTGTTCAACAAATTTGAGTAACGAATTTGTTTAACGCATTTGTTTTGGTTACTCGACGTCTCCGTTCTCGTGTAGCCTAAATATTGCGTTTTTTTTTAATTTGCTTACCGGGCTAAAGGTTAGCATGCTTAAAATACGTAAGTCGTTTTGTTCAACAAATTTAAGTAGATAACTCATCAGTTGTTTGCATCAGAGCGACAATTTTTGAGATAGTTATTAAAACTGTTTAAAGGTTGTCAAACGTTGTTTCTCGTTGTATATCCTTTAATTCTAGAGTTAAATTGATAAATAACGCGTACGAATTTGTTTAACGCATTTGTTTTGGTTACTCGACGTCTCCGTTCTCGTGTAGCCTACATATTGCGTTTTTTTTAATTTGCTTACCGGGCTAAAGGTTAGCATGCTTAAAATACGTAAGTCGTTTTGTTCAACAAATCTGAGTAGATAACTCAGCAGTTGTTTGCATCAGAGCGACAATTTTTGAGATAGTTATTAAAACTGTTTAAAGGTTGTCAAGCGTTGTTTCTCGTTGTATATCCTTTAATTCTAGAGTTAAATTGATAAATAACGTCTACGAATTTTTTTAACCCATTTGTTTTGGTTACTCGACGGCTCCGTTCTCGTGTAGCCTACATAATGCGTTTTTTTTTAATTTGCTTACCGGGCTAAAGGTTAGCATGCTTAAAATACGTAAGTCGTTTTGTTCAACAAATTTGAGTAGAGAACTCAGCAGTTGTTTGCATCAGAGCGACAATTTTTGAGATAGTTATTAAAACTGTTTAAAGGATGTCAAACGTTGTTTCTCGTTGTATATCCTTTAATTCTAGAGTTAAATTGATAAATAACGTGTACGAATTTGTTTAACGCATTTGTTTTGGTTACTCGACGTCTCCGTTCTCGTGTAGCCTACATATTGCGTTTTTTTTTAATTTGCTTACCGGGCTAAAGGTTAGCATGTTTAAAATACGTAAGTCGCTTTGTTCAACAAATTTGAGTAGATAACTCAGCAGTTGTTCGCATCAGAGCGACAATTTTTGAGATAGTTATTAAAACTATTTAAAGGTTGTCAAACGTTGTTTCTCGTTGTATATCCTTTAATTCTAGAGTTAAATTGATAAATAACGTGTACGAATTTGTTTAACGCATTTGTTTTGGTTACTCGACGTCTCCGTTCTCGTGTAGCCTACATATTGCGTTTTTTTTAATTTGCTTACCGGGCTAAAGGTTAGCATGCTTAAAATACGTAAATCGTTTTGTTCAACAAATTTGAGTAGATAACTCAGCAGTTGTTTCCATCAGAGCGACAATTTTTGAGATAGTTATTAAAACTGTTTAAAGGTTGTCAAACGTTGTTTCTCGTTGTATATCCTTTAATTCTAGAGTTAATTTGATAAATAACGTGTACGAATTTGTTTAACGCATTTGTTTTGGTTACTCGACGTCTCCGTTCTCGTGTAGCCTACATAAGGCGTTTTTATTTTAATTTGCTTACCGGGCTAAAGGTTAGCATGCTTAAAATACGTAAGTCGTTTTGTTCAACAAATTTAAGTAGATAACTCATCAGTTGTTTGCATCAGAGCGACAATTTTTGAGATAGTTATTAAAACTGTTTAAAGGTTGTCAAACGTTGTTTCTCGTTGTATATCCTTTAATTCTAGAGTTAAATTAATAAATAACGTGTACGAATTTGTTTAACGCATTTGTTTTGGTTACTCGACGTCTCCGTTCTCGTGTAGCCTACATATTGCGTTTTTTTTTTAATTTGCTTACCGGGCTAAAGGTTAGCATGCTTAAAATACGTAAGTCGTTTTGTTCAACAAATTTAAGTAGATAACTCATCAGTTGTTTGCATCAGAGCGACAATTTTTGAGATAGTTATTAAAACTGTTTAAAGGTTGTCAAACGTTGTTTCTCGTTGTATATCCTTTAATTGTAGAGTTAAATTGATAAATAACGTGTACGAATTTGTTTAACGCATTTGTTTTGGTTACTCGACGTCTCCGTTCTCGTGTAGCCTACATATTGCGTTTTTTTTTAAATTTGCTTACCGGGCTAAAGGTTAGCATGCTTAAAATACGTAAGTCGTTTTGTTCAACAAATTTGAGTAGATAACTCAGCAGTTGTTTCCATCAGAGCGACAATTTTTGAGATAGTTATTAAAACTGTTTAAAGGTTGTCAAACGTTGTTTCTCGTTGTATATCCTTTAATTCTAGAGTTAAATTGATAAATAAGGTGTACGAATTTGTTTAACGCATTTGTTTTGGTTACTCGACGTCTCCGTTCTCGTGTAGCCTACATATTGCGTTTTTTTTTTTAATTTGCTTACCGGGCTAAAGGTTAGCATGCTTAAAATACGTAAGTCGTTTGGTTCAACAAATTTAAGTAGATAACTCATCAGTTGTTTGCATCAGAGCGACAATTTTTGAGATAGTTATTAAAACTGTTTAAAGGTTGTCAAACGTTGTTTCTCGTTGTATATCCTTTAATTCTAGAGTTAAATTGATAAATAACGTGTACGAATTTGTTTAACGCATTTGTTTTGGTTACTCGACGTCTTCGTTCTCGTGTAGCCTACATATTGCGTTTTTTTTAAATTTGCTTACCGGGCTAAAGGTTAGCATGCTTACAATACGTAAGTCGTTTTGTTCAACAAATTTGAGTAACGAATTTGTTTAACGCATTTGTTTTGGTTACTCGACGTCTCCGTTCTCGTGTAGCCTACATATTGCGTTTTTTTTAATTTGCTTACCGGGCTAAAGGTTAGCATGCTTAAAATACGTAAGTCGTTTTGTTCAACAAATTTAAGTAGATAACTCATCAGTTGTTTGCATCAGAGCAACAATTTTTGAGATAGTTATTAAAACTGTTTAAAGGTTGTCAAACGTTGTTTCTCGTTGTATATCCTTTAATTCTAGAGTTAAATTGATAAATAACGTGTACGAATTTGTTTAACGCATTTGTTTTGGTTACTCGACGTCTCCGTTCTCGTGTAGCCTACATATTGCGTTTTTTTTTTAATTTGCTTACCGGGCTAAAGGTTAGCATGCTTAAAATACGTAAGTCGTTTTGTTCAACAAATCTGAGTAGATAACTCAGCAGTTGTTTGCATCAGAGCGACAATTTTTGAGATAGTTATTAAAACTGTTTAAAGGTTGTCAAACGTTGTTTTTCGTTGTATATCCTTTAATTCTAGAGATAAATTGATAAATAACGTGTACGAATTTGTTTAACGCATTTGTTTTGGTTACTCGACGGCTCCGTGCTCGTGTAGCCTACATATTGCGTTTTTTTTTTTAATTTGCTTACCGGGCTAAAGGTTAGCATGCTTAAAATACGTAAGTCGTTTTGTTCAACAAATTTAAGTAGATAACTCATCAGTTGTTTGCATCAGAGCGACAATTTTTGAGATAGTTATTAAAACTGCTTAAAGGTAGTCAAACGTTGTTTCTCGTTGTATATCCTTTAATTCTAGAGTTAAATTGATAAATAACGTGTACGAATTTGTTTAACGCATTTGTTTTGGTTACTCGACGTCTCCGTTCTCGTGTAGCCTACATATTGCGTTTTTTTTTTTAATTTGCTTACCGGGCTAAAGGTTAGCATGCTTAAAATACGTAAGTCGTTTTGTTCAACAAATCTGAGTAGATAACTCAGCAGTTGTTTGCATCAGAGCGAAAATTTTCGAGATAGTTATTAAAACTGTTTAAAGGTTGTCAAACGTTGTTTCTCGTTGTATATCCTTTAATTCTAGAGTTAAATTGATAAATAACGTGTACGAATTTGTTTAACCCATTTTTTTGGTTACTCGACGGCTCCGTTCTCGTGTAGCCTACATATTGCGTTTTTTTTAATTTGCTTACCGGGCTAAAGGTTAGCATGCTTAAAATACGTAAGTCGTTTTGTTCAACAAATTTGAGTAGATAACTCAGCAGTTGTTTGCATCAGAGCGACAATTTTTGAGATAGTTATTAAAACTGTTTAAAGGTTGTCAAACGTTGTTTCTCGTTGTATATTAAAACTGTTTAAAGGTTGTCAAACGTTGTTTCTCGTTGTATATCCTTTAATTCTAGAGTTAAATTGATAAATAAGGTGTACGAATTTGTTTAACGCATTTGTTTTGGTTACTCGACGTCTCCGTTCTCGTGTAGCCTACATATTGCGTTTTTTTTTAATTTGCTTACCGAGTTAAAGGTTAGCATGCTTAAAATACGTAAGTCGTTTGGTTCAACAAATTTAAGTAGATAACTCATCAGTTGTTTGCATCAGAGCGACAATTTTTGAGATAGTTATTAAAACTGTTTAAAGGTTGTCAAACGTTGTTTCTCGTTGTATATCCTTTAATTCTAGAGTTAAATTGATAAATAACGTGTACGAATTTGTTTAACGCATTTGTTTTGGTTACTCGACGTCTTCGTTCTCGTGTAGCCTACATATTGCGTTTTTTTTTAATTTGCTTACCGGGCTAAAGGTTAGCATGCTTACAATACGTAAGTCGTTTTGTTCAACAAATTTGAGTAACGAATTTGTTTAACGCATTTGTTTTGGTTACTCGGCGTCTCCGCTCTCGTGTAGCCTACATAAGGCGTTTTTATTTTAATTTGCTTACCGGGCTAAAGGTTAGCATGCTTAAAATACGTAAGTCGTTTTGTTCAACAAATTTAAGTAGATAACTCATCAGTTGTTTGCATCAGAGCGACAATTTTTGAGATAGTTATTAAAACTGTTTAAAGGTTGTCAAACGTTGTTTCTCGTTGTATATCCTTTAATTCTAGAGTTAAATTAATAAATAACGTGTACGAATTTGTTTAACGGATTTGTTTTGGTTACTCGACGTCTCCGTTCTCGTGTAGCCTACATATTGCGTTTTTTTTTAAATTTGCTTACCGGGCTAAAGGTTAGCATGCTTAAAATACGTAAGTCGTTTTGTTCAACAAATTTAAGTAGATAACTCATCAGTTGTTTGCATCAGAGCGACAATTTTTGAGATAGTTATTAAAACTGTTTAAAGGTTGTCAAACGTTGTTTCTCGTTGTATATCCTTTAATTGTAGAGTTAAATTGATAAATAACGTGTACGAATTTGTTTAACGCATTTGTTTTGGTTACTCGACGTCTCCGTTCTCGTGTAGCCTACATATTGCGTTTTTTTTTAAATTTGCTTACCGGGCTAAAGGTTAGCATGCTTAAAATACGTAAGTCGTTTTGTTCAACAAATTTGAGTAGATAACTCAGCAGTTGTTTCCATCAGAGCGACAATTTTTGAGATAGTTATTAAAACTGTTTAAAGGTTGTCAAACGTTGTTTCTCGTTGTATATCCTTTAATTCTAGAGTTAAATTGATAAATAAGGTGTACGAATTTGTTTAACGCATTTGTTTTGGTTACTCGACGTCTCCGTTCTCGTGTAGCCTACATATTGCGTTTTTTTTTTTAATTTGCTTACCGGGCTAAAGGTTAGCATGCTTAAAATACGTAAGTCGTTTGGTTCAACAAATATAAGTAGATAACTCATCAGTTGTTTGCATCAGAGCGACAATTTTTGAGATAGTTATTAAAACTGTTTAAAGGTTGTCAAACGTTGTTTCTCGTTGTATATCCTTTAATTCTAGAGTTAAATTGATAAATAACGTGTACGAATTTGTTTAACGCATTTGTTTTGGTTACTCGACGTCTTCGTTCTCGTGTAGCCTACATATTGCGTTTTTTTTAAATTTGCTTACCGGGCTAAAGGTTAGCATGCTTACAATACGTAAGTCGTTTTGTTCAACAAATTTGAGTAACGAATTTGTTTAACGCATTTGTTTTGGTTACTCGACGTCTCCGTTCTCGTGTAGCCTACATATTGCGTTTTTTTTAATTTGCTTACCGGGCTAAAGGTTAGCATGCTTAAAATACGTAAGTCGTTTTGTTCAACAAATTTAAGTAGATAACTCATCAGTTGTTTGCATCAGAGCAACAATTTTTGAGATAGTTATTAAAACTGTTTAAAGGTTGTCAAACGTTGTTTCTCGTTGTATATCCTTTAATTCTAGAGTTAAATTGATAAATAACGTGTACGAATTTGTTTAACGCATTTGTTTTGGTTACTCGACGTCTCCGTTCTCGTGTAGCCTACATATTGCGTTTTTTTTTTAATTTGCTTACCGGGCTAAAGGTTAGCATGCTTAAAATACGTAAGTCGTTTTGTTCAACAAATCTGAGTAGATAACTCAGCAGTTGTTTGCATCAGAGCGACAATTTTTGAGATAGTTATTAAAACTGTTTAAAGGTTGTCAAACGTTGTTTTTCGTTGTATATCCTTTAATTCTAGAGATAAATTGATAAATAACGTGTACGAATTTGTTTAACGCATTTGTTTTGGTTACTCGACGGCTCCGTGCTCGTGTAGCCTACATATTGCGTTTTTTTTTTTAATTTGCTTACCGGGCTAAAGGTTAGCATGCTTAAAATACGTAAGTCGTTTTGTTCAACAAATTTAAGTAGATAACTCATCAGTTGTTTGCATCAGAGCGACAATTTTTGAGATAGTTATTAAAACTGCTTAAAGGTAGTCAAACGTTGTTTCTCGTTGTATATCCTTTAATTCTAGAGTTAAATTGATAAATAACGTGTACGAATTTGTTTAACGCATTTGTTTTGGTTACTCGACGTCTCCGTTCTCGTGTAGCCTACATATTGCGTTTTTTTTTTTAATTTGCTTACCGGGCTAAAGGTTAGCATGCTTAAAATACGTAAGTCGTTTTGTTCAACAAATCTGAGTAGATAACTCAGCAGTTGTTTGCATCAGAGCGAAAATTTTTGAGATAGTTATTAAAACTGTTTAAATGTTGTCAAACGTTGTTTCTCGTTGTATATCCTTTAATTCTAGAGTTAAATTGATAAATAACGTGTACGAATTTGTTTAACCCATTTTTTTGGTTACTCGACGGCTCCGTTCTCGTGTAGCCTACATATTGCGTTTTTTTTAATTTGCTTACCGGGCTAAAGGTTAGCATGCTTAAAATACGTAAGTCGTTTTGTTCAACAAATTTGAGTAGATAACTCAGCAGTTGTTTGCATCAGAGCGACAATTTTTGAGATAGTTATTAAAACTGTTTAAAGGTTGTCAAACGTTGTTTCTCGTTGTATATTAAAACTGTTTAAAGGTTGTCAAACGTTGTTTCTCGTTGTATATCCTTTAATTCTAGAGTTAAATTGATAAATAAGGTGTACGAATTTGTTTAACGCATTTGTTTTGGTTACTCGACGTCTCCGTTCTCGTGTAGCCTACATATTGCGTTTTTTTTTAATTTGCTTACCGAGTTAAAGGTTAGCATGCTTAAAATACGTAAGTCGTTTGGTTCAACAAATTTAAGTAGATAACTCATCAGTTGTTTGCATCAGAGCGACAATTTTTGAGATAGTTATTAAAACTGTTTAAAGGTTGTCAAACGTTGTTTCTCGTTGTATATCCTTTAATTCTAGAGTTAAATTGATAAATAACGTGTACGAATTTGTTTAACGCATTTGTTTTGGTTACTCGACGTCTTCGTTCTCGTGTAGCCTACATATTGCGTTTTTTTTAATTTGCTTACCGGGCTAAAGGTTAGCATGCTTACAATACGTAAGTCGTTTTGTTCAACAAATTTGAGTAACGAATTTGTTTAACGCATTTGTTTTGGTTACTCGGCGTCTCCGTTCTCGTGTAGCCTACATATTGCGTTTTTTTTTTAATTTGCTTACCGGGCTAAAGGTTAGCATGCTTAAAATACGTAAGTCGTTTTGTTCAACAAATTTAAGTAGATAACTCATCAGTTGTTTGCATCAGAGCGACAATTTTTGAGATAGTTATTAAAACTGTTTAAAGGTTGTCAAACGTTGTTTCTCGTTGTATATCCTTTAATTCTAGAGTTAAATTGATAAATAACGCGTACGAATTTGTTTAACGCATTTGTTTTGGTTACTCGACGTCTCCGTTCTCGTGTAGCCTACATATTGCGTTTTTTTTAATTTGCTTACCGGGCTAAAGGTTAGCATGCTTAAAATACGTAAGTCGTTTTGTTCAACAAATCTGAGTAGATAACTCAGCAGTTGTTTGCATCAGAGCGACAATTTTTGAGATAGTTATTAAAACTGTTTAAAGGTTGTCAAGCGTTGTTTCTCGTTGTATATCCTTTAATTCTAGAGTTAAATTGATAAATAACGTCTACGAATTTTTTTAACCCATTTGTTTTGGTTACTCGACGGCTCCGTTCTCGTGTAGCCTACATAATGCGTTTTTTTTTAATTTGCTTACCGGGCTAAAGGTTAGCATGCTTAAAATACGTAAGTCGTTTTGTTCAACAAATTTGAGTAGAGAACTCAGCAGTTGTTTGCATCAGAGCGACAATTTTTGAGATAGTTATTAAAACTGTTTAAAGGATGTCAAACGTTGTTTCTCGTTGTATATCCTTTAATTCTAGAGTTAAATTGATAAATAACGTGTACGAATTTGTTTAACGCATTTGTTTTGGTTACTCGACGTCTCCGTTCTCGTGTAGCCTACATATTGCGTTTTTTTTTAATTTGCTTACCGGGCTAAAGGTTAGCATGTTTAAAATACGTAAGTCGTTTTGTTCAACAAATTTGAGTAGATAACTCAGCAGTTGTTCGCATCAGAGCGACAATTTTTGAGATAGTTATTAAAACTATTTAAAGGTTGTCAAACGTTGTTTCTCGTTGTATATCCTTTAATTCTAGAGTTAAATTGATAAATAACGTGTACGAATTTGTTTAACGCATTTGTTTTGGTTACTCGACGTCTCCGTTCTCGTGTAGCCTACATATTGCGTTTTTTTTAATTTGCTTACCGGGCTAAAGGTTAGCATGCTTAAAATACGTAAATCGTTTTGTTCAACAAATTTGAGTAGATAACTCAGCAGTTGTTTCCATCAGAGCGACAATTTTTGAGATAGTTATTAAAACTGTTTAAAGGTTGTCAAACGTTGTTTCTCGTTGTATATCCTTTAATTCTAGAGTTAATTTGATAAATAACGTGTACGAATTTGTTTAACGCATTTGTTTTGGTTACTCGACGTCTCCGTTCTCGTGTAGCCTACATAAGGCGTTTTTATTTTAATTTGCTTACCGGGCTAAAGGTTAGCATGCTTAAAATACGTAAGTCGTTTTGTTCAACAAATTTAAGTAGATAACTCATCAGTTGTTTGCATCAGAGCGACAATTTTTGAGATAGTTATTAAAACTGTTTAAAGGTTGTCAAACGTTGTTTCTCGTTGTATATCCTTTAATTCTAGAGTTAAATTAATAAATAACGTGTACGAATTTGTTTAACGCATTTGTTTTGGTTACTCGACGTCTCCGTTCTCGTGTAGCCTACATATTGCGTTTTTTTTTTTAATTTGCTTACCGGGCTAAAGGTTAGCATGCTTAAAATACGTAAGTCGTTTGGTTCAACAAATTTAAGTAGATAACTCATCAGTTGTTTGCATCAGAGCGACAATTTTTGAGATAGTTATTAAAACTGTTTAAAGGTTGTCAAACGTTGTTTCTCGTTGTATATCCTTTAATTCTAGAGTTAAATTGATAAATAACGTGTACGAATTTGTTTAACGCATTTGTTTTGGTTACTCGACGTCTTCGTTCTCGTGTAGCCTACATATTGCGTTTTTTTTAAATTTGCTTACCGGGCTAAAGGTTAGCATGCTTACAATACGTAAGTCGTTTTGTTCAACAAATTTGAGTAACGAATTTGTTTAACGCATTTGTTTTGGTTACTCGACGTCTCCGTTCTCGTGTAGCCTACATATTGCGTTTTTTTTAATTTGCTTACCGGGCTAAAGGTTAGCATGCTTAAAATACGTAAGTCGTTTTGTTCAACAAATTTAAGTAGATAACTCATCAGTTGTTTGCATCAGAGCGACAATTTTTGAGATAGTTATTAAAACTGTTTAAAGGTTGTCAAACGTTGTTTCTCGTTGTATATCCTTTAATTCTAGAGTTAAATTGATAAATAACGTGTACGAATTTGTTTAACGCATTTGTTTTGGTTACTCGACGTCTCCGTTCTCGTGTAGCCTACATATTGCGTTTTTTTTTTAATTTGCTTACCGGGCTAAAGGTTAGCATGCTTAAAATACGTAAGTCGTTTTGTTCAACAAATCTGAGTAGATAACTCAGCAGTTGTTTGCATCAGAGCGACAATTTTTGAGATAGTTATTAAAACTGTTTAAAGGTTGTCAAACGTTGTTTTTCGTTGTATATCCTTTAATTCTAGAGTTAAATTGATAAATAACGTGTACGAATTTGTTTAACGCATTTGTTTTGGTTACTCGACGTCTTCGTTCTCGTGTAGCCTACATATTGCGTTTTTTTTAAATTTGCTTACCGGGCTAAAGGTTAGCATGCTTACAATACGTAAGTCGTTTTGTTCAACAAATTTGAGTAACGAATTTGTTTAACGCATTTGTTTTGGTTACTCGACGTCTCCGTTCTCGTGTAGCCTACATATTGCGTTTTTTTTAATTTGCTTACCGGGCTAAAGGTTAGCATGCTTAAAATACGTAAGTCGTTTTGTTCAACAAATTTAAGTAGATAACTCATCAGTTGTTTGCATCAGAGCGACAATTTATGAGATAGTTATTAAAACTGTTTAAAGGTAGTCAAACGTTGTTTCTCGTTGTATATCCTTTAATTCTAGAGTTAAATTGATAAATAACGTGTACGAATTTGTTTAACGCATTTGTTTTGGTTACTCGACGTCTCCGTTCTCGTGTAGCCTACATATTGCGTTTTTTTTTTTAATTTGCTTACCGGGCTAAAGATTAGCATGCTTAAAATACGTAAGTCGTTTTGTTCAACAAATCTGAGTAGATAACTCAGCAGTTGTATGCATCAGAGCGAAAATTTTTGAGATAGTTATTAAAACTGTTTAAAGGTTGTCAAACGTTGTTTATCGTTGTATATCCTTTAATTCTAGAGTTAAATTGATAAATAACGTGTACGAATTTGTTTAACCCATTTTTTTGGTTACTCGACGGCTCCGTTCTCGTGTAGCCTACATATTGCGTTTTTTTTAATTTGCTTACCGGGCTAAAGGTTAGCATGCTTAAAATACGTAAGTCGTTTTGTTCAACAAATTTGAGTAGATAACTCAGCAGTTGTTTGCATCAGAGCGACAATTTTTGAGATAGTTATTAAAACTGTTTAAAGGTTGTCAAACGTTGTTTCTCGTTGTATATTAAAACTGTTTAAAGGTTGTCAAACGTTGTTTCTCGTTGTATATCCTTTAATTCTAGAGTTATATTGATAAATAAGGTGTACGAATTTGTTTAACGCATTTGTTTTGGTTACTCGACGTCTCCGTTCTCGTGTAGCCTACATATTGCGTTTTTTTTTTAATTTGCTTACCGGGCTAAAGGTTAGCATGCTTAAAATACGTAAGTCGTTTTGTTCAACAAATCTGAGTAGATAACTCAGCAGTTGTTTGCATCAGAGCGACAATTTTTGAGATAGTTATTAAAACTGTTTAAAGGTTGTCAAGCGTTGTTTCTCGTTGTATATCCTTTAATTCTAGAGTTAAATTGATAAATAACGTGTACGAATTTGTTTAACGCATTTGTTTTGGTTACTCGACGTCTCCGTTCTCGTGTAGCCTACATATTGCGTTTTTTTTTTAATTTGCTTACCGGGCTAAAGGTTAGCATGCTTAAAATACGTAAGTCGTTTGGTTCAACAAATTTAAGTAGATAACTCATCAGATGTTTGCATCAGAGCGACAATTTTTGAGATAGTTATTAAAACTGTTTAAAGGTTGTCAAACGTTGTTTCTCGTTGTATATCCTTTAATTCTAGAGTCAAATTGATAAATAACGTGTACGAATTTGTTTAACGCATTTGTTTTAGTTACTCGACGTCTCCGTTCTCATGTAGCCTACATATTGCGTTTTTTTTTTAATTTGCTTACCGGGCTAAAGGTTAGCATGCCTAAAATACGTAAGTCGTTTTGTTCAACAAATTTGAGTATATAACTCAGCAGTTGTTTGCATCAGAGCGACAATTTTTGAGATAGTTATTAAAACTGTTTAAAGGTTGTCAAACGTTGTTTCTCGTTGTATATCCTTTAATTCTAGAGTTAAATTGATAAATAACGTGTACGAATTTGTTTAACGCATTTGTTTTGGTTACTCGACGTCTCCGTTCTCGTATAGCCTACATATTGCGTTTTTTTTTTATTTGCTTACCGGGGTAAAGGTTAGCATGCTTAAAATACGTAAGTCGTTTTGTTCAACAAATTTGAGTAGATAACTCAGCAGTTGTTTCCATCAGAGCGACAATTTTTGAGATAGTTATTAAAACTGTTTAAAGGTTGTCAAACTTTGTTTCTCATTGTATATCCTTTAATTCTAGAGCTAAATTGATAAATAACGTGTACGAATTTGTTTAACGCATTTGTTTTGGTTACTCGACGTCTCCGTTCTCATGTAGCCTACATATTGCGTTTTTTTTTTTAATTTGCTTACCGGGCTAAAGGTTAGCATATTTAAAATACGTAAGTCGTTTTGTTCAACAAATTTGAGTAGATAACTCAGCAGTTGTTTGCATCAGAGCGACAATTTTTGAGATAGTTATTAAAACTGTTTAAAGGTTGTCAAACGTTGTTTCTCGTTGTATATCCTTTAATTCTAGAGTTAAATTGATAAATAACGTGTACGGATTTGTTTAACGCATTTGTTTTCGTTACTCGACGTCTCCGTTCTCGTGTAGCCTACATATTGCGTTTTTTTTTAATTTGCTTACCGGGCTAAAGGTTAGCATGTTTAAAATACGTAAGTCGTCTTGTTCAACAAATTTGAGTAGATAACTCAGCAGTTGTTCGCATCAGAGCGACAATTTTTGAGATAGTTATTAAAACTGTTTAAAGGTTGTCAAACGTTGTTTCTCGTTGTATATCCTTTAATTCTAGAGTTAAATTGATAAATAACGTGTACGAATTTGTTTAACGCATTTGTTTTGGTTACTCGACGTCTTCGTTCTCGTGTAGCCTACATATTGCGTTTTTTTTAATTTGCTTACCGGGCTAAAGGTTAGCATGCTTAAAATACGTAAGTCGTTTTGTTCAACAAATTTGAGTAGATAACTCAGCAGTTGTTTGCATCAGAGCGACAATTTTTGAGATAGTTATTAAAACTGTTTAAAGGTTGTCAAGCGTTGTTTCTCGTTGTATATTAAAACTGTTTAAAGGTTGTCAAACGTTGTTTCTCGTTGTATATCCTTTAATTCTAGAGTTAAATTGATAAATAAGGTGTACGAATTTGTTTAACCCATTTTTTTGGTTACTCGACGGCTCCGTTCTCGTGTAGCCTACATATTGCGTTTTTTTTAATTTGCTTACCGGGCTAAAGGTTAGCATGCTTAAAATACGTAAGTCGTTTTGTTCAACAAATTTGAGTAGATAACTCAGCAGTTGTTTGCATCAGAGCGACAATTTTTGAGATAGTTATTAAAACTGTTTAAAGGTTGTCAAACGTTGTTTCTCGTTGTATATTAAAACTGTTTAAAGGTTGTCAAACGTTGTTTCTCGTTGTATATCCTTTAATTCTAGAGTTAAATTGATAAATAAGGTGTACGAATTTGTTTAACGCATTTGTTTTGGTTACTCGACGTCTCCGTTCTCGTGTAGCCTACATATTGCGTTTTTTTTTTTAATTTGCTTACCGGGTTAAAGGTTAGCATGCTTAAAATACGTAAGTCGTTTGGTTCAACAAATTTAAGTAGATAACTCATCAGTTGTTTGCATCAGAGCGACAATTTTTGAGATAGTTATTAAAACTGTTTAAAGGTTGTCAAACGTTGTTTCTCGTTGTATATCCTTTAATTCTAGAGTTAAATTGATAAATAACGTGTACGAATTTGTTTAACGCATTTGTTTTGGTTACTCGACGTCTTCGTTCTCGTGTAGCCTACATATTGCGTTTTTTTTTAATTTGCTTACCGGGCTAAAGGTTAGCATGCTTACAATACGTAAGTCGTTTTGTTCAACAAATTTGAGTAACGAATTTGTTTAACGCATTTGTTTTGGTTACTCGACGTCTCCGTTCTCGTGTAGCCTACATATTGCGTTTTTTTTTAATTTGCTTACCGGGCTAAAGGTTAGCATGCTTAAAATACGTAAGTCGTTTTGTTCAACAAATTTAAGTAGATAACTCATCAGTTGTTTGCATCAGAGCGACAATTTTTGAGATAGTTATTAAAACTGTTTAAAGGTTGTCAAACGTTGTTTCTCGTTGTATATCCTTTAATTCTAGAGTTAAATTGATAAATAACGCGTACGAATTTGTTTAACGCATTTGTTTTGGTTACTCGACGTCTCCGTTCTCGTGTAGCCTACATATTGCGTTTTTTTTAATTTGCTTACCGGGCTAAAGGTTAGCATGCTTAAAATACGTAAGTCGTTTTGTTCAACAAATCTGAGTAGATAACTCAGCAGTTGTTTGCATCAGAGCGACAATTTTTGAGATAGTTATTAAAACTGTTTAAAGGTTGTCAAGCGTTGTTTCTCGTTGTATATCCTTTAATTCTAGAGTTAAATTGATAAATAACGTCTACGAATTTTTTTAACCCATTTGTTTTGGTTACTCGACGGCTCCGTTCTCGTGTAGCCTACATAATGCGTTTTTTTTTAATTTGCTTACCGGGCTAAAGGTTAGCATGCTTAAAATACGTAAGTCGTTTTGTTCAACAAATTTGAGTAGAGAACTCAGCAGTTGTTTGCATCAGAGCGACAATTTTTGAGATAGTTATTAAAACTGTTTAAAGGATGTCAAACGTTGTTTCTCGTTGTATATCCTTTAATTCTAGAGTTAAATTGATAAATAACGTGTACGAATTTGTTTAACGCATTTGTTTTGGTTACTCGACGTCTCCGTTCTCGTGTAGCCTACATATTGCGTTTTTTTTTAATTTGCTTACCGGGCTAAAGGTTAGCATGTTTAAAATACGTAAGTCGTTTTGTTCAACAAATTTGAGTAGATAACTCAGCAGTTGTTCGCATCAGAGCGACAATTTTTGAGATAGTTATTAAAACTATTTAAAGGTTGTCAAACGTTGTTTCTCGTTGTATATCCTTTAATTCTAGAGTTAAATTGATAAATAACGTGTACGAATTTGTTTAACGCATTTGTTTTGGTTACTCGACGTCTCCGTTCTCGTGTAGCCTACATATTGCGTTTTTTTTAATTTGCTTACCGGGCTAAAGGTTAGCATGCTTAAAATACGTAAATCGTTTTGTTCAACAAATTTGAGTAGATAACTCAGCAGTTGTTTCCATCAGAGCGACAATTTTTGAGATAGTTATTAAAACTGTTTAAAGGTTGTCAAACGTTGTTTCTCGTTGTATATCCTTTAATTCTAGAGCTAATTTGATAAATAACGTGTACGAATTTGTTTAACGCATTTGTTTTGGTTACTCGACGTCTCCGTTCTCGTGTAGCCTACATAAGGCGTTTTTATTTTAATTTGCTTACCGGGCTAAAGGTTAGCATGCTTAAAATACGTAAGTCGTTTTGTTCAACAAATTTAAGTAGATAACTCATCAGTTGTTTGCATCAGAGCGACAATTTTTGAGATAGTTATTAAAACTGTTTAAAGGTTGTCAAACGTTGTTTCTCGTTGTATATCCTTTAATTCTAGAGTTAAATTAATAAATAACGTGTACGAATTTGTTTAACGCATTTGTTTTGGTTACTCGACGTCTCCGTTCTCGTGTAGCCTACATATTGCGTTTTTTTTTTAATTTGCTTACCGGGCTAAAGGTTAGCATGCTTAAAATACGTAAGTCGTTTTGTTCAACAAATTTAAGTAGATAACTCATCAGTTGTTTGCATCAGAGCGACAATTTTTGAGATAGTTATTAAAACTGTTTAAAGGTTGTCAAACGTTGTTTCTCGTTGTATATCCTTTAATTGTAGAGTTAAATTGATAAATAACGTGTACGAATTTGTTTAACGCATTTGTTTTGGTTACTCGACGTCTCCGTTCTCGTGTAGCCTACATATTGCGTTTTTTTTTAAATTTGCTTACCGGGCTAAAGGTTAGCATGCTTAAAATACGTAAGTCGTTTTGTTCAACAAATTTGAGTAGATAACTCAGCAGTTGTTTCCATCAGAGCGACAATTTTTGAGATAGTTATTAAAACTGTTTAAAGGTTGTCAAACGTTGTTTCTCGTTGTATATCCTTTAATTCTAGAGTTAAATTGATAAATAAGGTGTACGAATTTGTTTAACGCATTTGTTTTGGTTACTCGACGTCTCCGTTCTCGTGTAGCCTACATATTGCGTTTTTTTTTTTAATTTGCTTACCGGGCTAAAGGTTAGCATGTTTAAAATACGTAAGTCGTTTGGTTCAAGAAATTTAAGTAGATAACTCATCAGTTGTTTGCATCAGAGCGACAATTTTTGAGATAGTTATTAAAACTGTTTAAAGGTTGTCAAACGTTGTTTCTCGTTGTATATCCTTTAATTCTAGAGTTAAATTGATAAATAACGTGTACGAATTTGTTTAACGCATTTGTTTTGGTTACTCGACGTCTTCGTTCTCGTGTAGCCTACATATTGCGTTTTTTTTAAATTTGCTTACCGGGCTAAAGGTTAGCATGCTTACAATACGTAAGTCGTTTTGTTCAACAAATTTGAGTAACGAATTTGTTTAACGCATTTGTTTTGGTTACTCGACGTCTCCGTTCTCGTGTAGCCTACATATTGCGTTTTTTTTCATTTGCTTACCGGGCTAAAGGTTAGCATGCTTAAAATACGTAAGTCGTTTTGTTCAACAAATTTAAGTAGATAACTCATCAGTTGTTTGCATCAGAGCAACAATTTTTGAGATAGTTATTAAAACTGTTTAAAGGTTGTCAAACGTTGTTTCTCGTTGTATATCCTTTAATTCTAGAGTTAAATTGATAAATAACGTGTACGAATTTGTTTAACGCATTTGTTTTGGTTACTCGACGTCTCCGTTCTCGTGTAGCCTACATATTGCGTTTTTTTTTTTAATTTGCTTACCGGGCTAAAGGTTAGCATGCTTTAAATACGTAAGTCGTTTTGTTCAACAAATTTATGTAGATAACTCATCAGTTGTTTGCATCAGAGCGACAATTTTTGAGATAGTTATTAAAACTGCTTAAAGGTAGTCAAACGTTGTTTTTCGTTGTATATCCTTTAATTCTAGAGTTAAATTGATAAATAACGTGTACGAATTTGTTTAACGCATTTGTTTTGGTTACTCGACGGCTCCGTTCTCGTGTAGCCTACATATTGCGTTTTTTTTTAATTTGCTTACCGGGCTAAAGGTTAGCATGCTTACAATACGTAAGTCGTTTTGTTCAACAAATTTGAGTAACGAATTTGTTTAACGCATTTGTTTTGGTTACTCGACGTCTCCGTTCTCGTGTAGCCTACATATTGCGTTTTTTTTAATTTGCTTACCGGGCTAAAGGTTAGCATGCTTAAAATACGTAAGTCGTTTTGTTCAACAAATTTAAGTAGATAACTCATCAGTTGTTTGCATCAGAGCGACAATTTTTGAGATAGTTATTAAAACTGTTTAAAGGTTGTCAAACGTTGTTTCTCGTTGTATATCCTTTAATTCTAGAGTTAAATTGATAAATAACGCGTACGAATTTGTTTAACGCATTTGTTTTGGTTACTCGACGTCTCCGTTCTCGTGTAGCCTACATATTGCGTTTTTTTTAATTTGCTTACCGGGCTAAAGGTTAGCATGCTTAAAATACGTAAGTCGTTTTGTTCAACAAATCTGAGTAGATAACTCAGCAGTTGTTTGCATCAGAGCGACAATTTTTGAGATAGTTATTAAAACTGTTTAAAGGTTGTCAAGCGTTGTTTCTCGTTGTATATCCTTTAATTCTAGAGTTAAATTGATAAATAACGTCTACGAATTTTTTTAACCCATTTGTTTTGGTTACTCGACGGCTCCGTTCTCGTGTAGCCTACATAATGCGTTTTTTTTTAATTTGCTTACCGGGCTAAAGGTTAGCATGCTTAAAATACGTAAGTCGTTTTGTTCAACAAATTTGAGTAGAGAACTCAGCAGTTGTTTGCATCAGAGCGACAATTTTTGAGATAGTTATTAAAACTGTTTAAAGGATGTCAAACGTTGTTTCTCGTTGTATATCCTTTAATTCTAGAGTTAAATTGATAAATAACGTGTACGAATTTGTTTAACGCATTTGTTTTGGTTACTCGACGTCTCCGTTCTCGTGTAGCCTACATATTGCGTTTTTTTTTAATTTGCTTACCGGGCTAAAGGTTAGCATGTTTAAAATACGTAAGTCGTTTTGTTCAACAAATTTGAGTAGATAACTCAGCAGTTGTTCGCATCAGAGCGACAATTTTTGAGATAGTTATTAAAACTATTTAAAGGTTGTCAAACGTTGTTTCTCGTTGTATATCCTTTAATTCTAGAGTTAAATTGATAAATAACGTGTACGAATTTGTTTAACGCATTTGTTTTGGTTACTCGACGTCTCCGTTCTCGTGTAGCCTACATATTGCGTTTTTTTTAATTTGCTTACCGGGCTAAAGGTTAGCATGCTTAAAATACGTAAATCGTTTTGTTCAACAAATTTGAGTAGATAACTCAGCAGTTGTTTCCATCAGAGCGACAATTTTTGAGATAGTTATTAAAACTGTTTAAAGGTTGTCAAACGTTGTTTCTCGTTGTATATCCTTTAATTCTAGAGTTAATTTGATAAATAACGTGTACGAATTTGTTTAACGCATTTGTTTTGGTTACTCGACGTCTCCGTTCTCGTGTAGCCTACATAAGGTGTTTTTATTTTAATTTGCTTACCGGGCTAAAGGTTAGCATGCTTAAAATACGTAAGTCGTTTTGTTCAACAAATTTAAGTAGATAACTCATCAGTTGTTTGCATCAGAGCGACAATTTTTGAGATAGTTATTAAAACTGTTTAAAGGTTGTCAAACGTTGTTTTTCGTTGTATATCCTTTAATTCTAGAGTTAAATTAATAAATAACGTGTACGAATTTGTTTAACGCATTTGTTTTGGTTACTCGACGTCTCCGTTCTCGTGTAGCCTACATATTGCGTTTTTTTTTTAATTTGCTTACCGGGCTAAAGGTTAGCATGCTTAAAATACGTAAGTCGTTTGGTTCAACAAATTTAAGTAGATAACTCATCAGTTGTTTGCATCAGAGCGACAATTTTTGAGATAGTTATTAAAACTGTTTAAAGGTTGTCAAACGTTGTTTCTCGTTGTATATCCTTTAATTCTAGAGTTAAATTGATAAATAACGTGTACGAATTTGTTTAACGCATTTGTTTTGGTTACTCGACGTCTTCGTTCTCGTGTAGCCTACATATTGCGTTTTTTTTAAATTTGCTTACCGGGCTAAAGGTTAGCATGCTTACAATACGTAAGTCGTTTTGTTCAACAAATTTGAGTAACGAATTTGTTTAACGCATTTGTTTTGGTTACTCGACGTCTCCGTTCTCGTGTAGCCTACATATTGCGTTTTTTTTAATTTGCTTACCGGGCTAAAGGTTAGCATGCTTAAAATACGTAAGTCGTTTTGTTCAACAAATTTAAGTAGATAACTCATCAGTTGTTTGCATCAGAGCGACAATTTTTGAGATAGTTATTAAAACTGTTTAAAGGTTGTCAAACGTTGTTTCTCGTTGTATATCCTTTAATTCTAGAGTTAAATTGATAAATAACGTGTACGAATTTGTTTAACGCATTTGTTTTGGTTACTCGACGTCTCCGTTCTCGTGTAGCCTACATATTGCGTTTTTTTTTAATTTGCTTACCGGGCTAAAGGTTAGCATGCTTAAAATACGTAAGTCGTTTTGTTCAACAAATCTGAGTAGATAACTCAGCAGTTGTTTGCATCAGAGCGACAATTTTTGAGATAGTTATTAAAACTGTTTAAAGGTTGTCAAACGTTGTTTTTCGTTGTATATCCTTTAATTCTAGAGTTAAATTGATAAATAACGTGTAGCAATTTGTTTAACGCATTTGTTTTGGTTACTCGACGGCTCCGTTCTCGTGTAGCCTACATATTGCGTTTTTTTTTTAATTTGCTTACCGGGCTAAAGGCTAGCATGCTTAAAATACGTAAGTCGTTTTGTTCAACAAATTTAAGTAGATAACTCATCAGTTGTTTGCATCAGAGCGACAATTTATGAGATAGTTATTAAAACTGTTTAAAGGTAGTCAAACGTTGTTTCTCGTTGTATATCCTTTAATTCTAGAGTTAAATTGATAAATAACGTGTACGAATTTGTTTAACGCATTTGTTTTGGTTACTCGACGTCTCCGTTCTCGTGTAGCCTACATATTGCGTTTTTTTTTTTAATTTGCTTACCGGGCTAAAGGTTAGCATGCTTAAAATACGTAAGTCGTTTTGTTCAACAAATCTGAGTAGATAACTCAGCAGTTGTTTGCATCAGAGCGAAAATTTTTGAGATAGTTATTAAAACTGTTTAAAGGTTGTCAAACGTTGTTTCTCGTTGTATATCCTTTAATTCTAGAGTTAAATTGATAAATAACGTGTACGAATTTGTTTAACCCATTTTTTTGGTTACTCGACGGCTCCGTTCTCGTGTAGCCTACATATTGCGTTTTTTTTAATTTGCTTACCGGGCTAAAGGTTGCATGCTTAAAATACGTAAGTCGTTTTGTTCAACAAATTTGAGTAGATAACTCAGCAGTTGTTTGCATCAGAGCGACAATTTTTGAGATAGTTATTAAAACTGTTTAAAGGTTGTCAAACGTTGTTTCTCGTTGTATATTAAAACTGTTTAAAGGTTGTCAAACGTTGTTTCTCGTTGTATATTAAAACTGTTTAAAGGTTGTCAAACGTTGTTTCTCGTTGTATATCCTTTAATTCTAGAGTTAAATTGATAAATAAGGTGTACGAATTTGTTTAACGCATTTGTTTTGGTTACTCGACGTCTCCGTTCTCGTGTAGCCTACATATTGCGTTTTTTTTTAATTTGCTTACCGGGCTAAAGGTTAGCATGCTTAAAATACGTAAGTCGTTTTGTTCAACAAATCTGAGTAGATAACTCAGCAGTTGTTTGCATCAGAGCGACAATTTTTGAGATAGTTATTAAAACTGTTTAAAGGTTGTCAAGCGTTGTTTCTCGTTGTATATCCTTTAATTCTAGAGTTAAATTGATAAATAACGTGTACGAATTTGTTTAACGCATTTGTTTTGGTTACTCGACGTCTCCGTTCTCGTGTAGCCTACATATTGCGTTTTTTTTTTAATTTGCTTACCGGGCTAAAGGTTAGCATGCTTAAAATACGTAAGTCGTTTGGTTCAACAAATTTAAGTAGATAACTCATCAGATGTTTGCATCAGAGCGACAATTTTTGAGATAGTTATTAAAACTGTTTAAAGGTTGTCAAACGTTGTTTCTCGTTGTATATCCTTTAATTCTAGAGTCAAATTGATAAATAACGTGTACGAATTTGTTTAACGCATTTGTTTTAGTTACTCGACGTCTCCGTTCTCATGTAGCCTACATATTGCGTTTTTTTTTAATTTGCTTACCGGCTAAAGGTTAGCATGCTTAAAATACGTAAGTCGTTTTGTTCAACAAATTTGAGTATATAACTCAGCAGTTGTTTGCATCAGAGCGACAATTTTTGAGATAGTTATTAAAACTGTTTAAAGGTTGTCAAACGTTGTTTCTCGTTGTATATCCTTTAATTCTAGAGTTAAATTGATAAATAACGTGTACGAATTTGTTTAACGCATTTGTTTTGGTTACTCGACGTCTCCGTTCTCGTATAGCCTACATATTGCGTTTTTTTTTTATTTGCTTACCGGGGTAAAGGTTAGCATGCTTAAAATACGTAAGTCGTTTTGTTCAACAAATTTGAGTAGATAACTCAGCAGTTGTTTCCATCAGAGCGACAATTTTTGAGATAGTTATTAAAACTGTTTAAAGGTTGTCGAACTTTGTTTCTCGTTGTATATCCTTTAATTCTAGAGCTAAATTGATAAATAACGTGTACGAATTTGTTTAACGCATTTGTTTTGGTTACTCGACGTCTCCGTTCTCATGTAGCCTACATATTGCGTTTTTTTTTTAATTTGCTTACCGGGCTAAAGGTTAGCATATTTAAAATACGTAAGTCGTTTTGTTCAACAAATTTGAGTAGATAACTCAGCAGTTGTTTGCATCAGAGCGACAATTTTTGAGATAGTTATTAAAACTGTTTAAAGGTTGTCAAACGTTGTTTCTCGTTGTATATCCTTTAATTCTAGAGTTAAATTGATAAATAACGTGTACGGATTTGTTTAACGCATTTGTTTTCGTTACTCGACGTCTCCGTTCTCGTGTAGCCTACATATTGCGTTTTTTTTTTAATTTGCTTACCGGGCTAAAGGTTAGCATGTTTAAAATACGTAAGTCGTCTTGTTCAACAAATTTGAGTAGATAACTCAGCAGTTGTTTGCATCAGAGCGACAATTTTTGAGATAGTTATTAAAACTGTTTAAAGGTTGTCAAACGTTGTTTCTCGTTGTATATCCTTTAATTCTAGAGTCAAATTGATAAATAACGTGTACGAATTTGTTTAACGCATTTGTTTTGGTTACTCGACGTCTCCGTTCTCGTGTAGCCTACATATTGCGTTTTTTTTTTAATTTGCTTACCGGGCTAAAGGTTAGCATGCTTAAAATACGTAAGTCGTTTTGTTCAACAAATTTAAGTAGATAACTCATCAGTTGTTTGCATCAGAGCGACAATTTTTGAGATAGTTATTAAAACTGTTAAAGGTTGTCAAACGTTGTTTCTCGTTGTATATCCTTTAATTCTAGAGTTAAATTGATAAATAACGTATACGAATTTGTTTAACGCATTTGTTTTGGTTACTCGACGTATCCGTTCTCGTGTAGCCTACATATTGCGTTTTTTTTTAATTTGCTTACCGGGCTAAAGGTTAGCATGCTTAAAATACGTAAGTCGTTTTGTTCAACAAATTTAAGTAGATAACTCATCAGTTGTTTGCATCAGAGCGACAATTTTTGAGATAGTTATTAAAACTGTTTAAAGGTTTTCAAACGTTGTTTCTCGTTGTATATCCTTTAATTCTAGAGTTAAATTGATAAATAACGTGTACGAATTTGTTTAACGCATTTGTTTTGGTTACTCGACGTCTCCGTTCTCGTATAGCCTACATATTGCGTTTTTTTTTTAATTTGCTTACCGGGGTAAAGGTTAGCATGCTTAAAATACGTAAGTCGTTTTGTTCAACAAATTTGAGTAGATAACTTAGAAGTTGTTTCCATCAGAGCGACAATTTTTGAGATAGTTATTAAAACTGTTTAAAGGTTGTCAAACTTTGTTTCTCGTTGTATATCCTTTAATTCTAGAGCTAAATTGATAAATAACGTGTACGAATTTGTTTAACGCATTTGTTTTGGTTACTGGACGTCTCCGTTCTCATGTAGCCTACATATTGCGTTTTTTTTTAATTTGCTTACCGGGCTAAAGTTTAGCATGTTTAAAATACGCAAGTCGTTTTGTTCAACAAATTTGAGTAGATAACTAAGCAGTTGTTTGCATCAGAGCGACAATTTTTGAGATAGTTATTAAAACTGTTTAAAGGTTGTCAAACGTTGTTTCTCGTTGTATATCCTTTAATTCTAGAGTTAAATTGATAAATAACGTGTACGGATTTGTTTAACGCATTTGTTTTCGTTACTCGACGTCTCCGTTCTCGTGTAGCCTACATATTGCGTTTTTTTTTTTTAATTTGCTTACCGGGCTAAAGGTTAGCATGTTTAAAATACGTAAGTCGTCTTGTTCAACAAATTTGAGTAGATAACTCAGCAGTTGTTTGCATCAGAGCCACAATTTTTGAGATTGTTATTAAAACTGTTTAAAGGTTGTCAAACGTTGTTTCTCGTTGTATATCCTTTAATTCTAGAGTCAAATTGATAAATAACGTGTACGAATTTGTTTAACGCATTTGTTTTGGTTACTCGACGTCTCCGTTCTCGTGTAGCCTACATATTGCGTTTTTTTTTTAATTTGCTTACCGGGCTAAAGGTTAGCATGCTTAAAATACGTAAGTCGTTTTGTTCAACAAATTTAAGTAGATAACTCATCAGTTGTTTGCATCAGAGCGACAATTTTTGAGATAGTTATTAAAACTGTTAAAGGTTGTCAAACGTTGTTTCTCGTTGTATATCCTTTAATTCTAGAGTTAAATTGATAAATAACGTGTACGAATTTGTTTAACGCATTTGTTTTGGTTACTCGAAGTCTCCGTTCTCGTGTAGCCTACATATTGCGTTTTTTTTTAATTTGCTTACCGGGCTAAAGGTTAGCATGCTTAAAATACGTAAGTCGTTTTGTTCAACAAATTTAAGTAGATAACTCATCAGTTGTTTGCATCAGAGCGACAATTTTTGAGAGAGTTATTAAAACTGTTTAAAGGTTTTCAAACGTTGTTTCTCGCTGTATATCCTTTAATTCTAGAGTTAAATTGATAAATAACGTGTACGAGTTTGTTTAACGCATTCGTTTTGGTTACTCGACGTCTCCGTTCTCGTGTAGCCTACATATTGCGTTTTTTTTTTAATTTGCTTACCGGGCTAAAGGTTAGCATGCTTAAAATACGTAAGTCGTACGCATTTGTTTTGGTTACTCGACGTCTCCGTTCTCGTGTAGCCTACATATTGCGTTTTTTTTTTTAATTTGCTTACCGGGCTAAAGGTTAGCATGCTTAAAATACGTAAGTCGTTTTGTTCAACAAATTTAAGTAGATAACTCATCAGTTGTTTGCATCAGAGCGACAATTTTTGAGATAGTTATTAAAACTGTTTAAAGGTTTTCAAACGTTGTTTCTCGTTGTATATCCTTTAATTCTAGAGTTAAATTTATAAATAACGTGTTCGAGTTTGTTTAACGCATTTGTTTTGGTTACTCGAAATCTCCGTTCTCGTGTAGCCTACATATTGCGTTTTTTTTTTTATTTGCTTATCGGGCTAAAGGTTAGCATGCTTAAAATACGTAAGTCGTTTTGTGCAACAAATTTGAGTAGATAACTCATCAGTTGTTTGCATCAGAGCGACAATTTTTGAGATAGTTATTAAAACTGTTTAAAGGTTGTCAAACGTTGTTTCTTGTTGTATATCCTTTAATTCTAGAGTTAAATTGATAAATAACGTGTACGAATTTGTTTAACGCATTTGTTTTGGTTACTTGACGTCTCCGTTCTCGTGTAGCCTACATATTGCGTTTTTTTTTAATTTGCTTACCGGGCTAAAGGTTAGCATGCTTAAAATACGTAAGTCGTTTTGTTCAACAAATTTAAGTAGATAAATCATCAGTTGTTTGCATCAGAGCGACAATTTTTGAGATAGTTATTAAAACTGTTTAAAGGTTGTCAAACGTTGTTTCTTGTTGTATATCCTTTAATTCTAGAGTTAAATTGATAAATAACGTGTACGAATTTTTTTAACGCATTTGTTTTGGTTACTCGACGTCTCCGTTCTCGTGTAGCCTACATATTGCGTTTTTTTTTTTAATTTGCTTACCGGGCTAAAGGTTAGCATGCTTAAAATACGTAAGTCGTTTTGTTCAACAAATTTAAGTAGATAACTCATCAGTTGTTTGCATCAGAGCGACAATTTTTGAGATAGTTATTAAAACTGTTTAAAGGTTGTCAAACGTTGTTTCTTGTTGTATATCCTTTAATTCTAGAGTTAAATTGATAAATAACGTGTACGAATTTGTTTAACGCATTTGTTTTGGTTACTTGACGTCTCCGTTCTCGTGTAGCCTACATATTGCGTTTTTTTTTTAATTTGCTTACCGGGCTAAAGGTTAGCATGCTTAAAATACGTAAGTCGTTTTGTTCAACAAATTTAAGTTGTTTGCATCAGAGCGACAATTTTTGAGATAGTTATTAAAACTGTTTAAAGGTTGTCAAACGTTGTTTCTCGTTGTATATCCTTTAATTCTAGAGTTAAATTGATAAATAACGTGTACGAATTTGTTTAACGCATTTGTTTTGGTTACTCGACGTCTCCGTTCTCGTGTAGCCTACATATTGCGTTTTTTTTTAATTTGCTTACCGGGCTAAAGGTTAGCATGCTTAAAATACGTAAGTCGTTTTGTTCAACAAATTTAAGTAGATAACTCATCAGTTGTTTGCATCAGAGCAACAATTTTTGAGATAGTTATTAAAACTGTTTAAAGGTTGTCAAACGTTGTTTCTCGTTGTATATCCTTTAATTCTAGAGTTAAATTGATAAATAAGGTGTACGAATTTGTTTAACGCATTTGTTTTGGTTACTCGACGTCTCCGTTCTCGTGTAGCCTACATATTGCGTTTTTTTTTAATTTGCTTACCGGGCTAAAGGTTAGCATGCTTAAAATACATAAGTCGTTTTGTTCAACAAATTTAAGTAGATAACTCATCAGTTGTTTGCATCAGAGCGACAATTTTTGAGATAGTTATTAAAACTGTTTAAAGGTTGTCAAACGTTGTTTCTCGTTGTATATCCTTTAATTCTAGAGTTAAATTGATAAATAAGGTGTACGAATTTGTTTAACGCATTTGTTTTGGTTACTCGACGTCTCCGTTCTCGTGTAGCCTACATATTGCGTTTTTTTTTAATTTGCTTACCGGGCTAAAGGTTAGCATGCTTAAAATACGTAAGTCGTTTTGTTCAACAAATCTGAGTAGATAACTCAGCAGTTGTTTGCATCAGAGCGACAATTTTTGAGATAGTTATTAAAACTGTTTAAAGGTTGTCAAGCGTTGATTCTCGTTGTATATCCTTTAATTCTAGAGTTAAATTGATAAATAACGTGTACGAATTTGTTTAACGCATTTGTTTTGGTTACTCGACGTCTCCGTTCTCGTGTAGCCTACATATTGCGTTTTTTTTTTAATTTGCTTACCGGGCTAAAGGTTAGCATGCTTAAAATACGTAAGTCGTTTGGTTCAACAAATTTAGGTAGATAACTCATCAGATGTTTGCATCAGAGCGACAATTTTTGAGATAGTTATTAAAACTGTTTAAAGGTTGTCAAACGTTGTTTCTCGTTGTATATCCTTTAATTCTAGAGTCAAATTGATAAATAACGTGTACGAATTTGTTTAACGCATTTGTTTTAGTTACTCGACGTCTCCGTTCTCATGTAGCCTACATATTGCGTTTTTTTTTAATTTGCTTACCGGGCTAAAGGTTAGCATGCTTAAAATACGTAAGTCGTTTTGTTCAACAAATTTGAGTATATAACTCAGCAGTTGTTTGCATCAGAGCGACAATTTTTGAGATAGTTATTAAAACTGTTTAAAGGTTGTCAAACGTTGTTTCTAGTTGTATATCCTTTAATTCTAGAGTTAAATTGATAAATAACGTGTACGAATTTGTTTAACGCATTTGTTTTGGTTACTCGACGTCTCCGTTCTCGTATAGCCTACATATTGCGTTTTTTTTTTTATTTGCTTACCGGGGTAAAGGTTAGCATGCTTAAAATACGTAAGTCGTTTTGTTCAACAAATTTGAGTAGATAACTCAGCAGTTGTTTCCATCAGAGCGACAATTTTTGAGATAGTTATTAAAACTGTTTAAAGGTTGTCAAACTTTGTTTCTCGTTGTATATCCTTTAATTCTAGAGCTAAATTGATAAATAACGTGTACGAATTTGTTTAACGCATTTGTTTTGGTTACTCGACGTCTCCGTTCTCATGTAGCCTACATATTGCGTTTTTTTTTTAATTTGCTTACCGGGCTAAAGGTTAGCATATTTAAAATACGTAAGTCGTTTTGTTCAACAAATTTGAGTAGATAACTCAGCAGTTGTTTGCATCAGAGCGACAATTTTTGAGATAGTTATTAAAACTGTTTAAAGGTTGTCAAACGTTGTTTCTCGTTGTATATCCTTTAATTCTAGAGTTAAATTGATAAATAACGTGTACGGATTTGTTTAACGCATTTGTTTTCGTTACTCGACGTCTCCGTTCTCGTGTAGCCTACATATTGCGTTTTTTTTTTAATTTGCTTACCGGGCTAAAGGTTAGCATGTTTAAAATACGTAAGTCGTCTTGTTCGACAAATTTGAGTAGATAACTCAGCAGTTGTTTGCATCAGAGCGACAATTTTTGAGATAGTTATTAAAACTGTTTAAAGGTTGTCAAACGTTGTTTCTCGTTGTATATCCTTTAATTCTAGAGTCAAATTGATAAATAACGTGTACGAATTTGTTTAACGCATTTGTTTTGGTTACTCGACGTCTCCGTTCTCGTGTAGCCTACATATTGCGTTTTTTTTTTAATTTGCTTACCGGGCTAAAGGTTAGCATGCTTAAAATACGTAAGTCGTTTTGTTCAACAAATTTAAGTAGATAACTCATCAGTTGTATGCATCAGAGCGACAATTTTTGAGATAGTTATTAAAACTGTTAAAGGTTGTCAAACGTTGTTTCTCGTTGTATATCCTTTAATTCTAGAGTTAAATTGATAAATAACGTGTACGAATTTGTTTAACGCATTTGTTTTGGTTACTCGACGTCTCCGTTCTCGTGTAGCCTACATATTGCGTTTTTTTTTAATTTGCTTACCGGGCTAAAGGTTAGCATGCTTAAAATACGTAAGTCGTTTTGTTCAACAAATTTAAGTAGATAACTCATCAGTTGTTTGCATCAGAGCGACAATTTTTGAGATAGTTATTAAAACTGTTTAAAGGTTTTCAAACGTTGTTTCTCGTTGTATATCCTTTAATTCTAGAGTTAAATTGATAAATAACGTGTACGAGTTTGTTTAACGCATTTGTTTTGGTTACTCGACGTCTCCGTTCTCGTGTAGCCTACATATTGCGTTTTTTTTGTTAATTTGCTTACCGGGCTAAAGGTTAGCATGCTTAAAATACGTAAGTCGTTTTGTTCAACAAATTTGAGTATATAACTCAGCAGTTGTTTGCATCAGAGCGACAATTTTTGAGATAGTTATTAAAACTGTTTAAAGGTTGTCAAACGTTGTTTCTCGTTGTATATCCTTTAATTCTAGAGTTAAATTGATAAATAACGTGTACGAATTTGTTTAACGCATTTGTTTTGGTTACTCGACGTCTCCGTTCTCGTATAGCCTACATATTGCGTTTTTTTTTTAATTTGCTTACCGGGGTAAAGGTTAGCATGCTTAAAATACGTAAGTCGTTTTGTTCAACAAATTTGAGTAGATAACTCAGAAGTTGTTTCCATCAGAGCGACAATTTTTGAGATAGTTATTAAAACTGTTTAAAGGTTGTCAAACGTTGTTTCTCGTTGTATATCCTTTAATTCTAGAGTTAAATTGATAAATAACGTGTACGAGTTTGTTTAACGCATTTGTTTTGGTTACTCGACGTCTCCGTTCTCGTGTAGCCTACATATTGCGTTTTTTTTTTTAATTTGCTTACCGGGCTAAAGGTTAGCATGCTTAAAATACGTAAGTCGTTTTGTTCAACAAATTTAAGTAGATAACTCATCAGTTGTTTGCATCAGAGCGACAATTTTTGAGATAGTTATTAAAACTGTTAAAGGTTGTCAAACGTTGTTTCTCGTTGTATATCCTTTAATTCTAGAGTTAAATTGATAAATAACGTGTACGAATTTGTTTAACGCATTTGTTTTGGTTACTCGAAGTCTCCGTTCTCGTGTAGCCTACATATTGCGTTTTTTTTTAATTTGCTTACCGGGCTAAAGGTTAGCATGCTTAAAATACGTAAGTCGTTTTGTTCAACAAATTTAAGTAGATAACTCATCAGTTGTTTGCATCAGAGCAACAATTTTTGAGAGAGTTATTAAAACTGTTTAAAGGTTTTCAAACGTTGTTTCTCGCTGTATATCCTTTAATTCTAGAGTTAAATTGATAAATAACGTGTACGAGTTTGTTTAACGCATTCGTTTTGGTTACTCGACGTCTCCGTTATCGTGTAGCCTACATATTGCGTTTTTTTTTTAATTTGCTTACCGGGGTAAAGGTTAGCATGCTTAAAATACGTAAGTCGTTTTGTTCAACAAATTTGAGTAGATAACTTAGAAGTTGTTTCCATCAGAGCGACAATTTTTGAGATAGTTATTAAAACTGTTTAAAGGTTGTCAAACTTTGTTTCTCGTTGTATATCCTTTAATTCTAGAGCTAAATTGATAAATAACGTGTACGAATTTGTTTAACGCATTTGTTTTGGTTACTCGACGTCTCCGTTCTCATGTAGCCTACATATTGCGTTTTTTTTTAATTTGCTTACCGGGCTAAAGTTTAGCATGTTTAAAATACGCAAGTCGTTTTGTTCAACAAATTTGAGTAGATAACTAAGCAGTTGTTTGCATCAGAGCGACAATTTTTGAGATAGTTATTAAAACTGTTTAAAGGTTGTCAAACGTTGTTTCTCGTTGTATATCCTTTAATTCTAGAGTTAAATTGATAAATAACGTGTACGGATTTGTTTAACGCATTTGTTTTCGTTACTCGACGTCTCCGTTCTCGTGTAGCCTACATATTGCGTTTTTTTTTTAATTTGCTTACCGGGCTAAAGGTTAGCATGTTTAAAATACGTAAGTCGTCTTGTTCAACAAATTTGAGTAGATAACTCAGCAGTTGTTTGCATCAGAGCCACAATTTTTGAGATTGTTATTAAAACTGTTTAAAGGTTGTCAAACGTTGTTTCTCGTTGTATATCCTTTAATTCTAGAGTCAAATTGATAAATAACGTGTACGAATTTGTTTAACGCATTTGTTTTGGTTACTCGACGTCTCCGTTCTCGTGTAGCCTACATATTGCGTTTTTTTTTTAATTTGCTTACCGGGCTAAAGGTTAGCATGCTTAAAATACGTAAGTCGTTTTGTTCAACAAATTTAAGTAGATAACTCATCAGTTGTTTGCATCAGAGCGACAATTTTTGAGATAGTTATTAAAACTGTTAAAGGTTGTCAAACGTTGTTTCTCGTTGTATATCCTTTAATTCTAGAGTTAAATTGATAAATAACGTGTACGAATTTGTTTAACGCATTTGTTTTGGTTACTCGAAGTCTCCGTTCTCGTGTAGCCTACATATTGCGTTTTTTTTTAATTTGCTTACCGGGCTAAAGGTTAGCATGCTTAAAATACGTAAGTCGTTTTGTTCAACAAATTTAAGTAGATAACTCATCAGTTGTTTGCATCAGAGCGACAATTTTTGAGAGAGTTATTAAAACTGTTTAAAGGTTTTCAAACGTTGTTTCTCGCTGTATATCCTTTAATTCTAGAGTTAAATTGATAAATAACGTGTACGAGTTTGTTTAACGCATTCGTTTTGGTTACTCGACGTCTCCGTTCTCGTGTAGCCTACATATTGCGTTTTTTTTTTAATTTGCTTACCGGGCTAAAGGTTAGCATGCTTAAAATACGTAAGTCGTACGCATTTGTTTTGGTTACTCGACGTCTCCGTTCTCGTGTAGCCTATATATTGCGTTTTTTTTTAATTTGCTTACCGGGCTAAAGGTTAGCATGTTTAAAATACGTAAGTCGTTTTGTTCAACAAATTTGAGTAGATAACTCAGCAGTTGTTTGCATCAGAGCGACAATTTTTGAGATAGTTATTAAAACTGTTTAAAGGTTGTCAAACGTTGTTTCTCGTTGTATATCCTTTAATTCTAGAGTCAAATTGATAAATAACGTGTACGAATTTTTTTAACGCATTTGTTTTGGTTACTCGACGTCTCCGTTCTCGTGTAGCCTACATATTGCGTTTTTTTTTTAATTTGCTTACCGGGCTAAAGGTTAGCATGCTTAAAATACGTAAGTCGTTTTGTTCAACAAATTTAAGTAGATAACTCATCAGTTGTTTGCATCAGAGCGACAATTTTTGATATAGTTATTAAAACTGTTAAAGGTTGTCAAACGTTGTTTCTCGTTGTATATCCTTTAATTCTAGGGTTAAATTGATAAATAACGTGTACGAATTTGTTTAACGCATTTGTTTTGGTTACTCGACGTCTCCGTTCTCGTGTAGCCTACATATTGCGTTTTTTTTTTTAATTTGCTTACCGGGCTAAAGGTTAGCATGCTTAAAATACGTAAGTCGTTTTGTTCAACAAATTTAAGTAGATAACTCATCAGTTGTTTGCATCAGAGCGACAATTTTTGAGATAGTTATTAAAACTGTTTAAAGGTTTTCAAACGTTGTTTCTCGTTGTATATCCTTTAATTCTAGAGTTAAATTTATAAATAACGTGTTCGAGTTTGTTTAACGCATTTGTTTTGGTTACTCGAAATCTCCGTTCTCGTGTAGCCTACATATTGCGTTTTTTTTTTTATTTGCTTATCGGGCTAAAGGTTAGCATGCTTAAAATACGTAAGTCGTTTTGTGCAACAAATTTGAGTAGATAACTCATCAGTTGTTTGCATCAGAGCGACAATTTTTGAGATAGTTATTAAAACTGTTTAAAGGTTGTCAAACGTTGTTTCTTGTTGTATATCCTTTAATTCTAGAGTTAAATTGATAAATAACGTGTACGAATTTGTTTAACGCATTTGTTTTGGTTACTTGACGTCTCCGTTCTCGTGTAGCCTACATATTGCGTTTTTTTTTAATTTGCTTACCGGGCTAAAGGTTAGCATGCTTAAAATACGTAAGTCGTTTTGTTCAACAAATTTAAGTAGATAAATCATCAGTTGTTTGCATCAGAGCGACAATTTTTGAGATAGTTATTAAAACTGTTTAAAGGTTGTCAAACGTTGTTTCTTGTTGTATATCCTTTAATTCTAGAGTTAAATTGATAAATAACGTGTACGAATTTGTTTAACGCATTTGTTTTGGTTACTCGACGTCTCCGTTCTCGTGTAGCCTACATATTGCGTTTTTTTTTTAATTTGCTTACCGGGCTAAAGGTTAGCATGCTTAAAATACGTAAGTCGTTTTGTTCAACAAATTTAAGTAGATAACTCATCAGTTGTTTGCATCAGAGCGACAATTTTTGAGATAGTTATTAAAACTGTTTAAAGGTTGTCAAACGTTGTTTCTTGTTGTATATCCTTTAATTCTAGAGTTAAATTGATAAATAACGTGTACGAATTTGTTTAACGCATTTGTTTTGGTTACTTGACGTCTCCGTTCTCGTGTAGCCTACATATTGCGTTTTTTTTTAATTTGCTTACCGGGCTAAAGGTTAGCATGCTTAAAATACGTAAGTCGTTTTGTTCAACAAATTTAAGTTGTTTGCATCAGAGCGACAATTTTTGAGATAGTTATTAAAACTGTTTAAAGGTTGTCAAACGTTGTTTCTCGTTGTATATCCTTTAATTCTAGAGTTAAATTGATAAATAACGTGTACGAATTTGTTTAACGCATTTGTTTTGGTTACTCGACGTCTCCGTTCTCGTGTAGCCTACATATTGCGTTTTTTTTTAATTTGCTTACCGGGCTAAAGGTTAGCATGCTTAAAATACGTAAGTCGTTTTGTTCAACAAATTTAAGTAGATAACTCATCAGTTGTTTGCATCAGAGCAACAATTTTTGAGATAGTTATTAAAACTGTTTAAAGGTTGTCAAACGTTGTTTCTCGTTGTATATCCTTTAATTCTAGAGTTAAATTGATAAATAAGGTGTACGAATTTGTTTAACGCATTTGTTTTGGTTACTCGACGTCTCCGTTCTCGTGTAGCCTACATATTGCGTTTTTTTTTAATTTGCTTACCGGGCTAAAGGTTAGCATGCTTAAAATACATAAGTCGTTTTGTTCAACAAATTTAAGTAGATAACTCATCAGTTGTTTGCATCAGAGCGACAATTTTTGAGATAGTTATTAAAACTGTTTAAAGGTTGTCAAACGTTGTTTCTCGTTGTATATCCTTTAATTCTAGAGTTAAATTGATAAATAAGGTGTACGAATTTGTTTAACGCATTTGTTTTGGTTACTCGACGTCTCCGTTCTCGTGTAGCCTACATATTGCGTTTTTTTTTAATTTGCTTACCGGGCTAAAGGTTAGCATGCTTAAAATACGTAAGTCGTTTTGTTCAACAAATCTGAGTAGATAACTCAGCAGTTGTTTGCATCAGAGCGACAATTTTTGAGATAGTTATTAAAACTGTTTAAAGGTTGTCAAGCGTTGTTTCTCGTTGTATATCCTTTAATTCTAGAGTTAAATTGATAAATAACGTGTACGAATTTGTTTAACGCATTTGTTTTGGTTACTCGACGTCTCCGTTCTCGTGTAGCCTACATATTGCGTTTTTTTTTTTAATTTGCTTACCGGGCTAAAGGTTAGCATGCTTAAAATACGTAAGTCGTTTGGTTCAACAAATTTAAGTAGATAACTCATCAGATGTTTGCATCAGAGCGACAATTTTTGAGATAGTTATTAAAACTGTTTAAAGGTTGTCAAACGTTGTTTCTCGTTGTATATCCTTTAATTCTAGAGTCAAATTGATAAATAACGTGTACGAATTTGTTTAACGCATTTGTTTTAGTTACTCGACGTCTCCGTTCTCATGTAGCCTACATATTGCGTTTTTTTTTAATTTGCTTACCGGGCTAAAGGTTAGCATGCTTAAAATACGTAAGTCGTTTTGTTCAACAAATTTGAGTATATAACTCAGCAGTTGTTTGCATCAGAGCGACAATTTTTGAGATAGTTATTAAAACTGTTTAAAGGTTGTCAAACGTTGTTTCTCGTTGTATATCCTTTAATTCTAGAGTTAAATTGATAAATAACGTGTACGAATTTGTTTAACGCATTTGTTTTGGTTACTCGACGTCTCCGTTCTCGTATAGCCTACATATTGCGTTTTTTTTTTTATTTGCTTACCGGGGTAAAGGTTAGCATGCTTAAAATACGTAAGTCGTTTTGTTCAACAAATTTGAGTAGATAACTCAGCAGTTGTTTCCATCAGAGCGACAATTTTTGAGATAGTTATTAAAACTGTTTAAAGGTTGTCAAACTTTGTTTCTCGTTGTATATCCTTTAATTCTAGAGCTAAATTGATAAATAACGTGTACGAATTTGTTTAACGCATTTGTTTTGGTTACTCGACGTCTCCGTTCTCATGTAGCCTACATATTGCGTTTTTTTTTTAATTTGCTTACCGGGCTAAAGGTTAGCATATTTAAAATACGTAAGTCGTTTTGTTCAACAAATTTGAGTAGATAACTCAGCAGTTGTTTGCATCAGAGCGACAATTTTTGAGATAGTTATTAAAACTGTTTAAAGGTTGTCAAACGTTGTTTCTCGTTGTATATCCTTTAATTCTAGAGTTAAATTGATAAATAACGTGTAAGGATTTGTTTAACGCATTTGTTTTCGTTACTCGACGTCTCCGTTCTCGTGTAGCCTACATATTGCGTTTTTTTTTTAATTTGCTTACCGGGCTAAAGGTTAGCATGTTTAAAATACGTAAGTCGTCTTGTTCGACAAATTTGAGTAGATAACTCAGCAGTTGTTTGCATCAGAGCGACAATTTTTGAGATAGTTATTAAAACTGTTTAAAGGTTGTCAAACGTTGTTTCTCGTTGTATATCCTTTAATTCTAGAGTCAAATTGATAAATAACGTGTACGAATTTGTTTAACGCATTTGTTTTGGTTACTCGACGTCTCCGTTCTCGTGTAGCCTACATATTGCGTTTTTTTTTTAATTTGCTTACCGGGCTAAAGGTTAGCATGCTTAAAATACGTAAGTCGTTTTGTTCAACAAATTTAAGTAGATAACTCATCAGTTGTATGCATCAGAGCGACAATTTTTGAGATAGTTATTAAAACTGTTAAAGGTTGTCAAACGTTGTTTCTCGTTGTATATCCTTTAATTCTAGAGTTAAATTGATAAATAACGTGAACGAATTTGTTTAACGCATTTGTTTTGGTTACTCGACGTCTCCGTTCTCGTGTAGCCTACATATTGCGTTTTTTTTTAATTTGCTTACCGGGCTAAAGGTTAGCATGCTTAAAATACGTAAGTCGTTTTGTTCAACAAATTTAAGTAGATAACTCATCAGTTGTTTGCATCAGAGCGACAATTTTTGAGATAGTTATTAAAACTGTTTAAAGGTTTTCAAACGTTGTTTCTCGTTGTATATCCTTTAATTCTAGAGTTAAATTGATAAATAACGTGTACGAGTTTGTTTAACGCATTTGTTTTGGTTACTCGACGTCTCCGTTCTCGTGTAGCCTACATATTGCGTTTTTTTTGTTAATTTGCTTACCGGGCTAAAGGTTAGCATGCTTAAAATACGTAAGTCGTTTTGTTCAACAAATTTGAGTATATAACTCAGCAGTTGTTTGCATCAGAGCGACAATTTTTGAGATAGTTATTAAAACTGTTTAAAGGTTGTCAAACGTTGTTTCTCGTTGTATATCCTTTAATTCTAGAGTTAAATTGATAAATAACGTGTACGAATTTGTTTAACGCATTTGTTTTGGTTACTCGACGTCTCCGTTCTCGTATAGCCTACATATTGCGTTTTTTTTTTTAATTTGCTTACCGGGGTAAAGGTTAGCATGCTTAAAATACGTAAGTCGTTTTGTTCAACAAATTTGAGTAGATAACTCAGAAGTTGTTTCCATCAGAGCGACAATTTTTGAGATAGTTATTAAAACTGTTTAAAGGTTGTCAAACGTTGTTTCTCGTTGTATATCCTTTAATTCTAGAGTTAAATTGATAAATAACGTGTACGAGTTTGTTTAACGCATTTGTTTTGGTTACTCGACGTCTCCGTTCTCGTGTAGCCTACATATTGCGTTTTTTTTTAATTTGCTTACCGGGCTAAAGGTTAGCATGCTTAAAATACGTAAGTCGTTTTGTTCAACAAATTTAAGTAGATAACTCATCAGTTGTTTGCATCAGAGCGACAATTTTTGAGATAGTTATTAAAACTGTTAAAGGTTGTCAAACGTTGTTTCTCGTTGTATATCCTTTAATTCTAGAGTTAAATTGATAAATAACGTGTACGAATTTGTTTAACGCATTTGTTTTGGTTACTCGAAGTCTCCGTTCTCGTGTAGCCTACATATTGCGTTTTTTTTTAATTTGCTTACCGGGCTAAAGGTTAGCATGCTTAAAATACGTAAGTCGTTTTGTTCAACAAATTTAAGTAGATAACTCATCAGTTGTTTGCATCAGAGCGACAATTTTTGAGAGAGTTATTAAAACTGTTTAAAGGTTTTCAAACGTTGTTTCTCGCTGTATATCCTTTAATTCTAGAGTTAAATTGTTAAATAACGTGTACGAGTTTGTTTAACGCATTCGTTTTGGTTACTCGACGTCTCCGTTATCGTGTAGCCTACATATTGCGTTTTTTTTTTAATTTGCTTACCGGGCTAAAGGTTAGCATGCTTAAAATACGTAAGTCGTACGCATTTGTTTTGGTTACTCGACGTCTCCGTTCTCGTGTAGCCTATATATTGCGTTTTTTTTTAATTTGCTTACCGGGCTAAAGGTTAGCATGTTTAAAATACGTAAGTCGTTTTGTTCAACAAATTTGAGTAGATAACTCAGCAGTTGTTTGCATCAGAGCGACAATTTTTGAGATAGTTATTAAAACTGTTTAAAGGTTGTCAAACGTTGTTTCTCGTTGTATATCCTTTAATTCTAGAGTCAAATTGATAAATAACGTGTACGAATTTTTTTAACGCATTTGTTTTGGTTACTCGACGTCTCCGTTCTCGTGTAGCCTACATATTGCGTTTTTTTTTTAATTTGCTTACCGGGCTAAAGGTTAGCATGCTTAAAATACGTAAGTCGTTTTGTTCAACAAATTTAAGTAGATAACTCATCAGTTGTTTGCATCAGAGCGACAATTTTTGAGATAGTTATTAAAACTGTTTAAAGGTTTTCAAACGTTGTTTCTCGTTGTATATCCTTTAATTCTAGAGTTAAATTTATAAATAACGTGTTCGAGTTTGTTTAACGCATTTGTTTTGGTTACTCGACGTCTCCGTTCTCGTGTAGCCTACATATTGCGTTTTTTTTTTAATTTGCTTATCGGGCTAAAGGTTAGCATGCTTAAAATACGTAAGTCGTTTTGTGCAACAAATTTGAGTAGATAACTCATCAGTTGTTTGCATCAGAGCGACAATTTTTGAGATAGTTATTAAAACTGTTTAAAGGTTGTCAAACGTTGTTTCTTGTTGTATATCCTTTAATTCTAGAGTTAAATTGATAAATAACGTGTACGAATTTGTTTAACGCATTTGTTTTGGTTACTCGACGTCTCCGTTCTCGTGTAGCCTACATATTGCGTTTTTTTTTTTAATTTGCTTACCGGGCTAAAGGTTAGCATGCTTAAAATACGTAAGTCGTTTTGTTCAACAAATTTAAGTAGATAACTCATCAGTTGTTTGCATCAGAGCGACAATTTTTGAGATAGTTATTAAAACTGTTTAAAGGTTGTCAAACGTTGTTTCTTGTTGTATATCCTTTAATTCTAGAGTTAAATTGATAAATAACGTGTACGAATTTGTTTAACGCATTTGTTTTGGTTACTCGACGTCTCCGTTCTCGTGTAGCCTACATATTGCGTTTTTTTTTTTAATTTGCTTACCGGGCTAAAGGTTAGCATGCTTAAAATACGTAAGTCGTTTTGTTCAACAAATTTAAGTAGATAACTCATCAGTTGTTTGCATCAGAGCGACAATTTTTGAGATAGTTATTAAAACTGTTTAAAGGTTGTCAAACGTTGTTTCTTGTTGTATATCCTTTAATTCTAGAGTTAAATTGATAAATAACGTGTACGAATTTGTTTAACGCATTTGTTTTGGTTACTTGACGTCTCCGTTCTCGTGTAGCCTACATATTGCGTTTTTTTTTAATTTGCTTACCGGGCTAAAGGTTAGCATGCTTAAAATACGTAAGTCGTTTTGTTCAACAAATTTAAGTAGATAACTCATCAGTTGTTTGCATCAGAGCGACAATTTTTGAGATAGTTATTAAAACTGTTTAAAGGTTGTCAAACGTTGTTTCTTGTTGTATATCCTTTAATTCTAGAGTTAAATTGATAAATAACGTGTACGAATTTGTTTAACGCATTTGTTTTGGTTACTTGACGTCTCCGTTCTCGTGTAGCCTACATATTGCGTTTTTTTTTAATTTGCTTACCGGGCTAAAGGTTAGCATGCTTAAAATACGTAAGTCGTTTTGTTCAACAAATTTAAGTAGATAACTCATCAGTTGTTTGCATCAGAGCGACAATTTTTGAGATAGTTATTAAAACTGTTTAAAGGTTGTCAAACGTTGTTTCTTGTTGTATATCCTTTAATTCTAGAGTTAAATTGATAAATAACGTGTACGAATTTGTTTAACGCATTTGTTTTGGTTACTCGACGTCTCCGTTCTCGTGTAGCCTACATATTGCGTTTTTTTTTTTAATTTGCTTACCGGGCTAAAGGTTAGCATGCTTAAAATACGTAAGTCGTTTTGTTCAACAAATTTAAGTAGATAACTCATCAGTTGTTTGCATCAGAGCGACAATTTTTGAGATAGTTATTAAAACTGTTTAAAGGTTGTCAAACGTTGTTTCTTGTTGTATATCCTTTAATTCTAGAGTTAAATTGATAAATAACGTGTACGAATTTGTTTAACGCATTTGTTTTGGTTACTTGACGTCTCCGTTCTCGTGTAGCCTACATATTGCGTTTTTTTTTAATTTGCTTACCGGGCTAAAGGTTAGCATGCTTAAAATACGTAAGTCGTTTTGTTCAACAAATTTAAGTAGATAACTCATCAGTTGTTTGCATCAGAGCGACAATTTTTGAGATAGTTATTAAAACTGTTTAAAGGTTGTCAAACGTTGTTTCTCGTTGTATATCCTTTAATTCTAGAGTTAAATTGATAAATAACGTGTACGAATTTGTTTAACGCATTTGTTTTGGTTACTCGACGTCTCCGTTCTCGTGTAGCCTACATATTGCGTTTTTTTTTTAATTTGCTTACCGGGCTAAAGGTTAGCATGCTTAAAATACGTAAGTCGTTTTGTTCAACAAATTTAAGTAGATAACTCATCAGTTGTTTGCATCAGAGCAACAATTTTTGAGATAGTTATTAAAACTGTTTAAAGGTTGTCAAACGTTGTTTCTCGTTGTATATCCTTTAATTCTAGTGTTAAATTGATAAATAACGTGTACGAATTTGTTTAACGCATTTGTTTTGGTTACTCGACGTCTCCGTTCTCGTGTAGCCTACATATTGCGTTTTTTTTTTAATTTGCTTACCGGGCTAAAGGTTAGCATGCTTAAAATACGTAAGTCGTTTTGTTCAACAAATCTGAGTAGATAACTCAGCAGTTGTTTGCATCAGAGCGACAATTTTTGAGATAGTTATTAAAACTGTTTAAAGGTTGTCAAACGTTGTTTCTCGTTGTATATCCTTTAATTCTAGAGTTAAATTGATAAATAACGTGTACGAATTTGTTTAACGCATTTGTTTTGGTTACTCGACGTCTCCGTTCTCGTGTAGCCTACATATTGTGTTTTTTTTTTTTTTTAATTTGCTTACCGGGCTAAAGGTTAGCATGCTTAAAACACGTAAGTCGTTTTGTTCAACAAATTTAAGTAGATAACTCATCAGTTGTTTGCTTCAGAGCGACAATTTTTGAGATAGTTATTAAAACTGTTTAAAGGTTGTCAAACGTTGTTTCTTGTTGTATATCCTTTAATTCTAGAGTTAAATTGATAAATAACGTGTACGAATTTGTTTAACGCATTTGTTTTGGCTACTCGACGTCTCCGTTCTCGTGTAGCCTACATATTGCATTTTTTTTTTAATTTGCTTACCGGGCTAAAGGTTAGCAAGCTTAAAATACGTAAGTCGTTTTGTTCAACAAATTTGAGTAGATAACTCATCAGTTGTTTGCATCAGAGCGACAATTTTTGAGATAGTTATTAAAACTGTTTAAAGGTTGTCAAACGTTGTTTCTCGTTGTATATCCTTTAATTGTAGAGTTAAATTGATAAATAACGTGTACGAATTTGTTTAACGCATTTGTTTTGGTTACTCGACGTCTCCGTTCTCGTGTAGCCTACATATTGCGTTTTTTTTTAAATTTGCTTACCGGGCTAAAGGTTAGCATGCTTAAAATACGTAAGTCGTTTTGTTCAACAAATTTGAGTATTTAACTCAGCAGTTGTTTCCATCAGAGCGACAATTTTTGAGATAGTTATTAAAACTGTTTAAAGGTTGTCAAACGTTGTTTCTCGTTGTATATCCTTTAATTCTAGAGTTAAATTGATAAATAAGGTGTACGAATTTGTTTAACGCATTTGTTTTGGTTACTCGACGTCTCCGTTCTCGTGTAGCCTACATATTGCGTTTTTTTTTTTTAATTTGCTTACCGGGCTAAAGGTTAGCATGCTTAAAATACGTAAGTCGTTTGGTTCAACAAATTTAAGTAGATAACTCATCAGTTGTTTGCATCAGAGCGACAATTTTTGAGATAGTTATTAAAACTGTTTAAAGGTTGTCAAACGTTGTTTCTCGTTGTATATCCTTTAATTCTAGAGTTAAATTGATAAATAACGTGTACGAATTTGTTTAACGCATTTGTTTTGGTTACTCGACGTCTTCGTTCTCGTGTAGCCTACATATTGCGTTTTTTTTAAATTTGCTTACCGGGCTAAAGGTTAGCATGCTTACAATACGTAAGTCGTTTTGTTCAACAAATTTGAGTAACGAATTTGTTTAACGCATTTGTTTTGGTTACTCGACGTCTCCGTTCTCGTGTAGCCTACATATTGCGTTTTTTTTTAATTTGCTTACCGGGCTAAAGGTTAGCATGCTTAAAATACGTAAGTCGTTTTGTTCAACAAATTTAAGTAGATAACTCATCAGTTGTTTGCATCAGAGCGACAATTTTTGAGATAGTTATTAAAACTGTTTAAAGGTTGTCAAACGTTGTTTCTCGTTGTATATCCTTTAATTCTAGAGTTAAATTGATAAATAACGTGTACGAATTTGTTTAACGCATTTGTTTTGGTTACTCGACGTCTTCGTTCTCGTGTAGCCTACATATTGCGTTTTTTTTAAATTTGCTTACCGGGCTAAAGGTTAGCATGCTTACAATACGTAAGTCGTTTTGTTCAACAAATTTGAGTAACGAATTTGTTTAACGCATTTGTTTTGGTTACTCGACGTCTCCGTTCTCGTGTAGCCTACATATTGCGTTTTTTTTAATTTGCTTACCGGGCTAAAGGTTAGCATGCTTAAAATACGTAAGTCGTTTTGTTCAACAAATTTAAGTAGATAACTCATCAGTTGTTTGCATCAGAGCGACAATTTTTGAGATAGTTATTAAAACTGTTTAAAGGTTGTCAAACGTTGTTTCTCGTTGTATATCCTTTAATTCTAGAGTTAAATTGATAAATAACGCGTACGAATTTGTTTAACGCATTTGTTTTGGTTACTCGACGTCTCCGTTCTCGTGTAGCCTACATATTGCGTTTTTTTTTTTTAATTTGCTTACCGGGCTAAAGGTTAGCATGCTTAAAATACGTAAGTCGTTTTGTTCAACAAATCTGAGTAGATAACTCGGCAGTTGTTTGCATCAGAGCGACAATTTTTGAGATAGTTATTAAAACTGTTTAAAGGTTGTCAAACGTTGTTTCTCGTTGTATATCCTTTAATTCTAGAGTTAAATTGATAAATAACGTGTACGAATTTGTTTAACGCATTTGTTTTGGTTACTCGACGGCTCCGTTCTCGTGTAGCCTACATATTGCGTTTTTTTTTTAATTTGCTTACCGGGCTAAAGGTTAGCATGCTTAAAATACGTAAGTCGTTTTGTTCAACAAATTTAAGTAGATAACTCATCAGTTGTTTGCATCAGAGCGACAATTTTTGAGATAGTTACTAAAACTGTTTAAAGGTAGTCAAACGTTGTTTCTCGTTGTATATCCTTTAATTCTAGAGTTAAATTGATAAATAACGTGTACGAATTTGTTTAACGCATTTGTTTTGGTTACTCGACGTCTCCGTTCTCGTGTAGCCTACATATTGCGTTTTTTTTTTAATTTGCTTACCGGGCTAAAGGTTAGCATGCTTAAAATACGTAAGTCGTTTTGTTCAACAAATCTGAGTAGATAACTCAGCAGTTGTTTGCATCAGAGCGAAAATTTTTGAGATAGTTATTAAAACTGTTTAAAGGTTGTCAAACGTTGTTTCTCGTTGTATATCCTTTAATTCTAGAGTTAAATTGATAAATAACGTGTACGAATTTGTTTAACCCATTTTTTTTGGTTACTCGACGGCTCCGTTCTCGTGTAGCCTACATATTGCGTTTTTTTTAATTTGCTTACCGGGCTAAAAGTTAGCATGCTTAAAATACGTAAGTCGTTTTGTTCAACAAATTTGAGTAGATAACTCAGCAGTTGTTTGCATCAGAGCGACAATTTTTGAGATATTTATTAAAACTGTTTAAAGGTTGTCAAACGTTGTTTCTCGTTGTATATTAAAACTGTTTAAAGGTTGTCAAACGTTGTTTCTCGTTGTATATCCTTTAATTCTAGAATTAAATTGATAAATAAGGTGTACGAATTTGTTTAACGTATTTGTTTTGGTTACTCGACGTCTCCGTTCTCGTGTAGCCTACATATTGCGTTTTTTTTTTAATTTGCTTACCGGGTTAAAGGTTAGCATGCTTAAAATACGTAAGTCGTTTGGTTCAACAAATTTAAGTAGATAACTCATCAGTTGTTTGCATCAGAGCGACAATTTTTGAGATAGTTATTAAAACTGTTTAAAGGTTGTCAAACGTTGTTTCTCGTTGTATATCCTTTAATTCTAGAGTTAAATTGATAAATAACGTGTACGAATTTGTTTAACGCATTTGTTTTGGTTACTCGACGTCTTCGTTCTCGTGTAGCCTACATATTGCGTTTTTTTTTAATTTGCTTACCGGGCTAAAGGTTAGCATGCTTACAATACGTAAGTCGTTTTGTTCAACAAATTTGAGTAACGAATTTGTTTAACGCATTTGTTTTGGTTACTCGACGTCTCCGTTCTCGTGTAGCCTACATATTGCGTTTTTTTTAAATTTGCTTACCGGGCTAAAGGTTAGCATGCTTAAAATACGTAAGTCGTTTTGTTCAACAAATTTGAGTAGATAACTCAGCAGTTGTTTGCATCAGAGCGACAATTTTTGAGATAGTTATTAAAACTGTTTAAAGGATGTCAAACGTTGTTTCTCGTTGTATATCCTTTAATTCTAGAGTTAAATTGATAAATAACGTGTACGAATTTGTTTAACCCATTTGTTTTGGTTACTCGACGGCTCCGTTCTCGTGTAGCCTACATATTGCGTTTTTTTTAAATTTGCTTACCGGGCTAAAGGTTAGCATGCTTAAAATACGTAAGTCGTTTTGTTCAACAAATTTGAGTAGATAACTCAGCAGTTGTTTGCATCAGAGCGACAATTTTTGAGATAGTTATTAAAACTGTTTAAAGGATGTCAAACGTTGTTTCTCGTTGTATATCCTTTAATTCTAGAGTTAAATTGATAAATAACGTGTACGAATTTGTTTAACGCATTTGTTTTGGTTACTCGACGTCTCCGTTCTCGTGTAGCCTACATATTGCGTTTTTTTTTTTAATTTGCTTACCGGGCTAAAGGTTAGCATGTTTAAAATACGTAAGTCGTTTTGTTCAACAAATTTGAGTAGATAACTCAGCAGTTGTTCGCATCAGAGCGACAATTTTTGAGATAGTTATTAAAACTATTTAAAGGTTGTCAAACGTTGTTTCTCGTTGTATATCCTTTAATTCTAGAGTTAAATTGATAAATAACGTGTACGAATTTGTTTAACGCATTTGTTTTGGTTACTCGACGTCTCCGTTCTCGTGTAGCCTACATATTGCGTTTTTTTTAATTTGCTTACCGGGCTAAAGGTTAGCATGCTTAAAATACGTAAATCGTTTTGTTCAACAAATTTGAGTAGATAACTCAGCAGTTGTTTCCATCAGAGCGACAATTTTTGAGATAGTTATTAAAACTGTTTAAAGGTTGTCAAACGTTGTTTCTCGTTGTATATCCTTTAATTCTAGAGTTAAATTGATAAATAACGTGTACGAATTTGTTTAACGCATTTGTTTTGGTTACTCGACGTCTCCGTTCTCGTGTAGCCTACATAAGGCGTTTTTTTTTTTAATTTGCTTACCGGGCTAAAGGTTAGCATGCTTAAAATACGTAAGTCGTTTTGTTCAACAAATTTAAGTAGATAACTCATCAGTTGTTTGCATCAGAGCGACAATTTTCGAGATAGTTATTAAAACTGTTTAAAGGTTGTCAAACGTTGTTTCTCGTTGTATATCCTTTAATGGTAGAGTTAAATTGATAAATAACGTGTACGAATTTGTTTAACGCATTTGGTTTGGTTACTCGACGTCTCCGTTCTCGTGTAGCCTACATATTGCGTTTTTTTTTTTTAATTTGCTTACCGGGCTAAAGGTTAGCATGCTTAAAATACGTAAGTCGTATTGGTCAACAAATTTGAGTAGATAACTCAGCAGTTGTTTCCATCAGAGCGACAATTTTTGAGATAGTTATTAAAACTGTTTAAAGGTTGTCAAACGTTGTTTCTCGTTGTATATCCTTTAATTCTAGAGTTAAATTGATAAATAACGTGTACGAATTTGTTTAACGCATTTGTTTTGGTTACTCGACGTCTCCGTTCTCGTGTAGCCTACATATTGCGTTTTTTTTTTAATTTGCTTACCGGGCTAAAGGTTAGCATGCTTAAAATACGTAAGTCGTTTTGTTCAACAAATTTAAGTAGATAACTCATTAGTTGTTTGCATCAGAGCGACAATTTTTGAGATAGTTATTAAAACTGTTTAAAGGTTGTCAAACGTTGTTTCTCGTTGTATATCCTTTAATTCTAGAGTTAAATTGATAAATAACGTGTACAAATTTGTTTAAAGCATTTGTTTTGGTTACTCGACGTCTCCGTTCTCGTGTAGCCTACATATTGCGTTTTTTTTTTAATTTGCTTACCGGGCTAAAGGTTAGCATGCTTAAAATACGTAAGTCGTTTGGTTCAACAAATTTAAGTAGATAACTCATCAGTTGTTTGCATCAGAGCGACAATTTTTGAGATAGTTATTAAAACTGTTTAAAGGTTGTCAAACGTTGTTTCTCGTTGTATATCCTTTAATTCTAGAGTTAAATTGATAAATAACGTGTACGAATTTGTTTAACGCATTTGTTTTGGTTACTCGAAGTCTTCGTTCTCGTGTAGCCTACATATTGCGTTTTTTTTTAATTTGCTTACCGGGCTAAAGGTTAGCATGCTTACAATACGTAAGTCGTTTTGTTCAACAAATTTGAGTAACGAATTTGTTTAACGCATTTGTTTTGGTTACTCGACGTCTTCGTTCTCGTGTAGCCTACATATTGCGTTTTTTTTTAATTTGCTTACCGGGCTAAAGGTTAGCATGTTTAAAATACGTAAGTAGTTTTGTTCAACAAATCTGAGTAAATAACTCAGCAGTTGCTTGCATCAGAGCGACAATTTTTGAGATAGTTATTAAAACTGTTTAAAGGTTGTCAAACGTTGTTTCTCGTTGTATATCCTTTAATTCTAGAGTTAAATTGATAAATAACGTGTACGAATTTGTTTAACCCATTTGTTTTGGTTACTTGACGGCTCCGTTTTCGTGTAGCCTACATATTGCGTTTTTTTTTTAATTTGCTTACCGGGCTAAAGGTTAGCATGCTTAAAATACGTAAGTGGTTTTGTTCAACAAATTTGAGTAGATAACTCAGCAGTTGTTTCCATCAGAGCGACAATTTTTGAGATATTTATTAAAACTGTTTAAAGGTTGTCAAACGTTGTTTCTCGTTGTATATCCTTTAATTCTAGAGTTAAATTGATAAATAACATGTACGAATTTGTTTAACGCATTTGTTTTGGTTACTCGACGTCTCCGTTCTCGTGTAGCCTACATATTGCGTTTTTTTTTTTAATTTGCTTACCGGGCTAAAGATAAGCATGCCTAAAATACGTAAGTCGATTTGTTCAACAAATTTGAGTAGATAACTCAGCAGTTGTTTGCATCAGAGCGACAATTTTTGAGATAGTTATTAAAACTGTTTAAAAGTTGTCAAACGTTGTTTCTCGTTGTATATCCTTTAATTCTAGAGTTAAATTGATAAATAACGTGTACGAATTTGTTTAACGCATTTGTTTTTGTTACTCGACGTCTCCGTTCTCGTGTAGCGTACATATTGCGTTTTTTTTTAAATTTGCTTACCGGGCTAAAGGTTAGCATGCTTAAAATACGTAAGTCGTTTTGTTCAACAAATTTGAGTAGATAACTCAGCAGTTGTTTGCATCAGAGCGACAATTTTTGAGATAGTTATTAAAACTGTTTCAAGGTTGCCAAACGTTGTTTCTCGTTGTATATCCTTTAATTCTAGAGTTAAATTGATAAATAACGTGTACGAATTTGTTTAACGCATTTGTTTTGGTTACTCGACGTCTCCGTTCTCGTGTAGCCTACATATTGCGTTTTTTTTTTAATTTGCTTACCGGGCTAAAGGTTAGCATGTTTAAAATACGTAAGTCGTTTTGTTCAACAAATTTGAGTAGATAACTCAGCAGTTGTTTGCATCAGAGCGACAATTTTTGAGATAGTTATTAAAATTGTTTAAAGGTTGTCAAACGTTGTTTCTCGTTGTATATCCTTTAATTCTAGAGTTAAATTGATAAATAACGTGTACGAATTTGTTTAACGCATTTGTTTTGGTTACTCGACGTCTCCGTTCTCGTGTAGCCTACATATTGCGTTTTTTTTTTAATTTGCTTACCGGGCTAAAGGTTAGCATGCTTAAAATACGTAAGTCGTTTTGTTCAACAAATTTGAGTAGATAACTCAGCAGTTGTTTGCATCAGAGCGACAATTTTTGAGATAGTTATTAAAACTGTTTAAAGGTTGTCAAACGTTGTTTCTCGTTGTATATCCTTTAATTCTAGAGTTAAATTGATAGATAACGTGTACGAATTTGTTTAACGCATTTGTTTTGGTTACTCGAAGTCTCCGTTCTCGTGTAGCCTACATATTGCGTTTTTTTTTTTAATTTGCTTACCGGGCTAAAGGTTAGCATGCTTAAAATACGTAAGTTGTTTTGTTCAACAAATTTGAGTAGATAACTCAGCAGTTGTTTGTATCAGAGCGACAATTTTTGAGATAGTTATTAAAACTATTTAAAGGTTGTCAAATGTTGTTTCTCGTTGTATATCCTTTAATTCTAGAGTTAAATTTATAAATAACGTGTACGAATTTGTTTAACGCATTTGTTTTGGTTACCCGACGTCTCCGTTCTCGTGTAGCCTACATATTGCGTTTTTTTTTAATTTGCTTACCGGGCTAAAGGTTAGCATGCTTAAAATACGTAAGTCGTATTGGTCAACAAATTTGAGTAGATAACTCAGCAGTTGTTTCCATCAGAGCGACAATTTTTGAGATAGTTATTAAAACTGTTTAAAGGTTGTCAAACGTTGTTTCTCGTTGTATATCCTTTAATTCTAGAGTTAAATTGATAAATAACGTGTACGAATTTGTTTAACGCATTTGTTTTGGTTACTCGACGTCTCCGTTCTCGTGTAGCCTACATAAGGCGTTTTTTTTTTTAATTTGCTTACCGGGCTAAAGGTTAGCATGCTTAAAATACGTAAGTCGTTTTGTTCAACAAATTTAAGTAGATAACTCATCAGTTGTTTGCATCAGAGCGACAATTTTCGAGATAGTTATTAAAACTGTTTAAAGGTTGTCAAACGTTGTTTCTCGTTGTATATCCTTTAATGGTAGAGTTAAATTGATAAATAACGTGTACGAATTTGTTTAACGCATTTGGTTTGGTTACTCGACGTCTCCGTTCTCGTGTAGCCTACATATTGCGTTTTTTTTTTTAATTTGCTTACCGGGCTAAAGGTTAGCATGCTTAAAATACGTAAGTCGTATTGGTCAACAAATTTGAGTAGATAACTCAGCAGTTGTTTCCATCAGAGCGACAATTTTTGAGATAGTTATTAAAACTGTTTAAAGGTTGTCAAACGTTGTTTCTCGTTGTATATCCTTTAATTCTAGAGTTAAATTGATAAATAACGTGTACGAATTTGTTTAACGCATTTGTTTTGGTTACTCGACGTCTCCGTTCTCGTGTAGCCTACATATTGCGTTTTTTTTTTAATTTGCTTACCGGGCTAAAGGTTAGCATGCTTAAAATACGTAAATCGTTTTGTTCAACAAATTTGAGTAGATAACTCAGCAGTTGTTTCCATCAGAGCGACAATTTTTGAAATAGTTATTAAAACTGTTTAAAGGTTGTCAAACGTTGTTTCTCGTTGTATATCCTTTAATTCTAGAGTTAAATTGATAAATAACGTGTACGAATTTGTTTAACGCATTTGTTTTGGTTACTCGACGTCTCCGTTCTCGTGTAGCCTACATAAGGCGTTTTTTTTTTAATTTGCTTACCGGGCTAAAGGTTAGCATGCTTAAAATACGTAAGTCGTTTTGTTCAACAAATTTAAGTAGATAACTCATCAGTTGTTTGCATCAGAGCGACAATTTTCGAGATAGTTATTAAAACTGTTTAAAGGTTGTCAAACGTTGTTTCTCGTTGTATATCCTTTAATGGTAGAGTTAAATTGATAAATAACGTGCACGAATTTGTTTAACGCATTTGGTTTGGTTACTCGACGTCTCCGTTCTCGTGTAGCCTACATATTGCGTTTTTTTTTTTTAATTTGCTTACCGGGCTAAAGGTTAGCATGCTTAAAATACGTAAGTCGTATTGGTCAACAAATTTGAGTAGATAACTCAGCAGTTGTTTCCATCAGAGCGACAATTTTTGAGATAGTTATTAAAACTGTTTAAAGGTTGTCAAACGTTGTTTCTCGTTGTATATCCTTTAATTCTAGAGTTAAATTGATAAATAACGTGTACGAATTTGTTTAACGCATTTGTTTTGGTTACTCGACGTCTCCGTTCTCGTGTAGCCTACATATTGCGTTTTTTTTTTTAACTTGCTTACCGGGCTAAAGGTTAGCATGCTTAAAATACGTTAGTCGTTTTGTTCAACAAATTTAAGTAGATAACTCATTAGTTGTTTGCATCAGAGCGACAATTTTTGAGATAGTTATTAAAACTGTTTAAAGGTTGTCAAACGTTGTTTCTCGTTGTATATCCTTTAATTCTAGAGTTAAATTGATAAATAACGTGTACAAATTTGTTTAAAGCATTTGTTTTGGTTACTCGACGTCTCCGTTCTCGTGTAGCCTACATATTGCGTTTTTTTTTTTAATTTGCTTACCGGGCTAAAGGTTAGCATGCTTAAAATACGTAAGTCGTTTGGTTCAACAAATTTAAGTAGATAACTCATCAGTTGTTTGCATCAGAGCGACAATTTTTGAGATAGTTATTAAAACTGTTTAAAGGTTGTCAAACGTTGTTTCTCGTTGTATATCCTTTAATTCTAGAGTTAAATTGATAAATAACGTGTACGAATTTGTTTAACGCATTTGTTTTGGTTACTCGAAGTCTTCGTTCTCGTGTAGCCTACATATTGCGTTTTTTTTTAATTTGCTTACCGGGCTAAAATTTAGCATGCTTACAATACGTAAGTCGTTTTGTTCAACAAATTTGAGTAACGAATTTGTTTAACGCATTTGTTTTGGTTACTCGACGTCTTCGTTCTCGTGTAGCCTACATATTGCGTTTTTTTTTAATTTGCTTACCGGGCTAAAGGTTAGCATGTTTAAAATACGTAAGTAGTTTTGTTCAACAAATCTGAGTAAATAACTCAGCAGTTGCTTGCATCAGAGCGACAATTTTTGAGATAGTTATTAAAACTGTTTAAAGGTTGTCAAACGTTGTTTCTCGTTGTATATCCTTTAATTCTAGAGTTAAATTGATAAATAACGTGTACGAATTTGTTTAACCCATTTGTTTTGGTTACTTGACGGCTCCGTTTTCGTGTAGCCTACATATTGCGTTTTTTTTTTAATTTGCTTACCGGGCTAAAGGTTAGCATGCTTAAAATACGTAAGTGGTTTTGTTCAACAAATTTGAGTAGATAACTCAGCAGTTGTTTCCATCAGAGCGACAATTTTTGAGATATTTATTAAAACTGTTTAAAGGTTGTCAAACGTTGTTTCTCGTTGTATATCCTTTAATTCTAGAGTTAAATTGATAAATAACATGTACGAATTTGTTTAACGCATTTGTTTTGGTTACTCGACGTCTCCGTTCTCGTGTAGCCTACATATTGCGTTTTTTTTTTTAATTTGCTTACCGGGCTAAAGGTAAGCATGCCTAAAATACGTAAGTCGATTTGTTCAACAAATTTGAGTAGATAACTCAGCAGTTGTTTGCATCAGAGCGACAATTTTTGAGATAGTTATTAAAACTGTTTAAAAGTTGTCAAACGTTGTTTCTCGTTGTATATCCTTTAATTCTAGAGTTAAATTGATAAATAACGTGTACGAATTTGTTTAACGCATTCGTTTTTGTTACTCGACGTCTCCGTTCTCGTGTAGCGTACATATTGCGTTTTTTTTTTAATTTGCTTACCGGGCTAAAGGTTAGCATGCTTAAAATACGTAAGTCGTTTTGTTCAACAAATTTGAGTAGATAACTCAGCAGTTGTTTGCATCAGAGCGACAATTTTTGAGATAGTTATTAAAACTGTTTCAAGGTTGCCAAACGTTGTTTCTCGTTGTATATCCTTTAATTCTAGAGTTAAATTGATAAATAACGTGTACGAATTTGTTTAACGCATTTGTTTTGGTTACTCGACGTCTCCGTTCTCGTGTAGCCTACATATTGCGTTTTTTTTTAATTTGCTTACCGGGCTAAAGGTTAGCATGTTTAAAATACGTAAGTCGTTTTGTTCAACAAATTTGAGTAGATAACTCAGCAGTTGTTTGCATCAGAGCGACAATTTTTGAGATAGTTATTAAAATTGTTTAAAGGTTGTCAAACGTTGTTTCTCGTTGTATATCCTTTAATTCTAGAGTTAAATTGATAAATAACGTGTACGAATTTGTTTAACGCATTTGTTTTGGTTACTCGACGTCTCCGTTCTCGTGTAGCCTACATATTGCGTTTTTTTTTTAATTTGCTTACCGGGCTAAAGGTTAGCATGCTTAAAATACGTAAGTCGTTTTGTTCAACAAATTTTAGTAGATAACTCAGCAGTTGTTTGCATCAGAGCGACAATTTTTGAGATAGTTATTAAAACTGTTTAAAGGTTGTCAAACGTTGTTTCTCGTTGTATATCCTTTAATTCTAGAGTTAAATTGATAAATAACGTGTAAATAACGTGTACGAATTTGTTTAACGCATTTGTTTTGGTTACTCGACGTCTCCGTTCTCGTGTAGCCTACATATTGCGTTTTTTTTTAATTTGCTTACCGGGCTAAAGGTTAGCATGTTTAAAATACGTAAGTCGTTTTGTTCAACAAATTTGAGTAGATAACTCAGCAGTTGTTTGCATCAGAGCGACAATTTTTGAGATAGTTATTAAAATTGTTTAAAGGTTGTCAAACGTTGTTTCTCGTTGTATATCCTTTAATTCTAGAGTTAAATTGATAAATAACGTGTACGAATTTGTTTAACGCATTTGTTTTGGTTACTCGACGTCTCCGTTCTCGTGTAGCCTACATATTGCGTTTTTTTTTTAATTTGCTTACCGGGCTAAAGGTTAGCATGCTTAAAATACGTAAGTCGTTTTGTTCAACAAATTTGAGTAGATAACTCAGCAGTTGTTTGCATCAGAGCGACAATTTTTGAGATAGTTATTAAAACTGTTTAAAGGTTGTCAAACGTTGTTTCTCGTTGTATATCCTTTAATTCTAGAGTTAAATTGATAAATAACGTGTACGAATTTGTTTAACGCATTTGTTTTGGTTACTCGAAGTCTCCGTTCTCGTGTAGCCTACATATTGCGTTTTTTTTTTTTAATTTGCTTACCGGGCTAAAGGTTAGCATGCTTAAAATACGTAAGTTGTTTTGTTCAACAAATTTGAGTAGATAACTCAGCAGTTGTTTGTATCAGAGCGACAATTTTTGAGATAGTTATTAAAACTATTTAAAGGTTGTCAAATGTTGTTTCTCGTTGTATATCCTTTAATTCTAGAGTTAAATTGATAAATAACGTGTACGAATTTGTTTAACGCATTTGTTTTGGTTACTCGACGTCTCCGTTCTCGTGTAGCCTACATAAGGCGTTTTTTTTTTTAATTTGCTTACCGGGCTAAAGGTTAGCATGCTTAAAATACGTAAGTCGTTTTGTTCAACAAATTTAAGTAGATAACTCATCAGTTGTTTGCATCAGAGCGACAATTTTCGAGATAGTTATTAAAACTGTTTAAAGGTTGTCAAACGTTGTTTCTCGTTGTATATCCTTTAATGGTAGAGTTAAATTGATAAATAACGTGTACGAATTTGTTTAACGCATTTGGTTTGGTTACTCGACGTCTCCGTTCTCGTGTAGCCTACATATTGCGTTTTTTTTTTTAATTTGCTTACCGGGCTAAAGGTTAGCATGCTTAAAATACGTAAGTCGTATTGGTCAACAAATTTGAGTAGATAACTCAGCAGTTGTTTCCATCAGAGCGACAATTTTTGAGATAGTTATTAAAACTGTTTAAAGGTTGTCAAACGTTGTTTCTCGTTGTATATCCTTTAATTCTAGAGTTAAATTGATAAATAACGTGTACGAATTTGTTTAACGCATTTGTTTTGGTTACTCGACGTCTCCGTTCTCGTGTAGCCTACATATTGCGTTTTTTTTTTTAATATGCTTACCGGGCTAAAGGTTAGCATGCTTAAAATACGTAAGTCGTTTTGTTCAACAAATTTAAGTAGATAACTCATTAGTTGTTTGCATCAGAGCGACAATTTTGAGATAGTTATTAAAACTGTTTAAAGGTTGTCAAACGTTGTTTCTCGTTGTATATCCTTTAATTCTAGAGTTAAATTGGTAAATAACGTGTACAAATTTGTTTAAAGCATTTGTTTTGGTTACTCGACGTCTCCGTTCTCGTGTAGCCTACATATTGCGTTTTTTTTTTTAATTTGCTTACCGGGCTAAAGGTTAGCATGCTTAAAATACGTAAGTCGTTTGGTTCAACAAATTTAAGTAGATAACTCATCAGTTGTTTGCATCAGAGCGACAATTTTTGAGATAGTTATTAAAACTGTTTAAAGGTTGTCAAACGTTGTTTCTCGTTGTATATCCTTTAATTCTAGAGTTAAATTGATAAATAACGTGTACGAATTTGTTTAACGCATTTGTTTTGGTTACTCGAAGTCTTCGTTCTCGTGTAGCCTACATATTGCGTTTTTTTTTTAATTTGCTTACCGGGCTAAAGGTTAGCATGCTTACAATACGTAAGTCGTTTTGTTCAACAAATTTGAGTAACGAATTTGTTTAACGCATTTGTTTTGGTTACTCGACGTCTTCGTTCTCGTGTAGCCTACATATTGCGTTTTTTTTTAATTTGCTTACCGGGCTAAAGGTTAGCATGTTTAAAATACGTAAGTAGTTTTGTTCAACAAATCTGAGTAAATAACTCAGCAGTTGCTTGCATCAGAGCGACAATTTTTGAGATAGTTATTAAAACTGTTTAAAGGTTGTCAAACGTTGTTTCTCGTTGTATATCCTTTAATTCTAGAGTTAAATTGATAAATAACGTGTACGAATTTGTTTAACCCATTTGTTTTGGTTACTTGACGGCTCCGTTTTCGTGTAGCCTACATATTGCGTTTTTTTTTTAATTTGCTTACCGGGCTAAAGGTTAGCATGCTTAAAATACGTAAGTGGTTTTGTTCAACAAATTTGAGTAGATAACTCAGCAGTTGTTTCCATCAGAGCGACAATTTTTGAGATATTTATTAAAACTGTTTAAAGGTTGTCAAACGTTGTTTCTCGTTGTATATCCTTTAATTCTAGAGTTAAATTGATAAATAACATGTACGAATTTGTTTAACGCATTTGTTTTGGTTACTCGACGTCTCCGTTCTCGTGTAGCCTACATATTGCGTTTTTTTTTTAATTTGCTTACCGGGCTAAAGGTAAGCATGCCTAAAATACGTAAGTCGATTTGTTCAACAAATTTGAGTAGATAACTCAGCAGTTGTTTGCATCAGAGCGACAATTTTTGAGATAGTTATTAAAACTGTTTAAAAGTTGTCAAACGTTGTTTCTCGTTGTATATCCTTTAATTCTAGAGTTAAATTGATAAATAACGTGTACGAATTTGTTTAACGCATTTGTTTTTGTTACTCGACGTCTCCGTTCTCGTGTAGCGTACATATTGCGTTTTTTTTTAAATTTGCTTACCGGGCTAAAGGTTAGCATGCTTAAAATACGTAAGTCGTTTTGTTCAACAAATTTTAGTAGATAACTCAGCAGTTGTTTGCATCAGAGCGACAATTTTTGAGATAGTTATTAAAACTGTTTCAAGGTTGCCAAATGTTGTTTCTCGTTGTATATCCTTTAATTCTAGAGTTAAATTGATAAATAACGTGTACGAATTTGTTTAACGCATTTGTTTTGGTTACTCGACGTCTCCGTTCTCGTGTAGCCTACATATTGCGTTTTTTTTTTAATTTGCTTACCGGGCTAAAGGTTAGCATGTTTAAAATACGTAAGTCGTTTTGTTCAACAAATTTGAGTAGATAACTCAGCAGTTGTTTGCATCAGAGCGACAATTTTTGAGATAGTTATTAAAATTGTTTAAAGGTTGTCAAACGTTGTTTCTCGTTGTATATCCTTTAATTCTAGAGTTAAATTGATAAATAACGTGTACGAATTTGTTTAACGCATTTGTTTTGGTTACTCGACGTCTCCGTTCTCGTGTAGCCTACATATTGCGTTTTTTTTTTAATTTGCTTACCGGGCTAAAGGTTAGCATGCTTAAAATACGTAAGTCGTTTTGTTCAACAAATTTGAGTAGATAACTCAGCAGTTGTTTGCATCAGAGCGACAATTTTTGAGATAGTTATTAAAACTGTTTAAAGGTTGTCAAACGTTGTTTCTCGTTGTATATCCTTTAATTCTAGAGTTAAATTTATAAATAACGTGTACGAATTTGTTTAACGCATTTGTTTTGGTTACTCGACGTCTCCGTTCTCGTGTAGCCTACATATTGCGTTTTTTTTTTAATTTGCTTACCGGGCTAAAGGTTAGCATGCTTAAAATACGTAAGTTGTTTTGTTCAACAAATTTGAGTAGATAACTCAGCAGTTGTTTGTATCAGAGCGACAATTTTTGAGATAGTTATTAAAACTATTTAAAGGTTGTCAAATGTTGTTTCTCGTTGTATATCCTTTAATTCTAGAGTTAAATTTATAAATAACGTGTACGAATTTGTTTAACGCATTTGTTTTGGTTACTCGACGTCTCCGTTCTCGTGTAGCCTACATATTGCGTTTTTTTTAATTTGCTTACCGGGCTAAAGGTTAGCATGCTTAAAATACGTAAGTCGTTTTGTTCAACAAATTTGAGTATATAACTCAGCAGTTGTTTGCATCAGAGCGACAATTTTTGAGATAGTTATTAAAACTGTTTAAAGGTTGTCAAACGTTGTTTCTCGTTGTATATCCTTTAATTCTAGAGTTAAATTGATAAATAACGTGTACGAATTTGTTTAACGCATTTGTTTTGGTTACTCGACGTCTCCGTTCTCGTATAGCCTACATATTGCGTTTTTTTTTTTAATTTGCTTACCGGGGTAAAGGTTAGCATGCTTAAAATACGTAAGTCGTTTTGTTCAACAAATTTGAGTAGATAACTCAGCAGTTGCTTCCATCAGAGCGACAATTTTTGAGATAGTTATTAAAACTGTTTAAAGGTTGTCAAACTTTGTTTCTCGTTGTATATCCTTTAATTCTAGAGCTAAATTGATAAATAACGTGTACGAATTTGTTTAACGCATTTGTTTTGGTTACTCGACGTCTCCGTTCTCATGTAGCCTACATATTGCGTTTTTTTTTTAATTTGCTTACCGGGCTAAAGGTTAGCATGTTTAAAATACGTAAGTCGTTTTGTTCAACAAATTTGAGTAGATAACTCAGCAGTTGTTTGCATCAGAGCGACAATTTTTGAGATAATTATTAAAACTGTTTAAAGGTTGTCAAACGTTGTTTCTCGTTGTATATCCTTTAATTCTAGAGTTAAATTGATAAATAACATGTACGGATTTGTTTAACGCATTTGTTTTCGTTACTCGACGTCTCCGTTCTCGTGTAGCCTACATATTGCGTTTTTTTTTAATTTGCTTACCGGGCTAAAGGTTAGCATGCTTAAAATACGTAAGTCGTTTTGTTCAACAAATTTAAGTAGATAACTCATCAGTTGTTTGCATCAGAGCGACAATTTTTGAGATATTTATTAAAACTGTTTAAAGGTTTTCAAACGCTGTTTCTCGTTGTATATCCTTTAATTCTAGAGTTAAATTGATAAATAACGTGTACGAGTTTGTTTAACGCATTTGTTTTGGTTACTCGACGTCTCCGTTCTCGTGTAGCCTACATATTGCGTTTTTTTTTTTAATTTGCTTACCGGGCTAAAGGTTAGCATGCTTAAAATACGTAAGTCGTACGCATTTGTTTTGGTTACTCGACGTCTCCGTTCTCGTGTAGCCTATGAATTGCGTTTTTTTTTTAATTTGCTTACCGGGCTAAAGGTTAGCATGTTTAAAATACGTAAGTCGTTTTGTTCAACAAATTTGAGTAGATAACTCAGCAGTTGTTTGCATCAGAGCGACAATTTTTGAGATAGTTATTAAAATTGTTTAAAGGTTGTCAAACGTTGTTTCTCGTTGTATATCCTTTAATTCTAGAGTTAAATTGAGAAATAACGTGTACGAATTTGTTTAACGCATTTGTTTTGGTTACTAACCGTCTCCGTTCTCGTGTAGCCTACATATTGCGTTTTTTTTTTTTAATTTGCTTACCGGGCTAAAGGTTAGCATGCTTAAAATACGTAAGACGTTTTGTTCAACAAATTTGAGTAGATAACTCAGCAGTAGTTTGCATCAGAGCGACAATTTTTGAGATAGTTATTAAAACTGTTTAAAGGTTGTCAAACGTTGTTTCTCGTTGTCAAACGTTGTTTCTCGTTGTATATCCTTTAATTCTAGAGTTAAATTGATAAATAACGTGTACGAATTTGTTTAACCCATTTGTTTTGGTTACTTGACGGCTCCGTTTTCGTGTAGCCTACATATTGCGTTTTTTTTTTTAATTTGCTTACCGGGCTAAAGGTTAGCATGCTTAAAATACGTAAGTGGTTTTGTTCAACAAATTTGAGTAGATAACTCAGCAGTTGTTTCCATCAGAGCGACAATTTTTGAGATATTTATTAAAACTGTTTAAAGGTTGTCAAACGTTGTTTCTCGTTGTATATCCTTTAATTCTAGAGTTAAATTGATAAATAACATGTACGAATTTGTTTAACGCATTTGTTTTGGTTACTCGACGTCTCCGTTCTCGTGTAGCCTACATATTGCGTTTTTTTTTTTAATTTGCTTACCGGGCTAAAGGTAAGCATGCCTAAAATACGTAAGTCGATTTGTTCAACAAATTTGAGTAGATAACTCAGCAGTTGTTTGCATCAGAGCGACAATTTTTGAGATAGTTATTAAAACTGTTTAAAAGTTGTCAAACGTTGTTTCTCGTTGTATATCCTTTAATTCTAGAGTTAAATTGATAAATAACGTGTACGAATTTGTTTAACGCATTTGTTTTTGTTACTCGACGTCTCCGTTCTCGTGTAGCGTACATATTGCGTTTTTTTTTAAATTTGCTTACCGGGCTAAAGGTTAGCATGCTTAAAATACGTAAGTCGTTTTGTTCAACAAATTTGAGTAGATAACTCAGCAGTTGTTTGCATCAGAGCGACAATTTTTGAGATAGTTATTAAAACTGTTTCAAGGTTGCCAAACGTTGTTTCTCGTTGTATATCCTTTAATTCTAGAGTTAAATTGATAAATAACGTGTACGAATTTGTTTAACGCATTTGTTTTGGTTACTCGACGTCTCCGTTCTCGTGTAGCCTACATATTGCGTTTTTTTTTTAATTTGCTTACCGGGCTAAAGGTTAGCATGCTTAAAATACGTAAGTCGTTTTGTTCAACAAATTTGAGTAGATAACTCAGCAGTTGTTTGCATCAGAGCGACAATTTTTGAGATAGTTATTAAAACTGTTTAAAGGTTGTCAACGTTGTTTCTCGTTGTATATCCTTTAATTCTAGAGTTAAATTGATAAATAACGTGTACGAATTTGTTTAACGCATTTGTTTTGGTTACTCGAAGTCTCCATTCTCGTGTAGCCTACATATTGCGTTTTTTTTTTTTAATATGCTTACCGGGCTAAAGGTTAGCATGCTTAAAATACGTAAGTTGTTTTGTTCAACAAATTTGAGTAGATAACTCAGCAGTTGTTTGTATCAGAGCGACAATTTTTGAGATAGTTATTAAAACTATTTAAAGGTTGTCAAATGTTGTTTCTCGTTGTATATCCTTTAATTCTAGAGTTAAATTTATAAATAACGTGTACGAATTTGTTTAACGCATTTGTTTTGGTTACCCGACGTCTCCGTTCTCGTGTAGCCTACATATTGCGTTTTTTTTAATTTGCTTACCGGGCTAAAGGTTAGCATGCTTAAAATACGTAAGTCGTTTTGTTCAACAAATTTGAGTATATAACTCAGCAGTTGTTTGCATCAGAGCGACAATTTTTGAGATAGTTATTAAAACTGTTTAAAGGTTGTCAAACGTTGTTTCTCGTTGTATATCCTTTAATTCTAGAGTTAAATTGATAAATAACGTGTACGAATTTGTTTAACGCATTTGTTTTGGTTACTCGACGTCTCCGTTCTCGTATAGCCTACATATTGCGTTTTTTTTTTAATTTGCTTACCGGGGTAAAGGTTAGCATGCTTAAAATACGTAAGTCGTTTTGTTCAACAAATTTGAGTAGATAACTCAGCAGTTGTTTCCATCAGAGCGACAATTTTTGAGATAGTTATTAAAACTGTTTAAAGGTTGTCAAACTTTGTTTCTCGTTGTATATCCTTTAATTCTAGAGCTAAATTGATAAATAACGTGTACGAATTTGTTTAACGCATTTGTTTTGGTTACTCGACGTCTCCGTTCTCATGTAGCCTACATATTGCGTTTTTTTTTAATTTGCTTACCGGGCTAAAGGTTAGCATGTTTAAAATACGTAAGTCGTTTTGTTCAACAAATTTGAGTAGATAACTCAGCAGTTGTTTGCATCAGAGCGACAATTTTTGAGATAATTATTAAAACTGTTTAAAGGTTGTCAAACGTTGTTTCTCGTTGTATATCCTTTAATTCTAGAGTTAAATTGATAAATAACATGTACGGATTTGTTTAACGCATTTGTTTTCGTTACTCGACGTCTCCGTTCTCGTGTAGCCTACATATTGCGTTTTTTTTTAATTTGCTTACCGGGCTAAAGGTTAGCATGCTTAAAATACGTAAGTCGTTTTGTTCAACAAATTTAAGTAGATAACTCATCAGTTGTTTGCATCAGAGCGACAATTTTTGAGATATTTATTAAAACTGTTTAAAGGTTTTCAAACGCTGTTTCTCGTTGTATATCCTTTAATTCTAGAGTTAAATTGATAAATAACGTGTACGAGTTTGTTTAACGCATTTGTTTTGGTTACTCGACGTCTCCGTTCTCGTGTAGCCTACATATTGCGTTTTTTTTTTTAATTTGCTTACCGGGCTAAAGGTTAGCATGCTTAAAATACGTAAGTCGTACGCATTTGTTTTGGTTACTCGACGTCTCCGTTCTCGTGTAGCCTATGAATTGCGTTTTTTTTTTAATTTGCTTACCGGGCTAAAGGTTAGCATGTTTAAAATACGTAAGTCGTTTTGTTCAACAAATTTGAGTAGATAACTCAGCAGTTGTTTGCATCAGAGCGACAATTTTTGAGATAGTTATTAAAATTGTTTAAAGGTTGTCAAACGTTGTTTCTCGTTGTATATCCTTTAATTCTAGAGTTAAATTGATAAATAACGTGTACGAATTTGTTTAACGCATTTGTTTTGGTTACTAACCGTCTCCGTTCTCGTGTAGCCTACATATTGCGTTTTTTTTTTTTTAATTTGCTTACCGGGCTAAAGGTTAGCATGCTTAAAATACGTAAGTCGTTTTGTTCAACAAATTTGAGTAGATAACTCAGCAGTAGTTTGCATCAGAGCGACAATTTTTGAGATAGTTATTAAAACTGTTTAAAGGTTGTCAAACGTTGTTTCTCGTTGTATATCCTTTAATTCTAGAGTTAAATTGATAAATAACGTGTACGAATTTGTTTAACGCATTTGTTTTGGTTACTCGACGTCTCCGTTCTCGTGTAGCCTACATATTGCGTTTTTTTTTTTTAATTTGCTTACCGGGCTAAAGGTTAGCATGCTTAAAATACGTAAGTCGTTTTGTTCAACAAATTTGAGTAGATAACTCAGCAGTTGTTTGTATCAGAGCGACAATTTTTGAGATAGTTATTAAATTACGTAATTGGTGTCGTGGGGTGCGCACGTATTTTTCTTTGCTCCGTATTAAAATAAAAAAATAAAAAAATAAAGTAAATATGAAGTGCTCGGTTTGTGTACAAAATATCGATAGAAACAATCTTTCAAAGGTAACTTGTGCTGATTGCGCTAGCTCTTTTCATTATTCTTGTGCGAATGTTAAAAAAGACGACATTGAATATATGAATGCTGAAAACATAAAATTCAGATGCGACAAGTGCAATGCTCTTCGGCGCAAATCACTTCAAAATCAGCCTTTGTCATTTCCAACAACAAAAGATGCTCAGCAACAGCAGAATGCAGAACTTTGCTTACGGAACCAAATGCAGCAAAAACAGCATGTAACAAAATCACAACAACAACAAGAACAACAAAGCAATGAAGAGCCGAACGAAGCGACTGCAAGCAAAGCACAATTTTGCGCCAAAACAATTACACTTCAGCTCCTTTATGAAGAAATAATTGCTTTAAAAAAAATAAACACCGATTACCTGTCAACGATAAATGAAATGAAAGAGGAAAATGCAAAGCTAAAAATAAAAGTAAACAATCTGGAAAGTAGACTCAACTGGAGAGAGCAAAAGCAACTGGAGAACGACATTGAGTTAGTTGGTGTACCTAACGTGGATAATGCAAATGTAGGAGAGTGTGTGCAAAGAATATTTAGAGAAGCTCTTAATATCACTGTCTCAGCAGAAGATATTAGTAAGTGTTATGTAAAGCGCATTAAAAAATCAAACACTGTTGACAATATTATTTGTGCCAAACTCTCTTCGTTTGATGTTAAGAAGAAGATCATGCAGAGTAAAAAAACATGTAAAGGGAAGTTAAATGCGTCTGTGTTTGGTGGCGATAAAAAACAAAACATCTACATAATGATCGCCTTACCAAATATAAAAGGGAATTGTTTATGTCAGCAAAACAAGTAAAAGCAGAGAAAAGATTCAAGTACCTGTGGATTCGAAGTTCCACAATACTCCTAAAAAAGGTTGATAATGGTGATGTCTATGTTATAAGGTCTTTTGAGGATCTCAACAAAATAAAAAACTAAATATATTTGTTGCCTATTAGCCTTATGTTTAATAACTTAAATAATAATATTGATCTTATAGCTGAAGAGCCCCCCATAACAACCATTAGAAGTATTTCTGATTTGAATACTCATTCGAATTCTTATCAATTTAAATCTGTTTATGCCGTACATCAAAATATACGTAGTTTGCGTCGTAATTTCGATCTATTGGCAACAAATCTTGATGCTTTCCTGAACGTACCTAGCTTTATTTTTGTATCAGAAATCTGGATATATTCTTTTGAGATTGACGAATATAATTTACCTAATTATAAATTCTATGCAAGTACTAATGATTCGTATCCAGCTGGCGGTGTAGGGGTTTTTGTTCATGATTCGTTTGACTGTAGCAAAATTGAACGACTTAGTCTCACTAGTGCTGACGCTATAAAGGTTTCGTGCTGCATTTGCAAAATAAACTTTGTATTTGTCTGTATTTATAGACTTCACTCGCAACCTTCTCAATTATTTATCGATGAGTTCTATTCATTATTAAGTAGTGTATCAACGACGAATCTTGTAATTTTGGGCGATTTTAATCTGGATCTATTAAGTACAAGCCCTGTACTTAATAATTATAACATGGTATTGGCAGATCATGGGTTATATTCACTTGTAAACGAAGCTACTAGACCAGTGGCAGGTACGTGTCTTGATCACGTACTGTGCCGCTTCTTTGGTTCTTCTTGGTCTGCCTGTTCCGCTATTAACTCGGACCTGGGTATCACGGATCACTGTATGAGTGGTATTCTCTTTAAAAACACAATGGTTGAGAAAGACGTTAGAAAAAGAAATAGGCATGTTGTGGAAAAAATTAATTTTGATCAACTAAATATTGAACTTCGCTTAAATATTTGGAGCAATGTATACGCCGAAGAAAATGTATCAAGGGCATACGGCTTGTTTTTAGATAATTTAATGCAATGCATTAACTCCTCAACATACTGCGTTAACAAAAAAGCATCAGAAATCAGACTCAAACCGTGGATATCTAAATGCCTTTTGAATAGAATTAGGTTCAAAAATAAATTTAAAAAAAAGTGCAACAAACATCCATGTGACACCAATTTGAATACTCGTTTTAAGCAAATATGCAAACGAATCAATGGAGAAATTCGTAAATGTCGGGACGATTATTATAATAACTTAGTCAATAAATCCAAAGGTAATCCAAAAGAAGAGTGGAAAGTAATAAATAGGATTATTGATAAAAACACAAAAAGGCAAGATTCTCATTTTGTTTTACAAAAAGAAGGCGTTGATATTTCTGTTCCCATAGAAATAGCTAATGATTTTAATGAATACTTTACTTCAATTGTGAAGTCAAACTTTCCGCCAAATATGACACCCCTTTGCGATTGTTGCTCTGATTTTGGAGTAGCTAAAGATTCTTTCAGAAGCAACAGCTTCTTTTTTGAGCCAATCTCAGGATCGGAAATTTTAACTGCAATCAAATCTTTGAAAAATAGTAATTCTTCCGGTCATGATGGAATCTCTAACGTTATGTTAAAGAAAATCTCATACAATATTGTTGATGTTTTAAAACATATCTTTAACTTGAGTGTTACAACTGGGATTTTCCCAGAACAATTAAAATTAGGAATTGTAATACCGATTCTCAAAAAAGGTAATAAAAAAGATATGGCTAACTATAGGCCGATTTCACTTTTGTCATCAATTACTAAAATTTTTGAAAAAATTGTAAAAGTAAGGATGTTATCCTACTTTGAAAAAATAAATTTTCTTAGTCCTTTGCAATTTGGTTTCAGGGATGGTCTTTCTACGGAAGATGCTCTTTTGGACTTCTGTTCAACTATATACAAGGGTATTGATTCAAAAAAAGATTGTGCTGGGCTTTTTGTGGACATTACAAAAGCATTCGATATGGTTGATCATGGCCGTCTTTTAAATAAGCTTTATGATTTGGGAATTCGTGGCTTGTTATACAATTGGTTTGTTTCCTATTTAGGAAATCGAACCCAAAGAGTGAAAATAGGCAACACTCTTAGTGAGACCAAAGTCATAAACTCTGGTGTACCACAAGGATCGGTTCTGGGTCCCATATTATTCCTTATCTATGTGAACTCACTATTTATTCAACCTTTTAAGGGCAAAGTCGAAGCATTTGCGCATGACCTAGGAATTGCATATAACTCAATGGATCCTTTAAATTTGATAGCGGATCTGAACCACGATATACACATACTTTGGTCATGGTTTGCGGAACATAAACTGGTTGTCAGCAATAAAACCAAATTAATGTGCTTTAGTCCAAAACTTCAAGAAGCACAAGATCTTAATATAACTTTTCACAGTGCAATATGCAAACGTAATATCCTATATAGTAACAAGTGCTCCAACCATCGTTATCAGTATTCTTTTCAAAATAATACAGCATGTGACTCTAACTGCTTTGAAATTGAAAAAGTGAATAGCTTCAAATACCTAGGAGTCACAATTGACCGTAATCTATACTGGAATGAGCAAATCGCAACTGTAAGAAAATACTTACTTTCAACCAATCGTATACTTTACCGTCTTAGAAAATGCGTTCCAAACCATACACTGAAAACAGTTTATTATAGTATATTTCATTCAAAATTAGAATATGGAATAAGTTGCTGGGGTGGTGCTCACTCCAATAAAATAAATCAATTAACTGTACTGCAAAAATGTGCAGTAAGGAAAATTTTTAATTGTCCACGTCGGACTCACTCCTTTGACTTATTTAGAAGATCAAAAATATTCCCAGTTCGGCATTTGTTCTATTACAAAGTTTTAAAAATTTTTTACATGAGAGGTGGCTATTTGCAAAATCCCACACGAGGAATGTACAGCCTGCGTAGTAACCATAGCACACTTGTTTCTTTACCAGTTTTTCGAACAACATTGTTTAGAAATTCCTACACTGTCTTATCCTGCAAACTTTTTAATTCCCTTCCAGAAAACATACGAGACGTTAGATCCAGATCTGTGTTTTTAAAAAAAATAAAAACTTGGCTTCTTGAGTTTGATACCAACCAGATAGAAATTTTGATGCACTACGTTGTATAATATAGTCTGTAATTTTATATATGCATTGTATAGTTTTGAATTTTCTTTTTGCTGTTTTCTTATGAGGAATTCTGTAAACTTAGCTTTTGTATTCTTTCTTCAAATTGTTTCATGACTTAATTTAGTCAATTTATTTTTGAAATATCTTATTCTCATTTTAAATAAATTTTTTTTATATATATCTTGTATTCTTTTTTTTTGTTCACCCCACTACTACTATTTATACAATGGAATTTGTTAAAACATGATGTGACATACAACACTATTTTTATTATATAAAATAAAGATGTCACTAACTATTCTCTAAGTAATGATATTGTAGACATGTAAAATTAAGCTATCGAATATGTACATACGCTTATGAGAATAATGAAATAAATAATAATCTAATCTAATCTAATAAAACTATTTAAAGGTTGTCAAATGTTGTTTCTCGTTGTATATCCTTTAATTCTAGAGTTAAATTGATAAATAACGTGTACGAATTTGTGTAACGCATTTGTTTTGGTTACTCGATGTCTCCGTTCTCGTGTAGACTACATATTGCGTTTTTTTTTTTAATTTGCTTACCGGGCTAAAGGTTAGCATGTTTAAAATACGTAAGTCGTTTTGTTCAACAAATTTGAGTAGATAACTCAGCAGTTGTTTGCATCAGAGCGACAATTTTTGAGATAGTTATTAAAACTGTTTAAAGGTTGTCAAACGTTGTTTCTCGTTGTATATCCTTTAATTCTAGAGTTAAATTGATAAATAACGTGTACGAATTTGTTTAACGCATTTGTTTTGGTTACTCGACGTCTCCCTTCTCGTGTAGCCTACATATTGCGTTTTTTTTAATTTGCTTACCGGGCTAAAGGTTAGCATGCTTAAAATACGTAAGTCGTTTTGTTCAACAAATTTGAGTAGATAACTCAGCAGTTGTTTGCATCAGAGCGCCAATTTTTGAGATAGTTATTAAAACTGTTTAAAGGTTGTCAAACGTTGTTTCTCGTTGTATATCCTTTAATTCTAGAGTCAAATTGATAAATAACGTGTACGAATTTGATTAACGCATTTGTTTTGGTTACTCGACGTCTCCGTTCTCGTGTAGCCTACATATTGCGTTTTTTTTTAATTTGCTTACCGGGCTAAAGGTTAGCATGCTTAAAATACGTAAGTCGTTTTGTTCAACAAATTTAAGTAGATAACTCATCAGTTGTTTGCATCAGAGCGACAATTTTTGAGATAGTTATTAAAACTGTTAAAGGTTGTCAAACGTTGTTTCTCGTTGTATATTCTTTAATTCTAGAGTTAAATTGATAAATAACGTGTACGAATTTGTTTAACGCATTTGTTTTGGTTACTCGACGTCTCCGTTCTCGTGTAGCCTACATATTGCGTTTTTTTTTTTTAATTTGCTTACCGGGCTAAAGGTTAGCATGCTTAAAATACGTAAGTCGTTTTGTTCAACAAATTTAAGCAGATAACTCATCAGTTGTTTGCATCAGAGCGACAATTTTTGAGATAGTTATTAAAACTGTTTAAAGGTTTTCAAACGTTGTTTCTCGTTGTATATCCTTTAATTCTAGAGTTAAATTTATAAATAACGTGTACGAGTTTGTTTAACGCATTTGTTTTGGTTACTCGACGTCTCCGTTCTCGTGTAGCCTACATATTGCGTTTTTTTTTTTAATTTGCTTACCGGGCTAAAGGTTAGCATGCTTAAAATACGTAAGTCGTTTTGTTCAACAAATTTGAGTAGATAGCTCAGCAGTTGTTTCCATCAGAGCGACAATTTTTGAGATAGTTATTAAAACTGTTTAAAGGTTGTCAAACGTTGTTTCTCGTTGTATATCCTTTAATTCTAGATTTAAATTGATAAATAACGTGTACGAATTTGTTTAACGCATTTGTTTTGGTTACTCGACGTCTCCGTTCTCGTGTAGCCTACATATTGCGTTTTTTTTTTTTTTAATTTGCTTACCGGGCTAAAGGTTAGCATGTTTAAAATACGTAAGTCGTTTTGTTCAACAAATTTAAGTAGATAACTCATTACTTGTTTGCATCAGAGCGACAATTTTTGAGATAGTTATTAAAACTGTTTAAAGGTTGTCAAACGTTGTTTCTCGTTGTATATCCTTTAATTCTAGAGTTAAATTGATAAATAACGTGTACGAATTTGTTTAACGCATTTGTTTTGGTTACTCGACGTCTCCGTTCTCGTGTAGCCTACATATTGCGTTTTTTTTTTTTTTAATTTGCTTACCGGGCTAAAGGTTAGCATGTTTAAAATACGTAAGTCGTTTTGTTCAACAAATTTAAGTAGATAACTCATCAGTTGTTTGCATCAGAGCGACAATTTTTGAGATAGTTATTAAAACTGTTTAAAGGTTGTCAAACGTTGTTTCTCGTTGTATATCCTTTAATTCTAGAGTTAAATTGATAAATAACGTGTACGAATTTGTTTAACGCATTTGTTTTGGTTACTCGACGTCTCCGTTCTCGTGTAGTCTACATATTGCGTTTTTTTTTTAATTTGCTTACCGGGCTAAAGGTTAGCATGCTTAAAATACGTAAGTCGTTTTGTTCAACAAATTTGAGTAGATAACTCAGCAGTTGTTTCCATCAGAGCGACAATTTTTGAGATAGTTATTAAAACTGTTTAAAGGTTGTCAAACGTTGTTTCTCGTTGTATATCCTTTAATTCTTGAGTTAAATTGATAAATAACGTGTACGAATTTGTTTAACGCATTTGTTTTGGTTACTCGACGTCTCCGTTCTCGTGTAGCCTACATATTGCGTTTTTTTTTTAATTTGCTTACCGGGCTAAAGGTTAGCATGCTTAAAATACGTAAGTCGTTTTGTTCAACAAATTTAAGTAGATAACTCATTACTTGTTTGCATCAGAGCGACAATTTTTGAGATAGTTATTAAAACTGTTTAAAGGTTGTCAAACGTTGTTTCTCGTTGTATATCCTTTAATTCTAGAGTTAAATTGATAAATAACGTGTACGAATTTGTTTAACGCATTTGTTTTGGTTACTCGACGTCTCCGTTCTCGTGTAGCCTACATATTGCGTTTTTTTTTTAATTTGCTTACCGGGCTAAAGGTTAGCATGCTTAAAATGCGTAAGTCGTTTGGTTCAACAAATTTAAGTAGATAACTCATCAGTTGTTTGCATCAGAGCGACAATTTTTGAGATAGTTATTAAAACTGTTTAAAGGTTGTCAAACGTTGTTTCTCGTTGTATATCCTTTAATTCTAGAGTTAAATTGATAAATAACGTGTACGAATTTGTTTAACGCATTTGTTTTGGTTACTCGACGTCTTCGTTCTCGTGTATCCTACATATTGCGTTTTTTTTTTAATTTGCTTACCGGGCTAAAGGTTAGCATGCTTACAATACGTAAGTCATTTTGTTCAACAAATTTGAGTAACGAATTTGTTTAACGCATTTGTTTTGGTTACTCGACGTCTTCGTTCTCGTGTAGCCTACATATTGCGTTTTTTTTTTAATTTGCTTACCGGGATAAAGGTTAGCATGTTTAAAATACGTAAGTCGTTTTGTTCAACAAATTTGAGTAGATAACTCAGCAGGTGCTTGCATCAGAGCGACAATTTTTGAGATAGTTAGTAAAACTATTTAAAGGTTGTCAAACGTTGTTTCTCGTTGTATATCCTTTAATTCTAGAGTTAAATTGATAAATAACGTGTACGAATTTGTTTAACGCATTTGTTTTGGTTCCTCGACGTCTCCGTTCTCGTGTAGCCTACATATTGCGTTTTTTTTTAATTTGCTTACCGGGCTAAAGGTTAGCATGCTTAAAATACGTAAATGGTTTTTTCAACAAATTTGAGTAGATAACTCAGCAGTTGTTTCCATCAGAGCGACAATTTTTGAGATAGTTATTAAAACTGTTTAAAGGTTGTCAAACGTTGTTTCTCGTTGTATATCCTTTAATTCTAGAGTTAAATTGATAAATAACGTGTACGAATTTGTTTAACGCATTTGTTTTGGTTACTCGACGTCTCCGTTCTCGTGTAGCCTACATATTGCGTTTTTTTTTTTAATTTGCTTACCGGGCTAAAGGTTAGCATGCTTAAAATACGTAAGTCGTTTGGTTCAACAAATTTAAGTAGATAACTCATCAGTTGTTTGCATCAGAGCGACAATTTTTGAGATAGTTATAAAACTGTTTAAAGGTTGTCAAACGTTGTTTCTCGTTGTATATCCTTTAAGTCTAGAGTTAAATTGATAAATAACGTGTACGAATTTGTTTAACCCATTTGTTTTGGTTACTTGACGGCTCCGTTTTCGTGTAGCCTACATATTGCGTTTTTTTTTTAATTTGCTTACCGGGCTAAAGGTTAGCATGCTTAAAATACGTAAGTCGTTTTGTTCAACAAATTTGAGTAGATAACTCAGCAGTTGTTTCCATCAGAGCGACAATTTTTGAGATAGTTATTAAAACTGTTTAAAGGTTGTCAAACGTTGTTTCTCGTTGTATATCCTTTAATTCTAGAGTTAAATTGATAAATAACGTGTACGAATTTGTTTAACGCATTTGTTTTGGTTACTCGACGTCTCCGTTCTCGGGTAGCCTACATATTGCGTTTTTTTTTTTTAATTTGCTTACCGGGCTAAAGGTAAGCATGCTTAAAATACGTAAGTCGATTTGTTCAACAAATTTGAGTAGATAACTCAGCAGTTGTTTGCATCAGAGCGACAATTTTTGAGATAGTTATTAAAACTGTTTAAAAGTTGTCAAACGTTGTTTCTCGTTGTATATCCTTTAATTCTAGAGTTAAATTGATAAATAACGTGTACGAATTTGTTTAACGCATTTGTTTTTGTTACTCGACGTCTCCGTTCTCGTGTAGCCTACATATTGCGTTTTTTTTTTTAATTTGCTTACCGGGCTAAAGGTTAGCATGCTTAAAATACGTAAATCGTTTTGTTCAACAAATTTGAGTAGATAACTCAGCAGTTGTTTGCATCAGAGCGACAATTTTTGAGATAGTTATTAAAACTGTTTAAAGGTTGTCAAACGTTGTTTCTCGTTGTATATCCTTTAATTCTAGAGTTAAATTGATAAATAACGTGTACGAATTTGTTTAACGCATTTGTTTTGGTTACTCGACGTCTCCGTTCTCGTGTAGCCTACATATTGCGTTTTTTTTTTAATTTGCTTACCGGGCTAAAGGTTAGCATGCTTAAAATACGTAAGTCGTTTTGTTCAACAAATTTAAGTAGATAACTCATCAGTTGTTTGCATCAGAGCGACAATTTTTGAGATAGTTATTAAAACTGTTTAAAGGTTGTCAAACGTTGTTTCTCGTTGTATATCCTTTAATTCTAGAGTTAGATTTATAAATAACGTGTACGAATTTGTTTAACGCATTTGTTTTGGTTACTCGACGTCTCCGTTCTCGTGTAGCCTACATATTGCGTTTTTTTTTAATTTGCTTACCGGGCTAAAGGTTAGCATGCTTAAAATACGTAAGTCGTTTTGTTCAACAAATTTGAGTAGATAACTCAGCAGTTGTTTGCATCAGAGCGACAATTTTTGAGATAGTTATTAAAACTGTTTAAAGGTTGTCAAACGTTGTTTCTCGTTGTATATCCTTTAATTCTAGAGTTAAATTGATAAATAACGTGTACGAATTTGTTTAACGCATTTGTTTTGGTTACTCGACGTCTCCGTTCTCGTGTAGCCTACATATTGCGTTTTTTTTTAATTTGCTTACCGGGCTAAAGGTTAGCATGCTTAAAATACGTAAGTCGTTTTGTTCAACAAATTTGAGTAGATAACTCAGCAGTTGTTTGCATCAGAGCGACAATTTTTGAGATAGTTATTAAAACTGTTTAAAGGTTGTCAAACGTTTTTTCTCGTTGTATATCCTTTAATTCTAGAGTTAAATTGATAAATAACGTGTACGAATTTGTTTAACGCATTGGTTTTGTTACTCGACGTCTCCGTTCTCGTGTAGCCTACATATTGCGTTTTTTTTTTTTAATTTGCTTACCGGGCTAAAGGTTAGCATGTTTAAAATACGTAAGTCAATTTGTTCAACAAATTTGAGTAGATAACTCAGCAGTTGTTTGCAGCAGAGCGACAATTTTTGAGATAGTTATTAAAATTGTTTAAAGGTTGTCAAACGTTGTTTCTCGTTGTATATCCTTTAATTCTAGAGTTAAATTGATAAATAACTTGTACGAATTTGTTTAACGCATTTGTTTTGGTTACTCGACGTCTCCGTTCTCGTGTAGCCTACATATTGCGTTTTTTTTTAATTTGCTTACCGGGCTAAAGGTTAGCATGCTTAAAATACGTAAGTCGTTTTGTTCAACAAATTTGAGTAAATAACTCAGCAGTTGTTTGCATCAGAGCGACAATTTTTGAGATAGTTATTAAAACTGTTTAAAGGTTGTCAAACGTTGTTTCTCGTTGTATATCCTTTAATTCTAGAGTTAAATTGATAAATAACGTGTACGAATTTGCTTAACGCATTTGTTTTGGTTACTCGACGTCTCCGTTCTCGTGTAGCCTACGTTTTTTTGCGTTTTTTTTTTAATTTGCTTACCGGGCTAAAGGTTAGCATGCTTAAAATACGTGAGTCGTTTTGTTCAACAAATTTGAGTAGATAACTCAGCAGTTGTTTGTATCAGAGCGACAATTTTTGAGATAGTTATTAAAACTATTTAAAGGTTGTCAAATGTTGTTTCTCGTTGTATATCCTTTAATTCTAGAGTTAAATTGATAAATAACGTGTACGAATTTGTGTAACGCATTTGTTTTGGTTACTCGATGTCTCCGTTCTCGTGTAGGCTACATATTGCGTTTTTTTTTTTAATTTGCTTACCGGGCTAAAGGTTAGCATGTTTAAAATACGTAAGTCGTTTTGTTCAACAAATTTGAGTAGATAACTCAGCAGTTGTTTGCATCAGAGCGACAATTTTTGAGATAGTTATTAAAACTGTTTAAAGGTTGTCAAACGTTGTTTCTCGTTGTATATCCTTTAATTCTAGAGTTAAATTGATAAATAACGTGTACGAATTTGTTTAACGCATTTGTTTTGGTTACTCGACGTCTCCCTTCTCGTGTAGCCTACATATTGCGTTTTTTTTAATTTGCTTACCGGGCTAAAGGTTAGCATGCTTAAAATACGTAAGTCGTTTTGTTCAACAAATTTGAGTAGATAACTCAGCAGTTGTTTGCATCAGAGCGCCAATTTTTGAGATAGTTATTAAAACTGTTTAAAGGTTGTCAAACGTTGTTTCTCGTTGTATATCCTTTAATTCTAGAGTCAAATTGATAAATAACGTGTACGAATTTGATTAACGCATTTGTTTTGGTTACTCGACGTCTCCGTTCTCGTGTAGCCTACATATTGCGTTTTTTTTTAATTTGCTTACCGGGCTAAAGGTTAGCATGCTTAAAATACGTAAGTCGTTTTGTTCAACAAATTTAAGTAGATAACTCATCAGTTGTTTGCATCAGAGCGACAATTTTTGAGATAGTTATTAAAACTGTTAAAGGTTGTCAAACGTTGTTTCTCGTTGTATATTCTTTAATTCTAGAGTTAAATTGATAAATAACGTGTACGAATTTGTTTAACGCATTTGTTTTGGTTACTCGACGTCTCCGTTCTCGTGTAGCCTACATATTGCGTTTTTTTTTTTTAATTTGCTTACCGGGCTAAAGGTTAGCATGCTTAAAATACGTAAGTCGTTTTGTTCAACAAATTTAAGCAGATAACTCATCAGTTGTTTGCATCAGAGCGACAATTTTTGAGATAGTTATTAAAACTGTTTAAAGGTTTTCAAACGTTGTTTCTCGTTGTATATCCTTTAATTCTAGAGTTAAATTTATAAATAACGTGTACGAGTTTGTTTAACGCATTTGTTTTGGTTACTCGACGTCTCCGTTCTCGTGTAGCCTACATATTGCGTTTTTTTTTTTAATTTGCTTACCGGGCTAAAGGTTAGCATGCTTAAAATACGTAAGTCGTTTTGTTCAACAAATTTGAGTAGATAGCTCAGCAGTTGTTTCCATCAGAGCGACAATTTTTGAGATAGTTATTAAAACTGTTTAAAGGTTGTCAAACGTTGTTTCTCGTTGTATATCCTTTAATTCTAGAGTTAAATTGATAAATAACGTGTACGAATTTGTTTAACGCATTTGTTTTGGTTACTCGACGTCTCCGTTCTCGTGTAGCCTACATATTGCGTTTTTTTTTTTAATTTGCTTACCGGGCTAAAGGTTAGCATGCTTAAAATACGTAAGTCGTTTTGTTCAACAAATTTAAGTAGATAACTCATCAGTTGTTTTCATCAGAGCGACAATTTTTGAGATAGTTATTAAAACTGTTTAAAGGTTGTCAAACGTTGTTTCTCGTTGTATATCCTTTAATTCTAGAGTTAAATTGATAAATAACGTGTACGAATTTGTTTAACGCATTTGTTTTGGTTACTCGACGTCTCCGTTCTCGTGTAGCCTACATATTGCGTTTTTTTTTTTTTTAATTTGCTTACCGGGCTAAAGGTTAGCATGTTTAAAATACGTAAGTCGTTTTGTTCAACAAATTTAAGTAGATAACTCATCAGTTGTTTGCATCAGAGCGACAATTTTTGAGATAGTTATTAAAACTGTTTAAAGGTTGTCAAACGTTGTTTCTCGTTGTATATCCTTTAATTCTAGAGTTAAATTGATAAATAACGTGTACGAATTTGTTTAACGCATTTGTTTTGGTTACTCGACGTCTCCGTTCTCGTGTAGTCTACATATTGCGTTTTTTTTTTAATTTGCTTACCGGGCTAAAGGTTAGCATGCTTAAAATACGTAAGTCGTTTTGTTCAACAAATTTGAGTAGATAACTCAGCAGTTGTTTCCATCAGAGCGACAATTTTTGAGATAGTTATTAAAACTGTTTAAAGGTTGTCAAACGTTGTTTCTCGTTGTATATCCTTTAATTCTTGAGTTAAATTGATAAATAACGTGTACGAATTTGTTTAACGCATTTGTTTTGGTTACTCGACGTCTCCGTTCTCGTGTAGCCTACATATTGCGTTTTTTTTTTAATTTGCTTACCGGGCTAAAGGTTAGCATGCTTAAAATACGTAAGTCGTTTTGTTCAACAAATTTAAGTAGATAACTCATTACTTGTTTGCATCAGAGCGACAATTTTTGAGATAGTTATTAAAACTGTTTAAAGGTTGTCAAACGTTGTTTCTCGTTGTATATCCTTTAATTCTAGAGTTAAATTGATAAATAACGTGTACGAATTTGTTTAACGCATTTGTTTTGGTTACTCGACGTCTCCGTTCTCGTGTAGCCTACATATTGCGTTTTTTTTTTAATTTGCTTACCGGGCTAAAGGTTAGCATGCTTAAAATGCGTAAGTCGTTTGGTTCAACAAATTTAAGTAGATAACTCATCAGTTGTTTGCATCAGAGCGACAATTTTTGAGATAGTTATTAAAACTGTTTAAAGGTTGTCAAACGTTGTTTCTCGTTGTATATCCTTTAATTCTAGAGTTAAATTGATAAATAACGTGTACGAATTTGTTTAACGCATTTGTTTTGGTTACTCGACGTCTTCGTTCTCGTGTATCCTACATATTGCGTTTTTTTTTTAATTTGCTTACCGGGCTAAAGGTTAGCATGCTTACAATACGTAAGTCATTTTGTTCAACAAATTTGAGTAACGAATTTGTTTAACGCATTTGTTTTGGTTACTCGACGTCTTCGTTCTCGTGTAGCCTACATATTGCGTTTTTTTTTTAATTTGCTTACCGGGATAAAGGTTAGCATGTTTAAAATACGTAAGTCGTTTTGTTCAACAAATTTGAGTAGATAACTCAGCAGGTGCTTGCATCAGAGCGACAATTTTTGAGATAGTTAGTAAAACTATTTAAAGGTTGTCAAACGTTGTTTCTCGTTGTATATCCTTTAATTCTAGAGTTAAATTGATAAATAACGTGTACGAATTTGTTTAACGCATTTGTTTTGGTTCCTCGACGTCTCCGTTCTCGTGTAGCCTACATATTGCGTTTTTTTTTAATTTGCTTACCGGGCTAAAGGTTAGCATGCTTAAAATACGTAAATGGTTTTTTCAACAAATTTGAGTAGATAACTCAGCAGTTGTTTCCATCAGAGCGACAATTTTTGAGATAGTTATTAAAACTGTTTAAAGGTTGTCAAACGTTGTTTCTCGTTGTATATCCTTTAATTCTAGAGTTAAATTGATAAATAACGTGTACGAATTTGTTTAACGCATTTGTTTTGGTTACTCGACGTCTCCGTTCTCGTGTAGCCTACATATTGCGTTTTTTTTTTTAATTTGCTTACCGGGCTAAAGGTTAGCATGCTTAAAATACGTAAGTCGTTTGGTTCAACAAATTTAAGTAGATAACTCATCAGTTGTTTGCATCAGAGCGACAATTTTTGAGATAGTTATAAAACTGTTTAAAGGTTGTCAAACGTTGTTTCTCGTTGTATATCCTTTAAGTCTAGAGTTAAATTGATAAATAACGTGTACGAATTTGTTTAACCCATTTGTTTTGGTTACTTGACGGCTCCGTTTTCGTGTAGCCTACATATTGCGTTTTTTTTTTAATTTGCTTACCGGGCTAAAGGTTAGCATGCTTAAAATACGTAAGTCGTTTTGTTCAACAAATTTGAGTAGATAACTCAGCAGTTGTTTCCATCAGAGCGACAATTTTTGAGATAGTTATTAAAACTGTTTAAAGGTTGTCAAACGTTGTTTCTCGTTGTATATCCTTTAATTCTAGAGTTAAATTGATAAATAACGTGTACGAATTTGTTTAACGCATTTGTTTTGGTTACTCGACGTCTCCGTTCTCGGGTAGCCTACATATTGCGTTTTTTTTTTTTAATTTGCTTACCGGGCTAAAGGTAAGCATGCTTAAAATACGTAAGTCGATTTGTTCAACAAATTTGAGTAGATAACTCAGCAGTTGTTTGCATCAGAGCGACAATTTTTGAGATAGTTATTAAAACTGTTTAAAAGTTGTCAAACGTTGTTTCTCGTTGTATATCCTTTAATTCTAGAGTTAAATTGATAAATAACGTGTACGAATTTGTTTAACGCATTTGTTTTTGTTACTCGACGTCTCCGTTCTCGTGTAGCCTACATATTGCGTTTTTTTTTTTTAATTTGCTTACCGGGCTAAAGGTTAGCATGCTTAAAATACGTAAATCGTTTTGTTCAACAAATTTGAGTAGATAACTCAGCAGTTGTTTGCATCAGAGCGACAATTTTTGAGATAGTTATTAAAACTGTTTAAAGGTTGTCAAACGTTGTTTCTCGTTGTATATCCTTTAATTCTAGAGTTAAATTGATAAATAACGTGTACGAATTTGTTTAACGCATTTGTTTTGGTTACTCGACGTCTCCGTTCTCGTGTAGCCTACATATTGCGTTTTTTTTTAATTTGCTTACCGGGCTAAAGGTTAGCATGCTTAAAATACGTAAGTCGTTTTGTTCAACAAATTTAAGTAGATAACTCATCAGTTGTTTGCATCAGAGCGACAATTTTTGAGATAGTTATTAAAACTGTTTAAAGGTTGTCAAACGTTGTTTCTCGTTGTATATCCTTTAATTCTAGAGTTAGATTTATAAATAACGTGTACGAATTTGTTTAACGCATTTGTTTTGGTTACTCGACGTCTCCGTTCTCGTGTAGCCTACATATTGCGTTTTTTTTTAATTTGCTTACCGGGCTAAAGGTTAGCATGCTTAAAATACGTAAGTCGTTTTGTTCAACAAATTTGAGTAGATAACTCAGCAGTTGTTTGCATCAGAGCGACAATTTTTGAGATAGTTATTAAAACTGTTTAAAGGTTGTCAAACGTTGTTTCTCGTTGTATATCCTTTAATTCTAGAGTTAAATTGATAAATAACGTGTACGAATTTGTTTAACGCATTTGTTTTGGTTACTCGACGTCTCCGTTCTCGTGTAGCCTACATATTGCGTTTTTTTTTAATTTGCTTACCGGGCTAAAGGTTAGCATGCTTAAAATACGTAAGTCGTTTTGTTCAACAAATTTGAGTAGATAACTCAGCAGTTGTTTGCATCAGAGCGACAATTTTTGAGATAGTTATTAAAACTGTTTAAAGGTTGTCAAACGTTTTTTCTCGTTGTATATCCTTTAATTCTAGAGTTAAATTGATAAATAACGTGTACGAATTTGTTTAACGCATTGGTTTTGTTACTCGACGTCTCCGTTCTCGTGTAGCCTACATATTGCGTTTTTTTCTTTTAATTTGCTTACCGGGCTAAAGGTTAGCATGTTTAAAATACGTAAGTCAATTTGTTCAACAAATTTGAGTAGATAACTCAGCAGTTGTTTGCAGCAGAGCGACAATTTTTGAGATAGTTATTAAAATTGTTTAAAGGTTGTCAAACGTTGTTTCTCGTTGTATATCCTTTAATTCTAGAGTTAAATTGATAAATAACTTGTACGAATTTGTTTAACGCATTTGTTTTGGTTACTCGACGTCTCCGTTCTCGTGTAGCCTACATATTGCGTTTTTTTTTAATTTGCTTACCGGGCTAAAGGTTAGCATGCTTAAAATACGTAAGTCGTTTTGTTCAACAAATTTGAGTAAATAACTCAGCAGTTGTTTGCATCAGAGCGACAATTTTTGAGATAGTTATTAAAACTGTTTAAAGGTTGTCAAACGTTGTTTCTCGTTGTATATCCTTTAATTCTAGAGTTAAATTGATAAATAACGTGTACGAATTTGCTTAACGCATTTGTTTTGGTTACTCGACGTCTCCGTTCTCGTGTAGCCTACGTTTTTTTGCGTTTTTTTTTTAATTTGCTTACCGGGCTAAAGGTTAGCATGCTTAAAATACGTGAGTCGTTTTGTTCAACAAATTTGAGTAGATAACTCAGCAGTTGTTTGTATCAGAGCGACAATTTTTGAGATAGTTATTAAAACTATTTAAAGGTTGTCAAATGTTGTTTCTCGTTGTATATCCTTTAATTCTAGAGTTAAATTGATAAATAACGTGTACGAATTTGTTTAACGCATTTGTTTTGGTTACTCGACGTCTCCGTTCTCGTGTAGCCTACATATTGCGTTTTTTTTTTGAATTTGCTTACCGGGCTAAAGGTTAGCATGCTTAAAATACGTAAGTCGTTTTGTTCAACAAATTTGAGTATATAACTCAGCAGTTGTTTGCATCAGAGCGACAATTTTTGAGATAGTTATTAAAACTGTTTAAAGGTTGTCAAACGTTGTTTCTCGTTGTATATCCTTTAATTCTAGAGTTAAATTGATAAATAACGTGTACGAATTTGTTTAACGCATTTGTTTTGGTTACTCGACGTCTCCGTTCTCGTGTAGCCTACATATTGCGTTTTTTTTTTAATTTGCTTACCGGGGTAAACGTTAGTATGCTTAAAATACGTAAGTCGTTTTGTTCAACAAATTTGAGTAGATAACTCAGCAGTTGTTTCCATCAGAGCGACAATTTTTGAGATAGTTATTAAAACTGTTTAAAGGTTGTCAAACTTTGTTTCTCGTTGTATATCCTTGAATTCTAGAGTTAAATTGATAAATAACGTGTACGAATTTGTTTAACGCATTTGTTTTGGTTACTCGACGTCTCCGTTCTCATGTAGCCTACATATTGTGTTTTTTTGTTAATTTGCTTACCTGGATAAAGGTTTGCATGTTTAAAATACGTAAGTCGTTTTGTTCAACAAATTTGAGTAGATAACTCAGCAGTTGTTTGCATCAGAGCGACAATTTTTGAGATAGTTATTAAAACTGTTTAAAGGTTGTCAAACGTTGTTTCTCGTTGTATATCCTTTAATTCTAGAGTTAAATTGATAAATAACGTGTACGAATTTGTTTAACGCATTTGTTTTGGTTACTCGACGTCTCCGTTCTCGTGTAGCCTACATATTGCGTTTTTTTTTTAATTTGCTTACCGGGCTAAAGGTTAGCATGCTTAAAATACGTAAGTCGTCTTGTTCAACAAATTTGAGTAGATAACTCAGCAGTTGTTTGCATCAGAGCGACAATTTTTGAGATAGTTATTAAAACTGTTTAAAGGTTGTCAAACGTTGTTTCTCGTTGTATATCCTTTAATTCTAGAGTCAAATTGATAAATAACGTGTACGAATTTGTTTAACGCATTTGTTTTGGTTACTAGACGTCTCCGTTCTCGTGTAGCCTACATATTGCGTTTTTTTTTTAAATTTGCTTACAGGGCTAAAGGTTAGCATGCTTAAAATACGTAAGTCGTTTTGTTCAACAAATTTAAGTAGATAACTCATCAGTTGTTTGCATCAGAGCGACAATTTTTGAGATAGTTATTAAAACTGTTAAAGGTTGTCAAACGTTGTTTCTCGTTGTATATCCTTTAATTCTAGAGTTAAATTGATAAATAACGTGTACGAATTTGTTTAACGCATTTGTTTTGGTTACTCGACGTCTCCGTTCTCGTGTAGCCTACATATTGCGTTTTTTTTTTAATTTGCTTACCGGGCTAAAGGTTAGCATGCTTAAAATACGTAAGTCGTTTTGTTCAACAAATTTAAGTAGATAACTCATCAGTTGTTTGCATCAGAGCGACAATTTTTGAGATAGTTATTAAAACTGTTTAAAGGTTTTCAAACGTTGTTTCTCGTTGTATATCCTTTAATTCTAGAGTTAAATTGATAAATAACGTGTACGAGTTTGTTTAACGCATTTGTTTTGGTTACTCGACGTCTCCGTTCTCGTGTAGCCTACATATTGCGTTTTTTTTTTTAATTTGCTTACAGGGCTAAAGGTTAGCATGCTTAAAATACGTAAGTCGTACGCATTTGTTTTGGTTACTCGACGTCTCCGTTCTCGTGTAGCCTACATATTGCGTTTTTTTTTTTAATTTGCTTACCGGGCTAAAGGTTAGCATGTTTAAAATACGTAAGTCGTTTTGTTCAACAAATTTAAGTAGATAACTCAGCAGTTGTTTGCATCAGAGCGACAATTTTTGAGATAGTTATTAAAATTGTTTAAAGGTTGTCAAACATTGTTTCTCGTTGTATATCCTTTAATTCTAGAGTTAAATTGATAAATAACGTGTTCGAATTTGTTTAACGCATTTGTTTTGGTTACTCGACGTCTCCGTTCTCGTGTAGCCTACATATTGCGTTTTTTTTTTAATTTGCTTACCGGGCTAAAGGTTAGCATACTTAAAATACGTAAGTCGTTTTGTTCAACAAATTTGAGTAGATAACTCAGCAGTAGTTTGCATCAGAGCGACAATTTTTGAGATAGTTATTCAAACTATTTAAAGGTTGTCAAACGTTGTTTCTCGTTGTATATCCTTTAATTCTAGAGTTAAATTGATAAATAACGTGTACGAATTTGTTTAACGCATTTGTTTTGTTTACTCGACATCTCCGTTCTCGTGTAGCCTACATATTGCGTTTTTTTTTAATTTGCTTACCGGGCTAAAGGTCAGCATGCTTAAAATACGTAAGTCGTTTTGTTCAACAAATTTGAGTAGATAACTCAGCAGTTGTTTGTATCAGAGCGACAATTTTTGAGATAGTTATTAAAACTATTTAAAGGTTGTCAAATGTTGTTTCTCGTTGTATATCCTTTAATTCTAGAGTTAAATTGATAAATAACGTGTACGAATTTGTTTAACGCATTTGTTTTGGTTACTCGACGTCTCCGTTCTCGTGTAGCCTACATAATGCGTTTTTTTTTTAATTTGCTTACCGGGCTAAAGGTTAGCATGCTTAAAATACGTAAGTCGTTTTGTTCAACAAATTTGAGTATATAACTCAGCAGTTGTTTGCATCAGAGCGACAATTTTTGAGATAGTTATTAAAACTGTTTAAAGGTTGTCAAACGTTGTTTCTCGTTGTATATCCTTTAATTCTAGAGTTAAATTGATAAATAACGTGTACGAATTTGTTTAACGCATTTGTTTTGGTTACTCGACGTCTCCGTTCTCGTGTAGCCTACATATTGCGTTTTTTTTTTTAATTTGCTTACCGGGGTAAAGGTTAGCATGCTTAAAATACGTAAGTCGTTTTGTTCAACAAATTTGAGTAGATAACTCAGCAGTTGTTTCCATCAGAGCGACAATTTTTGAGATATTTATTAAAACTGTTTAAAGGTTGTCAAACTTTGTTTCTCGTTGTATATCCTTTAATTCTAGAGTTAAATTGATAAATAACGTGTACGAATTTGTTTAACGCATTTGTTTTGGTTACTCGACGTCTCCGTTCTCGTGTAGCCTACATATTGCGTTTTTTTTTTAATTTGCTTACCGGGCTAAAGGTTAGCATGTTTAAAATACGTAAGTCGTTTTGTTCAACAAATTTGAGTAGATAACTCAGCAGTTGTTTGCATCAGAGCGACAATTTTTGAGATAGTTATTAAAACTGTTTAAAGGTTGTCAAACGTTGTTTCTCGTTGTATATCCTTTAATTCTAGAGTTAAATTGATAAATAACGTGTACGAATTTGTTTAACGCATTTGTTTTGGTTACTCGACGTCTCCGTTCTCGTGTAGCCTACATATTGCGTTTTTTTTAATTTGCTTACCGGGCTAAAGGTTAGCATGCTCAAAATACGTAAGTCGTTTTGTTCAACAAATTTGAGTAGATAACTCAGCAGTTGTTTGCATCAGAGCGACAATTTTTGAGATAGTTATTAAAACTGTTTAAAGGTTGTCAAACGTTGTTTCTCGTTGTATATCCTTTAATTCTAGAGTCAAATTGATAAATAACGTGTACGAATTTGTTTAACGCATTTGTTTTGGTTACTCGACGTCTCCGTTCTCGTGTAGCCTACATATTGCGTTTTTTTTAATTTGCTTACCGGGCTAAAGGTTAGCATGCTTAAAATACGTAAGTCGTTTTGTTCAACAAATTTAAGTAGATAACTCATCAGTTGTTTGCATCAGAGCGACAATTTTTGAGATAGTTATTAAAACTGTTAAAGATTGTCAAACGTTGTTTCTCGTTGTATATTCTTTAATTCTAGAGTTAAATTAATAAATAACGTGTACGAATTTGTGTAACGCATTTGTTTTGGTTACTCGACGTCTCCGTTCTCGTGTAGCCTACATATTGCGTTTTTTTTTAATTTGCTTACCGGGCTAAAGGTTAGCATGCTTAAAATACGTAAGTCGTTTTGTTCAACAAATTTAAGTAGGTAACTCATCAGTTGTTTGCATCAGAGCGACAATTTTTGAGATAGTTATTAAAACTGTTTAAAGGTTTTCAAACGTTATTTCTCGTTGTATATCCTTTAATTCTAGAGTTAAATTTATAAATAACGTGTACGCATTTGTTTTGGTTACTCGACGTCTCCGTTCTCGTGTAGCCTACATATTGCGTTTTTTTTTTTAATTTGCTTACCGGGCTAAAGGTTAGCATGCTTAAAATACGTAAGTCGTTTTGTTCAACAAATTTGAGTAGATAACTCAGCAGTTGTTTCCATCAGAGCGACAATTTTTGAGATAGTTACTAAAACTGTTTAAAGGTTGTCAAACGTTAGTTCTCGTTGCATATCCTTTAATTCTAGAGTTAAATTGATAAATAACGTGTACGAATTTGTTTAACGCATTTGTTTTGGTTACTCGACGTCTCCGTTCTCGTGTAGCCTACATATTGCGTTTTTTTTTAATTTGCTTACCGGGCTAAAGGTTAGCATGCTTAAAATATGTAAGTCGTTTTGTTCAACAAATTTAAGTAGATAACTCATCAGTTGTTTGCATCAGAGCGACAATTTTTGAGATAGTTATTAAAACTGTTTGAAGGTTGTCAAACGTTGTTTCTCGTTGTATATCCTTTAATTCTAGAGTTAAATTGATAAATAACGTGTACGAATTTGTTTAACGCATTTGTTTTGGTTACTCGACGTCTCCGTTCTCGTGTAGCCTACATATTGCGTTTTTTTTTTAATTTGCTTACCGGGCTAAAGGTTAGCATGCTTAAAATACGTAAGTCGTTTTGTTCAACAAATTTGAGTAGATAACTCAGCAGTTGTTTCCATCAGAGCGACAATTTTTGAGAGTTATTAAAACTGTTTAAAGGTTGTCAAACGTTGTTTCTCGTTGTATATCCTTTAATTCTAGAGTTAAATTGATAAATAAGGTGTACGAATTTGTTTAACGCATTTGTTTTGGTTACTCGACGTCTCCGTTCTCGTGTAGCCTACATATTGCGTTTTTTTTTTTAATTTGCTTACCGGGCTAAAGGTTAGCATGCTTAAAATACGTAAGTCGTTTGGTTCAACAAATTTAAGTAGATAACTCATCAGTTGTTTGCATCAGAGCGACAATTTTTGAGATAGTTATTAAAACTGTTTAAAGGTTGTCAAACGTTGTTTCTCGTTGTATATCCTTTAATTCTAGAGTTAAATTGATAAATAACGTGTACGAATTTGTTTAACGCATTTGTTTTGGTTACTCGACGTTTTCGTTCTCGTGTAGCCTACATATAGCGTTTTTTTTTTTTTAATTTGCTTACCGGGCTAAAGGTTAGCATGCTTACAATACGTAAGTCGTTTTGTTCAACAAATTTGAGTAACGAATTTGTTTAACGCATTTGTTTTGGTTACTCGACGTCTCCGTTCTCGTGTAGCCTACATATTGCGTTTTTTTTTATTTTCTTACCGGGCTAAAGGTTAGCATGCTTAAAATACGTAAATCGTTTTGTTCAACAAATTTAAGTAGATAACTCATCAGTTGTTTGCATCAGAGCGACAATTTTTGAGATAGTTATTAAAACTGTTTAAAGGTTGTCAAACGTTGTTTCTCGTTGTATATCCTTTAATTCTAGAGCTAAATTGATAAATAACGTGTACGAATTTGTTTAACGCATTTGTTTTGGTTACTCGACGTCTCCGTTCTCGTGTAGCCTACATATTGCGTTTTTTTTTTAATTTGCTTACCGGGCTAAAGGTTAGCATGGTTAAAATACGTAAGTCGTTTTGTTCAATAAATCTGAGTAGATAACTCAGCAGTTGTTTGCATCAGAGCGACAATTTTTGAGATAGTTATTAAACTGTTTAAAGGTTGTCAAACGTTGTTTCTCGTTGTATCTCCTTTAATTCTAGAGTTAAATTGATAAATAACGTGTACGAATTTGTTTAACCCATTTGTTTTGGTTACTCGACGGCTCCGTTCTCGTGTAGCCTACATATTGCGTTTTTTTTTTTAATTTGCTTACCGGGCTAAAGGTTAGCATGCTTAAAATACGTAAGTCGTTTTGTTCAACAAATTTAAGTAGATAACTCATCAGTTGTTTGCATCAGAGCGACAATTTTTGAGATAGTTATTAAAACTGTTTAAAGGTTGTCAAACGTTGTTTCTCGTTGTATATCCTTTAATTCTAGAGCTAAATTGATAAATAACGTGTACGAATTTGTTTAACGCATTTGTTTTGGTTACTCGACGTCTCCGTTCTCGTGTAGCCTACATATTGCGTTTTTTTTTAAATTTGCTTACCGGGCTAAAGGTTAGCATGCTTAAAATACGTAAGTCGTTTTGTTCAACAAATTTAAGTAGATAACTCATCAGTTGTTTGCATCAGAGCGACAATTTTTGAGATAGTTATTAAAACTGTTTAAAGATTGTCAAACGTTGTTTCTCGTTGTATATCCTTTAATTCTAGAGTTAAATTGATAAATAACGTGTACGAATTTGTTTAACACATTTGTTTTGGTTACTCGACGTCTCCGTTCTCGTGTAGCCTACATATTGCGTTTTTTTTTTAATTTGCTTACCGGGCTAAAGGTTAGCATGGTTAAAATACGTAAGTCGTTTTGTTCAATAAATCTGAGTAGATAACTCAGCAGTTGTTTGCATCAGAGCGACAATTTTTGAGATAGTTATTAAACTGTTTAAAGGTTGTCAAACGTTGTTTCTCGTTGTATCTCCTTTAATTCTAGAGTTAAATTGATAAATAACGTGTACGAATTTGTTTAACCCATTTATTTTGGTTACTCGACGGCTCCGTTCTCGTGTAGCCTACATATTGCGTTTTTTTTTTTAATTTGCTTACCGGGCTAAAGGTTAGCATGCTTAAAATACGTAAGTCGTTTTGTTCAACAAATTTAAGTAGATAACTCATCAGTTGTTTGCATCAGAGCGACAATTTTTGAGATAGTTATTAAAACTGTTTAAAGGTTGTCAAACGTTGTTTCTCGTTGTATATCCTTTAATTCTAGAGTTAAATTGATAAATAACGTGTACGAATTTGTTTAACCCATTTGTTTTGGTTACTCGACGTCTCCGTTCTCGTGTAGCCTACATATTGCGTTTTTTTTTTAATTTGCTTACCGGGCTAAAGGTTAGCATGCTTAAAATACGTAAGTCGTTTTGTTCAACAAATCTGAGTAGATAACTCAGCAGTTGTTTGCATCAGAGCGACAATTTTTGAGATAGTTATTAAAACTCTTTAAAGGTTGTCAAACGTTGTTTCTCGTTGTATATCCTTTAATTCTAGAGTTAAATTGATAAATAACGTGTACGAATTTGTTTAACCCATTTGTTTTGGTTACTCGACGGCTCCGTTCTCGTGTAGCCTACATATTGCGTTTTTTTAATTTGCTTACCGGGCTAAAGCTTAGCATGCTTAAAATACGTAAGTCGTTTTGCTCAACAAATTTGAGTAGATAACTCAGCAGTTGTTTGCATCAGAGCGACAATTTTTGAGATAGTTATTAAAACTGTTTAAAGGTTGTCAAACGTTGTTTCTCGTTGTATATCCTTTAATTCTAGAGTTAAATTGATAAATAACGTGTACGAATTTGTTTAACGCATTTGTTTTGGTTACTCGACGTCTCCGTTCTCGTGTAGCCTACATATTGCGTTTTTTTTTTTTAATTTGCTTACCGGGCTAAAGGTTAGCATGTTTAAAATACGTAAGTCGTTTTGTTCAACAAATTTAAGTAGATAACTCATCAGTTGTTTGCATCAGAGCGACAATTTTTGAGATAGTTATTAAAACTGTTTAAAGGTTGTCAAACGTTGTTTCTCGTTGTATATCCTTTAATTCTAGAGTTAAATTGATAAATAACGTGTACGAATTTGTTTAACGTATTTGTTTTGGTTACTCGACGTCTCCGTCCTCGTGTAGCCTACATATTGTGTTTTTTTTTTTTAATTTGCTTACCGGGCTAAAGGTTAGCATGCTTAAAACACGTAAGTCGTTTTGTTCAACAAATTTAAGTAGATAACTCATCAGTTGTTTGCATCAGAGCGACAATTTTTGAGATAGTTATTAAAACTGTTTAAAGGTTGTCAAACGTTGTTTCTCGTTGTATATCCTTTAATTCTAGAGTTAAATTGATAAATAACGTGTACGAATTTGTTTAACGCATTTGTTTTGGCTACTCGACGTCTCCGTTCTCGTGTAGCCTACATATTGCGTTTTTGTTTTAATTTGCTTACCGGGCTAAAGGTTAGCATGTTTAAAATACGTAAGTCGTTTTGTTCAACAAATTTGAGTAGATAACTCAGCAGTTGCTTGCATCAGAGCGACAATTTTTGAGATAGTTAGTAAAACTATTTAAAGGTTGTCAAACGTTGTTTCTCGTTGTATATCCTTTAATTCTAGAGTTAAATTGATAAATAACGTGTACGAATTTGTTTAACGCATTTGTTTTGGTTCCTCAACGTCTCCGTTCTCGTGTAGCCTACATATTGCGCTTTTTTTTTAATTTGCTTACCGGGCTAAAGGTTAGCATGTTTAAAATACGTAAATCGTTTTGTTCAACAAATTTGAGTAGATAACTCAGCAGTTGTTTCCATCAGAGCGACAATTTTTGAGATAGTTATTAAAACTGTTTAAAGGTTGTCAAACGTTGTTTCTCGTTGTATATCCTTTAATTCTAGAGTTAAATTGATAAATAACGTGTACGAATTTGTTTAACGCATTTGTTTTGGTTACTCGACGTCTCCGTTCTCTTGTAGCCTACATATTGCGTTTTTTTTTTTTAATTTGCTTACCGGGCTAAAGGTTAGCATGCTTAAAATACGTAAGTCGTTTTGTTCAACAAATTTAAGTAGATAACTCATCAGTTGTTTGCATCAGAGCGATAATTTTTGAGATAGTTACTAAAACTGTTTAAAGGTTGTCAAACGTTGTGTCTCGTTGTATATCCTTTAATTCTAGAGTTAAAGTGATAAATAACGTGTACGAATTTGTTTAAGGCATTTGTTTTGGTTACTCGACGTCTCCGTTCTCGTGTAGCCTACATATTGCGTTTTTTTTTTTTAATTTGCTTACCGGGCTAAAGGTTAGCATGCTTAAAATACGTAAGTCGCTTGGTTCAACAAATTTAAGTAGATAACTCATCAGTTGTTTGCATCAGAGCGACAATTTTCGAGATAGTTATTAAAACTGTTTAAAGGTTGTCAAACGTTGTTTCTCGTTGTATATCCTTTAATTCTAGAGTTAAATTGATATATAACGTGTACGAATTTGTTTAACGCATTTGTTTTGGTTACTCGACGTCTTCGTTCTCGTGTAGCCTACATATTGCGTTTTTTTTTTTAATTTGCTTACCGGGCTAAAGGTTAGCATGCTTACAATACGTAAGTCGTTTTGTTCAACAAATTTGAGTAACGAATTTGTTTAACGCATTTGTTTTGGTTACTCGACGTCTCCGTTCTCGTGTAGCCTACATATTGCGTTTTTTTTTATTTTCTTACCGGGCTAAAGGTTAGCATGCTTAAAATACGTAAATCGTTTTGTTCAACAAATTTAAGTAGATAACTCATCAGTTGTTTGCATCAGAGCGACAATTTTTGAGATAGTTATTAAAACTGTTTAAAGGTTGTCAAACGTTGTTTCTCGTTGTACATCCTTTAATTCTAGAGTTAAATTGATAAATAACGTGTACGAATTTGTTTAACGCATTTGTTTTGGTTACTCGACGTCTCCGTTTTCGTGTAGCCTACATATTGCGTTTTTTTTTTTAATTTGCTTACCGGGCTAAAGGTTAGCATGCTTAAAACACGTAAGTCGTTTTGTTCAACAAATCTGAGTAGATAACTCAGCAGTTGTTTGCATCAGAGCGACAATTTTTGAGATAGTTATTAAAACTGTTTAAAGGTTGTCAAACGTTGTTTCTCGTTGTATATCCTTTAATTCTAGAGTTAAATTGATAAATAACGTGTACGAATTTGTTTAACCCATTTGTTTTGGTTACTTGACGGCTCCGTTCTCGTGTAGCCTACATATTGCGCTTTTTTTTAATTTGTTTACCGGGCTAAAGGTTAGCATGCTTAAAATACGTAAGTCGTTTTGTTCAACAAATTTGAGTAGATAACTCAGCAGTTGTTTGCATCAGAGCGACAATTTTTGAGATAGTTATTAAAACTGTTTAAAGGTTGTCAAACGTTGTTTCTCGTTGTATATCCTTTAACTCTAGAGTTAAATTGATAAATAACGTGTACGAATTTGTTTAACGCATTTGTTTTGGTTACTCGACGTCTCCGTTCTCGTGTAGCCTACATATTGCGTTTTTTTTTAATTTGCTTACCGGGCTAAAGGTTAGCATGTTTAAAATACGTAAGTCGTTTTGTTCAACAAATTTAAGTAGATAACTCATCAGTTGTTTGCATCAGAGCGACAATTTTTGAGATAGTTATTAAAACTGTTTAAAGGTTGTTAAACGTTGTTTCTCGTTGTATATCCTTTAATTCTAGAGTTAAATTGATAAATAACGTGTACGAATTTGTTTAACGCATTTGTTTTGGTTACTCGACGTCTCCGTTCTCGTGTAGCCTACATATTGCGTTTTTTTTTTAATTTGCTTACCGGGCTAAAGGTTAGCATGCTTAAAATACGTAAGTCGTTTTGTTCAACAAATTTAAGTAGATAACTCATCAGTTGTTTGCATCAGAGCGACAATTTTTGAGATAGTTATTAAAACTGTTTAAAGGTTGTCAAACGTTGTTTCTCGTTGTATATCCTTTAATTCTAGAGTTAAATTGATAAATAACGTGTACGAATTTGTTTAACGCATTTGTTTTGGTTACTCGACGTCTCCGTTCTCGTGTAGCCTACATATTGCGTTTTTTTTTAATTTGCTTACCGGGCTAAAGGTTAGCATGTTTAAAATACGTAAGTCGTTTTGTTCAACAAATTTGAGTAGATAACTCAGCAGTTGTTCGCATCAGAGCGACAATTTTTGAGATAGTTATTAAAACTATTTAAAGGTTGTCAAACGTAGTTTCTCATTGTATATCCTTTAATTCTAGAGTTAAATTGATAAATAACGTGTACGAATTTGTTTAACGCATTTGTTTTGGTTACTCGACGTCTCCGTTCTCGTGTAGCCTACATATTGCGTTTTTTTTTAATTTGCTTACCGGGCTAAAGGTTAGCATGCTTAAAATACGTAAATCGTTTTGTTCAACAAATTTGAGTAGATAACTCAGCAGTTGTTTCCATCAGAGCGACAATTTTTGAGATAGTTATTAAAACTGTTTAAAGGTTGTCAAACGTTGTTTCTCGTTGTATATCCTTTAATTCTAGAGTTAAATTGATAAATAACGTGTACGAATTTGTTTAACGCATTTGTTTTGGTTACTCGACGTCTCCGTTCTCGTGTAGCCTACATATTGCGTTTTTTTTTTTAATTTGCTTACCGGGCTAAAGGTTAGCATGCTTAAAATACGTAAGTCGTTTTGTTCAACAAATTTAAGTAGATAACTCATCAGTTGTTTGCATCAGAGCGACAATTTTTGAGATAGTTATTAAAACTGTTTAAAGGTTGTCAAACGTTGTTTCTCGTTGTATATCCTTTAATTCTAGAGTTAAATTGATAAATAACGTGTACGAATTTGTTTAACGCATTTGGTTTGGTTACTCGACGTCTCCGTTCTCGTGTAGCCTACATATTGCGTTTTTTTTTAATTTGCTTACTGGGCTAAAGATTAGCATGCTTAAAATACGTAAGTCGTTTTGTTCAACAAATTTGAGTAGTTGTTTCCATCAGAGCGACAATTTTTGAGATAGTTATTAAAACTGTTTAAAGGTTGTCAAACGTTGTTTCTCGTTGTATATCCTTTAATTCTAGAGTTAAATTGATAAATAACGTGTACGAATTTGTTTAACGCATTTGTTTTGGTTACTCGACGTCTCCGTTCTCGTGTAGCCTACATATTGCGTTTTTTTTTAATTTGCTTACCGGGCTAAAGGTTAGCATGCTTAAAATACGTAAGTTGTTTTGTTCAACAAATTTAAGTAGATAACTCATCAGTTGTGTGCATCAGAGCGACAATTTTTTAGATAGTTATTAAAACTGTTTAAAGGTTGTCAAACGTTGTTTCTCGTTGTATATCCTTTAATTCTAGTGTTAAATTGATAAATAACGGTTACGAATTTGTTTAACGCATTTGTTTTGTTTACTCGACGTCTCCGTTCTCGTGTAGCCTACATATTGCGTTTTTTTTTTAATTTGCTTACCGGGCTAAAGGTTAGCATGCTTAAAATACGTAAGTCGTTTTGTTCAACAAATTTGAGTAGATAACTCAGCAGTTGTTTGCATCAGAGCGACAATTTTTGAGATAGTTATTAAAACTGTTTAAAGGTTGTCAAACGTTGTTTCTCGTTGTATATCCTTTAATTCTAGAGTTAAATTGATAAATAACGTGTACGAATTTGTTTAACGCATTTGTTTTGGTTACTCGACGTCTCCGTTCTCGTGTAGCCTACATATTGCTTTTTTTTTTTAATTTGCTTACTGGGCTAAAGGTTAGCATGTTTAAAATACGTAAGTCATTTTGTTCAACAAATTTGAGTAGATAACTCAGCAGTTGTTTGCATCAGAGCGACAATTTTTGAGATAGTTATTAAAACTGTTTAAAGGTTGTCAAACGTTGTTTCTCGTTATATATCCTTTAATTCTAGAGTTAAATTGATAAATAACGTGTACGAATTTGTTTAACACATTTGTTTTGGTTACTCGACGTCTCCGTTCTCGTGTAGCCTACATATTGCGTTTTTTTTTTTAATTTGCTTACCGGGCTAAAGGTTAGCATGCTTAAAATACGTAAGTCGTTTTGTTCAACAAATTTGAGTAGATAACTCAGCAGTTGTTTGCATCAGAGCGACAATTTTTGAGATAGTTATTAAAACTGTTTAAAGGTTGTCAAACGTTGTTTCTCGTTGTATATCCTTTATTTCTAGAGTTAAATTGATAAATAACGTGTAAGAATTTGTTTAACGCATTTGTTTTGGTTACTCGACGTCTCCGTTCTCGTGTAGCCTACATATTGCGTTTTTTTTTAATTTGCTTACCGGGCTAAAGGTTATCATGTTTAAAATACGTAAGTCGTTTTGTTCAACAAATTTAAGTAGATAACTCAGCAGTTGTTTGCATCAGAGCGACAATTTTTGAGATAGTTATTAAAACTGTTTAAAGGTTGTAAAACGTTGTTTCTCGTTGTATATCCTTTAATTCTAGAGTTAAATTGATAAATAACGTGTACGAATTTGTTTAACGCATTTGTTTTGGTTACTCGACGTCTCCGTTCTCGTGTAGCCTACATATTGCGTTTTTTTTTTAATTTGCTTACCGGGCTAAAGGTTATCATGTTTAAAATACGTAAGTCGTTTTGTTCAACAAATTTAAGTAGATAACTCATCAGTTGTTTGCATCAGAGCGACAATTTTTGAGATAGTTATTAAAACTGTTTAAAGGTTGTCAAACGTTGTTTCTCGTTGTATATCCTTTAATTCTAGAGTTAAATTGATAAATAACGTGTACGAATTTGTTTAACGCATTTGTTTTGGTTACTCGACGTCTCCGTTCTCGTGAAGCCTACATATTGCGTTTTTTTTTTAATTTGCTTACCGGGCTAAAGGTTAGCATGTTTAAAATACGTAAGTCGTTTTGTTCAACAAATTTGAGTAGATAACTCAGCAGTTGTTTGCATCAGAGCGACAATTTTTGAGATAGTTATTAAAACTGTTTAAAGGTTGTCAAACGTTGTTTCTCGTTGTATATCCTTTAATTCTAGAGTTAAATTGATAAATAACGTGTACGAATTTGTTTAACGCATTTGTTTTGGTTACTCGACGTCTCCGTTCTCGTGTAGCCTACATATTGCGTTTTTTTTTTAATTTGCTTACCGGGCTAAAGGTTAGCATGCTTAAAATACGTAAGTCGTTTTGTTCAACAAATTTAAGTAGATAACTCATCAGTTGTTTGCATCAGAGCGACAATTTTTGAGATAGTTATTAAAACTGTTTAAAGGTTGTCAAACGTTGTTTCTCGTTGTATATCCTTTAATTCTAGAGTTAAATTGATAAATAACGTGTACGAATTTGTTTAACGCATTTGGTTTGGTTACTCGACGTCTCCGTTCTCGTGTAGCCTACATATTGCGTTTTTTTTTAATTTGCTTACTGGGCTAAAGATTAGCATGCTTAAAATACGTAAGTCGTTTTGTTCAACAAATTTGAGTAGATAACTCAGCAGTTGTCTCCATCAGAGCGACAATTTTTGAGATAGTTATTAAAACTGTTTAAAGGTTGTCAAACGTTGTTTCTCGTTGTATATCCTTTAATTCTAGAGTTAAATTGATAAATAACGTGTACGAATTTGTTTAACGCATTTGTTTTGGTTACTCGACGTCTCCGTTCTCGTGTAGCCTACATATTGCGTTTTTTTTTTAATTTGCTTACCGGGCTAAAGGTTAGCATGCTTAAAATACGTAAGTTGTTTTGTTCAACAAATTTAAGTAGATAACTCATCAGTTGTGTGCATCAGAGCGACAATTTTTTAGATAGTTATTAAAACTGTTTAAAGGTTGTCAAACGTTGTTTCTCGTTGTATATCCTTTAATTCTAGTGTTAAATTGATAAATAACGGTTACGAATTTGTTTAACGCATTTGTTTTGGTTACTCGACGTCTCCGTTCTCGTGTAGCCTACATATTGCGTTTTTTTTTTTAATTTGCTTACCGGGCTAAAGGTTAGCATGCTTAAAATACGTAAGTCGTTTTGTTCAACAAATTTGAGTAGATAACTCAGCAGTTGTTTGCATCAGAGCGACAATTTTTGAGATAGTTATTAAAACTGTTTAAAGGTTGTCAAACGTTGTTTCTCGTTGTATATCCTTTAATTCTAGAGTTAAATTGATAAATAACTTGTACGAATTTGTTTAACGCATTTGTTTTGGTTACTCGACGTCTCCGTTCTCGTGTAGCCTACATATTGCTTTTTTTTTTTAATTTGCTTACCGGGCTAAAGGTTAGCATGTTTAAAATACGTAAGTCATTTTGTTCAACAAATTTGAGTAGATAACTCAGCAGTTGTTTGCATCAGAGCGACAATTTTTGAGATAGTTATTAAAACTGTTTAAAGGTTGTCAAACGTTGTTTCTCGTTATATATCCTTTAATTCTAGAGTTAAATTGATAAATAACGTGTACGAATTTGTTTAACATATTTGTTTTGGTTACTCGACGTCTCCGTTCTCGTGTAGCCTACATATTGCGTTTTTTTTTTTTAATTTGCTTACCGGGCTAAAGGTTAGCATGCTTAAAATACGTAAGTCGTTTTGTTCAACAAATTTAAGTAGATAACTCATCAGTTGTTTGCATCAGAGCGACAATTTTTGAGATAGTTATTAAAACTGTTTAAAGGTTGTCAAACGTTGTTTCTCGTTGTATATCCTTTAATTCTAGAGTTAAATTGATAAATAACGTGTACGAATTTGTTTAACGCATTTGTTTTGGTTACTCGACGTCTCCGTTCTCGTGTAGCCTACATATTGCGTTTTTTTTTAATTTGCTTACCGGGCTAAAGGTTAGCATGCTTAAAATACGTAAGTCGTTTTGTTCAACAAATTTGAGTAGATAACTCAGCAGTTGTTTGCATCAGAGCGACAATTTTTGAGATAGTTATTAAAACTGTTTAAAGGTTGTCAAACGTTGTTTCTCCTTGTATATCCTTTAATTCTAGAGTTAAATCGATAAATAACGTGTACGAATTTGTTTAACGCATTTGTTTTGGTTACACGACGTCTCCGTTCTCGTGTAGCCTACATATTGCGTTTTTTTTTAATTTGCTTACCGGGCTAAAGGTTAGCATGTTTAAAATACGTAAGTCGTTTTGTTCAACAAATTTGAGTAGATAACTCAGCAGTTGTTTGCATTAGAGCGACAATTTTTGAGATAGTTATTTAAACTGTTTAAAGGTTGTCAAACGTTGTTTCTCGTTGTATATCCTTTAATTCTAGAGTTAAATTGATAAATAACGTGTACGAATTTGTTTAACGCATTTGTTTTGGTTACTCGACGTCTCCGTTCTCGTGAAGCCTACATATTGCGTTTTTTTTTAATTTGCTTACCGGGCTAAAGGTTAGCATGTTTAAAATACGTAAGTCGTTTTGTTCAACAAATTTGAGTAGATAACTCAGCAGTTGTTTGCATCAGAGCGACAATTTTTGAGATAGTTATTAAAACTGTTTAAAGGTTGTCAAACGTTGTTTCTCGTTGTATATCCTTTAATTCTAGAGTTAAATTGATAAATAACGTGTAAGAATTTGTTTAACGCATTTGTTTTGGTTACTCGACGTCTCCGTTCTCGTGTAGCCTACATATTGCGTTTTTTTTTTTAATTTGCTTACCGGGCTAAAGGTTAGCATGCTTAAAATACGTAAGTCGTTTTGTTCAACAAATTTAAGTAGATAACTCAGCAGTTGTTTGCATCAGAGCGACAATTTTTGAGATAGTTATTAAAACTGTTTAAAGGTTGTCAAACGTTGTTTCTCGTTGTATATCCTTTAATTCTAGAGTTAAATTGATAAATAACGTGTACGAATTTGTTTAACGCATTTGGTTTGGTTACTCGACGTCTCCGTTCTCGTGTAGCCTACATATTGCTTTTTTTTTTTAATTTGCTTACCGGGCTAAAGGTTAGCATGTTTAAAATACGTAAGTCATTTTGTTCAACAAATTTGAGTAGATAACTCAGCAGTTGTTTGCATCAGAGCGACAATTTTTGAGATAGTTATTAAAACTGTTTAAAGGTTGTCAAACGTTGTTTCTCGTTATATATCCTTTAATTCTAGAGTTAAATTGATAAATAACGTGTACGAATTTGTTTAACACATTTGTTTTGGTTACTCGACGTCTCCGTTCTCGTGTAGCCTACATATTGCGTTTTTTTTTTTAATTTGCTTACCGGGCTAAAGGTTAGCATGCTTAAAATACGTAAGTCGTTTTGTTCAACAAATTTGAGTAGATAACTCAGCAGTTGTTTGCATCAGAGCGACAATTTTTGAGATAGTTATTAAAACTGTTTAAAGGTTGTCAAACGTTGTTTCTCGTTGTATATCCTTTATTTCTAGAGTTAAATTGATAAATAACGTGTAAGAATTTGTTTAACGCATTTGTTTTGGTTACTCGACGTCTCCGTTCTCGTGTAGCCTACATATTGCGTTTTTTTTTAATTTGCTTACCGGGCTAAAGGTTATCATGTTTAAAATACGTAAGTCGTTTTGTTCAACAAATTTAAGTAGATAACTCAGCAGTTGTTTGCATCAGAGCGACAATTTTTGAGATAGTTATTAAAACTGTTTAAAGGTTGTAAAACGTTGTTTCTCGTTGTATATCCTTTAATTCTAGAGTTAAATTGATAAATAACGTGTACGAATTTGTTTAACGCATTTGTTTTGGTTACTCGACGTCTCCGTTCTCGTGTAGCCTACATATTGCGTTTTTTTTTTAATTTGCTTACCGGGCTAAAGGTTATCATGTTTAAAATACGTAAGTCGTTTTGTTCAACAAATTTAAGTAGATAACTCATCAGTTGTTTGCATCAGAGCGACAATTTTTGAGATAGTTATTAAAACTGTTTAAAGGTTGTCAAACGTTGTTTCTCGTTGTATATCCTTTAATTCTAGAGTTAAATTGATAAATAACGTGTACGAATTTGTTTAACGCATTTGTTTTGGTTACTCGACGTCTCCGTTCTCGTGAAGCCTACATATTGCGTTTTTTTTTTAATTTGCTTACCGGGCTAAAGGTTAGCATGTTTAAAATACGTAAGTCGTTTTGTTCAACAAATTTGAGTAGATAACTCAGCAGTTGTTTGCATCAGAGCGACAATTTTTGAGATAGTTATTAAAACTGTTTAAAGGTTGTCAAACGTTGTTTCTCGTTGTATATCCTTTAATTCTAGAGTTAAATTGATAAATAACGTGTACGAATTTGTTTAACGCATTTGTTTTGGTTACTCGACGTCTCCGTTCTCGTGTAGCCTACATATTGCGTTTTTTTTTTAATTTGCTTACCGGGCTAAAGGTTAGCATGCTTAAAATACGTAAGTCGTTTTGTTCAACAAATTTAAGTAGATAACTCATCAGTTGTTTGCATCAGAGCGACAATTTTTGAGATAGTTATTAAAACTGTTTAAAGGTTGTCAAACGTTGTTTCTCGTTGTATATCCTTTAATTCTAGAGTTAAATTGATAAATAACGTGTACGAATTTGTTTAACGCATTTGGTTTGGTTACTCGACGTCTCCGTTCTCGTGTAGCCTACATATTGCGTTTTTTTTTAATTTGCTTACTGGGCTAAAGATTAGCATGCTTAAAATACGTAAGTCGTTTTGTTCAACAAATTTGAGTAGATAACTCAGCAGTTGTCTCCATCAGAGCGACAATTTTTGAGATAGTTATTAAAACTGTTTAAAGGTTGTCAAACGTTGTTTCTCGTTGTATATCCTTTAATTCTAGAGTTAAATTGATAAATAACGTGTACGAATTTGTTTAACGCATTTGTTTTGGTTACTCGACGTCTCCGTTCTCGTGTAGCCTACATATTGCGTTTTTTTTTAATTTGCTTACCGGGCTAAAGGTTAGCATGCTTAAAATACGTAAGTTGTTTTGTTCAACAAATTTAAGTAGATAACTCATCAGTTGTGTGCATCAGAGCGACAATTTTTTAGATAGTTATTAAAACTGTTTAAAGGTTGTCAAACGTTGTTTCTCGTTGTATATCCTTTAATTCTAGTGTTAAATTGATAAATAACGGTTACGAATTTGTTTAACGCATTTGTTTTGGTTACTCGACGTCTCCGTTCTCGTGTAGCCTACATATTGCGTTTTTTTTTTTAATTTGCTTACCGGGCTAAAGGTTAGCATGCTTAAAATACGTAAGTCGTTTTGTTCAACAAATTTGAGTAGATAACTCAGCAGTTGTTTGCATCAGAGCGACAATTTTTGAGATAGTTATTAAAACTGTTTAAAGGTTGTCAAACGTTGTTTCTCGTTGTATATCCTTTAATTCTAGAGTTAAATTGATAAATAACGTGTACGAATTTGTTTAACGCATTTGTTTTGGTTACTCGACGTCTCCGTTCTCGTGTAGCCTACATATTGCTTTTTTTTTTTTAATTTGCTTACCGGGCTAAAGGTTAGCATGTTTAAAATACGTAAGTCATTTTGTTCAACAAATTTGAGTAGATAACTCAGCAGTTGTTTGCATCAGAGCGACAATTTTTGAGATAGTTATTAAAACTGTTTAAAGGTTGTCAAACGTTGTTTCTCGTTATATATCCTTTAATTCTAGAGTTAAATTGATAAATAACGTGTACGAATTTGTTTAACATATTTGTTTTGGTTACTCGACGTCTCCGTTCTCGTGTAGCCTACATATTGCGTTTTTTTTTTTTAATTTGCTTACCGGGCTAAAGGTTAGCATGCTTAAAATACGTAAGTCGTTTTGTTCAACAAATTTAAGTAGATAACTCATCAGTTGTTTGCATCAGAGCGACAATTTTTGAGATAGTTATTAAAACTGTTTAAAGGTTGTCAAACGTTGTTTCTCGTTGTATATCCTTTAATTCTAGAGTTAAATTGATAAATAACGTGTACGAATTTGTTTAACGCATTTGTTTTGGTTACTCGACGTCTCCGTTCTCGTGTAGCCTACATATTGCGTTTTTTTTTAATTTGCTTACCGGGCTAAAGGTTAGCATGCTTAAAATACGTAAGTCGTTTTGTTCAACAAATTTGAGTAGATAACTCAGCAGTTGTTTGCATCAGAGCGACAATTTTTGAGATAGTTATTAAAACTGTTTAAAGGTTGTCAAACGTTGTTTCTCCTTGTATATCCTTTAATTCTAGAGTTAAATCGATAAATAACGTGTACGAATTTGTTTAACGCATTTGTTTTGGTTACACGACGTCTCCGTTCTCGTGTAGCCTACATATTGCGTTTTTTTTTAATTTGCTTACCGGGCTAAAGGTTAGCATGTTTAAAATACGTAAGTCGTTTTGTTCAACAAATTTGAGTAGATAACTCAGCAGTTGTTTGCATTAGAGCGACAATTTTTGAGATAGTTATTTAAACTGTTTAAAGGTTGTCAAACGTTGTTTCTCGTTGTATATCCTTTAATTCTAGAGTTAAATTGATAAATAACGTGTACGAATTTGTTTAACGCATTTGTTTTGGTTACTCGACGTCTCCGTTCTCGTGAAGCCTACATATTGCGTTTTTTTTTTAATTTGCTTACCGGGCTAAAGGTTAGCATGTTTAAAATACGTAAGTCGTTTTGTTCAACAAATTTGAGTAGATAACTCAGCAGTTGTTTGCATCAGAGCGACAATTTTTGAGATAGTTATTAAAACTGTTTAAAAGTTGTCAAACGTTGTTTCTCGTTGTATATCCTTTAATTCTAGAGTTAAATTGATAAATAACGTGTACGAATTAGTTTAACGCATTTGTTTTGGTTACTCGACGTCTCCGTTCTCGTGTAGCCTACATATTGCGTTTTTTTTTAATTTGCTTACCGGGCTAAAGGTTAGCATGCTTAAAATACGTAAGCCGTTTTGTTCAACAAATTTAAGTAGATAACTCATCAGTTGTTTGCATCAGAGCGACAATTTTTGAGATAGTTATTAAAACTGTTTAAAGGTTGTCAAACGTTGTTTCTCGTTGTATATCCTTTAATTCTAGAGTTAAATTGATAAATAACGTATACGAATTTGTTAAACGCATTTGTTTTGGTTACTCGACGTCTCCGTTGTCGTGTAGCCTACATATTGCGTTTTTTTTTTAATTTGCTTACCGGGCTAAAGGTTAGCATGCTTAAAATACGTAAGTCGTTTTGTTCAACAAATTTAAGTAGATAACTCATCAGTTGTTTGCATCAGAGCGACAATTTTTGAGATAGTTATTAAATGTAAAGTTTTTATTTTGCCGGCTCTAGGTCAAAAGTAATAAAACGATTTGGTTTTTTTTTATTTTCCCAATATATTTCGATCACCTTCGGAGATCTTCATCAGGGGGCTACAACAATAATAAACAATTCAGCTTAAATTGTAATAACTAACAATAATAACTAAATAAACCATCCTATGTATATAATGGCATTCATATTTATATACATACATACATTTAAATTTTTACTTTGCTAATCTGCGTCCGTTCGGTTCGCCATGTAGCTTTGAACTAATTTTCCACGATTCTAGCAAGTGTCTGTAGATATGTGAGCAGCCGTCGGTATCTATTTTATAGTTAAGTCTCTTGTTTATTGGTGTGTTTGTTATGTGGAGCATTTCTAAAGTGAAGCGTTTTTTGTAATTTTGCTCTGTTTGAAGTATGCTCACTGCTTCGAAATCTGGTTGATGGCCGCTCTCTGCACAGTGGGCCGCAAGTGCAGTTTTTTGCGTGTTACTAGCTGCTCTGCATTTTATATCAGATCGGTGGCCTGATATCCTCGTTTTCAATTTATTCTTAGTTGTACCTACATACTCTTTGTTACATTTATCGTTTTCATTTCCAGCGCATGTAATTTTGTATACAATGTTGTTTTTGTCTAATAATGCTACTTTACTTTTCATGTTGTTGTAGAAAATATTCGTCGTATAGGCTGGTTTATGTGCAATTTTGATGTTTTCCTTGTCATATATGTCGGAACCTTTTAATCTGTCGGAGAAGCCTGGTATATATAACATCGATTTGTACTTTGTAGTTGTTTTTTCTCCGTTTTTGGGTATTTTTATTTCACTGTAAGCTTTTATCATCCTCCGTATAATTCCATGAGGGAAGTCATTCATTTTTAGTATATTTGCAATTTTTCTTTTGTTTTCAGGCTGGAACACTGCATCACTCGTGTCCAACACCTTCCCAATAAAGTTTTTGGCTGTATTTATAATCATGCTTCTCGGATGTTTGGATTTGTAGCTCATTATCCGTCCTGATGATGTGGGCTTTTGGTACCAATCTACTTTTATTTGGTTACCTCTCTTACATACGAGACAATCCAAGAAGGGTAATCTGTTTTCAGTCTCTAGCTCCATGGTAAATTGTATATCTTTATGATATGTGTTTAGGGTTTTCATTGTTTTCTCTAGTTCGTCCTCCCTTATTATTGCAAACACATCATCTACGTACTTACTAAGTAGTCTCGTGTTTGTCAATTTCTTCAATATTTCTTCCATGATGATGTCGGCTACTATCGGTGATGCCGGAGATCCCATTGGAAGCCCTCTTAACTGCGTATAAATCATTTCTTCATACTTAAAATATCTATTCTCTGTGATACAAAAGGTCAATATTTCCATAAAGAGCTTTTTTGGCATATCTGTGTATTGTTTTATGTCATCCCACTTTGTCATTATAGTCCCTATAGCTAAATCCGTTGGTACACTTGGAAACAATGACACTACATCAAACGACACCAGACGTTCATCATCACATATACAGGAGTTGTTTATCTTATTTTTGAACTCTATTGCACTTTTTACATTAAATTTTGATTCGGAAGTCAGATTTTTTAAAACGTTGGTCAAGTATTTACACAAAAAAACAACTACAAAGTACAAATCGATGTTATATATACCAGGCTTCTCCGACAGATTAAAAGGTTCCGACATATATGACAAGGAAAACATCAAAATTGCACATAAACCAGCCTATACGACGAATATTTTCTACAACAACATGAAAAGTAAAGTAGCATTATTAGACAAAAACAACATTGTATACAAAATTACATGCGCTGGAAATGAAAACGATAAATGTAACAAAGAGTATGTAGGTACAACTAAGAATAAATTGAAAACGAGGATATCAGGCCACCGATCTGATATAAAATGCAGAGCAGCTAGTAACACGCAAAAAACTGCACTTGCGGCCCACTGTGCAGAGAGCGGCCATCAACCAGATTTCGAAGCAGTGAGCATACTTCAAACAGAGCAAAATTACAAAAAACGCTTCACTTTAGAAATGCTCCACATAACAAACACACCAATAAACAAGAGACTTAACTATAAAATAGATACCGACGGCTGCTCACATATCTACAGACACTTGCTAGAATCGTGGAAAATTAGTTCAAAGCTACATGGCGAACCGAACGGACGCAGATTAGCAAAGTAAAAATTTAAATGTATGTATGTATATAAATATGAATGCCATTATATACATAGGATGGTTTATTTAGTTATTATTGTTAGTTATTACAATTTAAGCTGAATTGTTTATTATTGTTGTAGCCCCCTGATGAAGATCTCCGAAGGTGATCGAAATATATTGGGAAAATAAAAAAAACCAAATCGTTTTATTACTTTTGACCTAGAGCCGGCAAAATAAAAACTTTACATTTAAACGTATAAAGGTCGCTAAAATCAAATATTAATTGGAACTACGGAAGGCACGCCGTGAACAAAAGGAACCAACAAGATGGTTTATGCAAAATTAAAAAACACCTACAACAACAAGACAAAACAAGCTATCAACAAGTATAAATCAGAATCCATCCAGATGACAAAGTTGCAGTCCAACATAAGGTTTTTATTAAAATGTAGGGAAGCTAAAATTATACCTAAGTTTTTACAAAACACAACAAAACTAAATTACATATTTACCATTAACAATCACATACCTAAATATATAAGACACATATTGGACAAACACATAAGATTATTTCACAGTAAAATACTAAATACTTTAATTAAATTCAAACACGATATTTTAAAAGTGAAAACAAAAAAACTTACTTATACTAAGGCCACTTTAAACCCAAATATAAAAGAGGAAGATCTGAAAGCTTTTTTCGAGAGTGAACAACAACTCGCACTCACACGTGCCAGCATTTGCAAGAACACGCAACAAGCAAAGCTCGAAAAATTGAGAAGCGCACGAAACAACGAAGCACTCGAAAACAACAACAACAGACATTGGTTTGTAAACCAAACAAAAACAGATTTTCCACCTGATGTTGAGGCGCTTCTTGCAAAAGGTCCAAAGTTTGCTCTACCGGTTGCAAAAAACACTTTCCCTTTATTCAAATGTATAGCGGATGGAGAAGAGCTAATACAGAGCGTGAAAAATAAAGAGGATCAAGAGTCTGCGAGAACAAAACTATCGTTGCTGATAAAAGAAACAGTAACAAAACATAAAACGAACACAGCTGATATAGCCATTAACAATACAGTGGGGCGAACCCGAAAATTTCTAAACCAAAACAAAAATATAGTTATTTTAAATGCAGATAAGGGTAACGTGACTGTTGCAATGGAAAAAAGTGACTACATAGTAAAGATGAATAATATATTATCCGATCTGTCAACATATAGAATATTACGACAAGACCCAACGTTGCGTTTACAAACAAAAAACAATCAATTAGTAGATAAATTAGAGAAACTAGGTATCATTACAAAAAGAGAAAGATCACAAATGACAACCCATACCGCTCTACCACCACGAATATATGGTGCGCCAAAAGTACACAAAGATAATATACCTTTAAGACCAATTTGTTCAATGATTAATTCTCCGTCCTATAATTTGTGTAAATACTTGACCAACGTTTTAAAAAATCTGACTTCCGAATCAAAATTTAATGTAAAAAGTGCAATAGAGTTCAAAAATAAGATAAACAACTCCTGTATATGTGATGATGAACGTCTGGTGTCGTTTGATGTAGTGTCATTGTTTCCAAGTGTACCAACGGATTTAGCTATAGGGACTATAATGACAAAGTGGGATGACATAAAACAATACACAGATATGCCAAAAAAGCTCTTTATGGAAATATTGACCTTTTGTATCACAGAGAATAGATATTTTAAGTATGAAGAAATGATTTATACGCAGTTAAGAGGGCTTCCAATGGGATCTCCGGCATCACCGATAGTAGCCGACATCATCATGGAAGAAATATTGAAGAAATTGACAAACACGAGACTACTTAGTAAGTACGTAGATGATGTGTTTGCAATAATAAGGGAGGACGAACTAGAGAAAACAATGAAAACCCTAAACACATATCATAAAGATATACAATTTACCATGGAGCTAGAGACTGAAAACAGATTACCCTTCTTGGATTGTCTCGTATGTAAGAGAGGTAACCAAATAAAAGTAGATTGGTACCAAAAGCCCACATCATCAGGACGGATAATGAGCTACAAATCCAAACATCCGAGAAGCATGATTATAAATACAGCCAAAAACTTTATTGGGAAGGTGTTGGACACGAGTGATGCAGTGTTCCAGCCTGAAAACAAAAGAAAAATTGCAAATATACTAAAAATGAATGACTTCCCTCATGGAATTATACGGAGGATGATAAAAGCTTACAGTGAAATAAAAATACCCAAAAACGGAGAAAAAACAACTACAAAGTACAAATCGATGTTATATATACCAGGCTTCTCCGACAGATTAAAAGGTTCCGACATATATGACAAGGAAAACATCAAAATTGCACATAAACCAGCCTATACGACGAATATTTTCTACAACAACATGAAAAGTAAAGTAGCATTATTAGACAAAAACAACATTGTATACAAAATTACATGCGCTGGAAATGAAAACGATAAATGTAACAAAGAGTATGTAGGTACAACTAAGAATAAATTGAAAACGAGGATATCAGGCCACCGATCTGATATAAAATGCAGAGCAGCTAGTAACACGCAAAAAACTGCACTTGCGGCCCACTGTGCAGAGAGCGGCCATCAACCAGATTTCGAAGCAGTGAGCATACTTCAAACAGAGCAAAATTACAAAAAACGCTTCACTTTAGAAATGCTCCACATAACAAACACACCAATAAACAAGAGACTTAACTATAAAATAGATACCGACGGCTGCTCACATATCTACAGACACTTGCTAGAATCGTGGAAAATTAGTTCAAAGCTACATGGCGAACCGAACGGACGCAGATTAGCAAAGTAAAAATTTAAATGTATGTATGTATATAAATATGAATGCCATTATATACATAGGATGGTTTATTTAGTTATTATTGTTAGTTATTACAATTTAAGCTGAATTGTTTATTATTGTTGTAGCCCCCTGATGAAGATCTCCGAAGGTGATCGAAATATATTGGGAAAATAAAAAAAACCAAATCGTTTTATTACTTTTGACCTAGAGCCGGCAAAATAAAAACTTTACATTTAAACGTATAAAGGTCGCTAAAATCAAATATTGATAGTTATTAAAACTGTTTAAAGGTTGTCAAACGTTGTTTCTCGTTGTATATCCTTTAATTTTAGAGTTAAATTGATAAATAACGTGTACGAATTTGTTTAACGCATTTGTTTTGGTTACTCGACGTCTCCGTTCTCGTGTAGCCTACATATTGCGTTTTTTTTTAATTTGCTTACGGGCTAAAGGTTAGCATGCTTAAAATACGTAAGTCGTTTTGTTCAACAAATTTAAGTAGATAACTCATCAGTTGTTTGCATCAGAGCGACAATTTTTGAGATAGTTATTAAAACTGTTTAAAGGTTGTCAAACGTTGTTTCTCGGTGTATATCCTTTAATTCTAGAGTTAAATTGATAAATAACGTGTACGAATTTGTTTAACGCATTTGTTTTGGTTACTCGACGTCTCCGTTCTCGTGTAGCCTACATATTGCGTTTTTTTTTAATTTGCTTACGGGCTAAAGGTTAGCATGCTTAAAATACGTAAGTCGTTTTGTTCAACAAATTTGAGTAGATAACTCAGCAGTTGTTTCCATCAGAGCGACAATTTTTGAGATAGTTATTAAAACTGTTTAAAGGTTGTCAAACGTTGTTTCTCGTTGTATATCCTTTAATTCTAGAGTTAAATTGATAAATAACGTGTACGAATTTGTTTAACGCATTTGTTTTGGTTACTCGACGTCTCCGTTCTCGTGTAGCCTATATATTGCTTTTTTTTTTTTTAATTTGCTTACCGGGCTAAAGGTTAGCATGCTTAAAATACGTAAGTCGTTTTGTTCAACAAATTTGAGTAGATAACTCAGCAGTTGTTTCCATCAGAGCGACAATTTTTGAGATAGTTATTAAAACTGTTTAAAGGTTGTCAAACGTTGTTTCTCGTTGTATATCCTTTAATTCTAGAGTTAAATTGATAAATAACGTGTACGAATTTGTTTAACGCATTTGTTTTGGTTACTCGACGTCTCCGTTCTCGTGTAGCCTATATATTGGGTTTTTTTTTTAATTTGCTTACCGGGCTAAAGGTTAGCATGCTTAAAATACGTAAGTCGTTTTGTTCAACAAATTTGAGTAGATAACTTAGCAGTTGTTTCCATCAGAGCGACAATTTTTGAGATAGTTATTAAAACTGTTTAAAGGTTGTCAAACGTTGTTTCTCGTTGTATATCCTTTAATTCTAGAGTTAAATTGATAAATAACGTGTAGGAATTTGTTTAACGCATTTGTTTTGGTTACTCGACGTCTCTGTTCTCGTGTAGCCTACATATTGCGTTTTTTTTTAATTTGCTTACGGGCTAAAGGTTAGCATGCTTAAAATACGTAAGTCGTTTTGTTCAACAAATTTGAGTAGATAACTCATCAGTTGTTTGCATCAGAGCGACAATTTTTGAGATAGTTATTAAAACTGTTTAAAGGTTGTCAAACGTTGTTTCTCGTTGTATATCCTTTAATTCTAGAGTTAAATTGATAAATAACGTGTACGAATTTGTTTAACGCATTTGTTTTGGTTAGTCGACGTCTCCGTTGTCGTGTAGCCTACATATTGCGTTTTTTTTTTTAATTTGGTTACCGGGCTAAAGGTTAGCATGCTTAAAATACGTAAGCCGTTTTGTTCAACAAATTTAAGTAGATAACTCATCAGTTGTTTGCATCAGAGCGACAATTTTTGAGATAGTTATTAAAACTGTTTAAAGGTTGTCAAACGTTGTTTCTCGTTGTATATCCTTTAATTCTAGAGTTAAATTGATAAATAACGTGTACGAATTTGTTTAACGCATTTGTTTTGGTTACTCGACGTCTCCGTTCTCGTGTAGCCTACATATTGCGTTTTTTTTTTTTAATTTGCTTACCGGGCTAAAGGTTACTTACTTACTTAAAGGTTAGCATGCTTAAAATACGTAAGTCGTTTTGTTCAACAAATTTAAGTAGATAACTCAACAGTTGTTTGCATCAGAGCGACAATTTTTGAGATAGTTATTAAAACTGTTTAAAGGTTGTCAAACGTTGTTTCTCGGTGTATATCCTTTAATTCTAGAGTTAAATTGATAAATAACGTGTACGAATTTGTTTAACGCATTTGTTTTGGTTTGGTCTCCGTTCTCGTGTAGCCTACATATTGCGTTTTTTTTTAATTTGCTTACCGGGCTAAAGGTTAGCATGCTTAAAATACGTAAGTCGTTTTGTTCAACAAGTTTGAGTAGATAACTCAGCAGTTGTTTCCATCAGAGCGACAATTTTTGAGATAGTTATTAAAACTGTTTAAAGGTTGTCAAACGTTGTTTCTCGTTGTATATCCTTTAATTCTAGAGTTAAATTGATTAATAACATGTACGAATTTGTTTAACGCATTTGTTTTGGTTACTCGACGTCTCCGTTCTCGTGTAGCCTACATATTGCGTTTTTTTTGTTAATTTGCTTACCGGGCTAAAGGTTAGCATGCTTAAAATACGTAAGTCGTTTTGTTCAACAAATTTAAGTAGATAACTCAACAGTTGTTTGCATCAGAGCGACAATTTTTGAGATAGTTATTAAAACTGTTTAAAGGTTGTCAAACGTTGTTTCTCGTTGTATATCCTTTAATTCTAGAGTTAAATTGATTAATAACATGTACGAATTTGTTTAACGCATTTGTTTTGGTTACTCGACGTCTCCGTTCTCGTGTAGCCTACATATTGCGTTTTTTTTTGTTAATTTGCTTACCGGGCTAAAGGTTAGCATGCTTAAAATACGTAAGTCGTTCTGTTCAACAAATTTAAGTAGATAACTCATCAGTTGTTTCCATCAGAGCGACAATTTTTGAGATAGTTATTAAAACTGTTTAAAGGTTGTCAAACGTTGTTTCTCGTTGTATATCCTTTAATTCTAGAGTTAAATTGATAAATAACGTGTACGAATTTGTTTAACGCATTTGTTTTGGTTACTCGACGTCTTCGTTCTCGTGTAGCCTACATATTGCGTTTTTTTTTAATTTGCTTACCGGGCTAGAGGTTAGCATGCTTAAAATACGTAAGTCGTTTTGTTCGACAAATTTGAGTAGATAACTCAGCAGTTGTTTCCATCAGAGCGACAATTTTTGAGATAGTTATTAAAACTGTTTAAAGGTTGTCAAACGTTGTTTCTCGTTGTATATCCTTTAATTCTAGAGTTAAATTGATAAATAACGTGTACGAATTTGTTTAACGCATTTGTTTTGGTTACTCGACGTCTCCGTTCTCGTGTAGCCTACATATTGCGTTTTTTTTTTAATTTGCTTACCGGGCTAAAGGTTAGCATGCTTAAAATACGTAAGTCGTTTTGTTCAACAAATTTGAGTAGATAACTCAGCAGTTGTTTGCATCAGAGCGACAATTTTTGATATAGTTATTAAAACTGTTTAAAGGTTGTCAAACGTTGTTTCTCGTTGTATATCCTTTAATTCTAGAGTTAAATTGATAAATAACGTGTACGAATTTGTTTAACGCATTTGTTTTGGTTACTCGACGTCTCCGTTCCGTGTAGCCTACATATTGCGTTTTTTTTAATTTGCTTACCGGGCTAAAGCTTAGCATGCTTAAAATACGTAAGTCGTTTTGTTCAACAAATTTGAGTAGATAACTCAGCAGTTGTTTCCATCAGAGCGACAATTTTTGAGATAGTTATTAAAACTATTTAAAGGTTGTCAAACGATGTTTCTCGTTGTATATCCTTTAATTCTAGAGTTAAATTGATAAATAACGTGTACGAATTTGTTTAACTCATTTTTTTTGGTTACTCGAAGTCTCCGTTCTCGTGTAGCCTACATATTGCGTTTTTTTTTTAATTTGCTTTCCGGGCTAAAGGTTAGCATGTTTAAAATACGTAAGTCGTTTTGTTCAACAAATTTGAGTAGATAACTCAGCAGTTGTTTCCATCAGAGCGACAATTTTTGAGATAGTTATTAAAACTGTTTAAAGGTTGTCAAACGTTGTTTCTCGTTGTATATCCTTTAATTCTAGAGTTAAGTTGATAAATAACGTGTACGAATTTGTTTAACGCATTTGTTTTGGTTACTTGCCGTCTCCGTTCTCGTGTAGCCTACATATTGCGTTTTTTTTTTTAATTTGCTTACCGGGCTAAAGGTTAGCAAGCTTAAAATACGTATGTCGTTTTGTTCAACAAATTTGAGTAGATAACTCAGCAGTTGTTTGCATCAGAGCGGCAATTTTTGAGATAGTTATTAAAACTATTTAAAGGTTGTCAAACGATGTTTCTCGTTGTATATCCTTTATTTCTAGAGTTAAATTGATAAATAACGTGTACGAATTTGTTTAACGCATTTGTTTTGGTTACTCGACGTCTCCGTTCTCGTGTAGCCTACATATTGCGTTTTTTTTTAATTTGCTTACCGGGCTAAAGGTTAGCATGTTTAGAATACGTAAGTCGTTTTGTTCAACAAATTTGAGTAGATAACTCAGCAGTTGTTTGCATAAGAGCGACAATTTTTGAGATAGTTATTAAAACTGTTTAACGGTTGTCAAACGTTGTTTCTCGTTGTATATACTTTAATTCTAGAGTTAAATTGATAAATAGCGTGTACGAATTTGTTTAACGCATTTGTTTTGGTTACTCGACGTCTCCGTTCTCGTATAGCCGACATATTGCGTTTTTTTTTTTAATTTGCTTACCGGGCTAAAGGTTAGCGTGCTTAAAATACGTAAGTCGTTTTGTTCAACAAATTTGAGTAGATAACTCAGCAGTTGTTTGCATCAGAGCGACAATTTTTGAGATAGTTATTAAAACTGTTTAAAGGTTGTCAAACGTTGTTTCTCGTTGTATATCCTTTAATTCTAGAGTTAAATTGATAAATAACGTGTACGAATTTGTCTAACGCATTTGTTTTGGTTACTCGACGTCTCGGTTCTCATGTAGCCTACATATTGCGTTTTTTTTTTAATTTGCTTACCGGGCTAAAGGTTAGCATGCTTAAAATACGTAAGTCGTTTTGTTCAACAAATTTGAGTAGATAACTCAGCAGTTGTTTCCATAAGAGCGACAATTTTTGAGATAGTTATTAAAACTGTTTAAAGGTTTTCGAACGTTGTTTCTCGTTGTATATCCTTTAATTCTAGAGTTATATTGATAAATAACGTGTACGAATTTGTTTAACGCATTTGTTTTGGTTACTCGACGTCTCCGTTCTCGTGTAGCCTACATATTGCGTTTTTTTTAAATTTGCTTACCGGGCTAAAAGTTAGCATGCTTAAAATACGCAAGTCGTTTTGTTCAACAAATTTGAGTAGATAACTCAGCAGTTGTTTCCATCAGAGCGACAATTTTTGAGATAGTTATTAAAACTGTTTAAAGGTTGTCAAACGTTGTTTCTCGTTGTATATCCTTTAATTCTAGAGTTAAATTGATAAATAACGTGTACGAATTTGTTTAACGCATTTGTTTTGGTTACTCGACGTCTCCGTTCTCGTGTAGCCTACATATTGCGTTTTTTTTTTTTTAATTTGCTTACCGGGCTAAAAGTTAGCATGCTTAAAATACGCAAGTCGTTTTGTTCAACAAATTTGAGTAGATAACTCAGCAGTTGTTTCCATCAGAGCGACAATTTTTGAGATAGTTATTAAAACTGTTTAAAGGTTGTCAAACGTTGTTTCTCGTTGTATATCCTTTAATTCTAGAGTTAAATTGATAAATAACGCGTACGAATTTGTTTAACGCATTTGTTTTGGTTACTCGACGTCTCCGTTCTCGTGTAGCCTACATATTGCGTTTTTTTTTAATTTGCTTACCGGGCTAAAGGTTAGCATGTTTAAAATTCGTAAGTCGTTTTGTTCAACAAATTTGAGTAGATAACTCAGCAGTTGTTTGCATCAGAGCGACAATTTTTATGATAGTTATTAAAACTGTTTAAAGGTTGTCAAACGTTGTTTCTCGTTGTATATCCTTTAATTCTAGAGTTAAATTGATAAATAACGTGTACGAATTTGTTTAACGCATTTGTTTTGGTTACTCGACGTCTCCGTTCTCGTGTAGCCTACATATTGCGTTTTTTTTTTAATTTGCTTACCGGGCTAAAGGTTAGCATGCTTAAAATACGTAAGTCGTTTTGTTCAACAAATTTGAGTAGATAATTCAGCAGTTGTTTCCATCAGAGCGACAATTTTTGAGATAGTTATTAAAACTGTTTAAAGGTTGTCAAACGTTGTTTCTCATTGTATATCCTTTAATTCTAGAGTTAAATTGATAAATAACGTGTACGAATTTGTTTAACGCATTTGTTTTGGTTACTTGACGTCTCCGTTCTCGTGTAGCCTACATATTGCGTTTTTTTTTTTAATTTGCTTACCGGGCTAAAGGTTAGCATGCTTAAAATACGCATGTCGTTTTGTTCAACAAATCTGAGTAGATAAATCAGCAGTTGTTTGCATCAGAGCGACAATTTTTGAGATAGTTTTTAAAACTATTTAAAGGTTGTCAAACGATGTTTCTCGTTGTATATCCTTTATTTCTAGAGTTAAATTGATAAATAACGTGTACGAATTTGTTTAACGCATTTGTTTTGGTTACTCGACGTCTCCGTTCTCGTGTAGCCTACATATTGCGTTTTTTTTTAATTTGCTTACCGGGCTAAAGGTTAGCATGTTTAAAATACGTAAGTCGTTTTGTTCAACAAATTTGAGTAGATAACTCAGCAGTTGTTTGCATCAGAGCGACAATTTTTGAGATAGTTATTAAAACTGTTTAACGGTTGTCAAACGTTGTTTCTCGTTGTATATACTTTAATTCTAGAGTTAAATTTATAAATAACGTGTACGAATTTGTTTAACGCATTTGTTTTGGTTACTCGACGTCTCCGTTCTCGTATAGCCGACATATTGCGTTTTTTTTTTAATTTGCTTACCGGGCTAAAGGTTAGCATGCTTAAAATACGTAAGTCGTTTTGTTCAACAAATTTGAGTAGATAACTCAGCAGTTGTTTGCATCAGAGCGACAATTTTTGAGATAGTTATTAAAACTGTTTAAAAGTTGTCAAACGTTGTTTCTCGTTGTATATCCTTTAATTCTAGAGTTAAATTGATAAATAACGTGTACGAATTTGTCTAACGCATTTGTTTTGGTTACTCGACGTCTCGGTTCTCATGTAGCCTACATATTGCGTTTTTTTTTTAATTTGCTTACCGGGCTAAAGGTTAGCATGCTTAAAATACGTAAGTCGTTTTGTTCAACAAATTTGAGTAGATAACCCAGCAGTTGTTTCCATCAGAGCGACAATTTTTGAGATAGTTATTAAAACTGTTTAAAGGTTTTCAAACGTTGTTTCTCGTTGTATATCCTTTAATTCTAGAGTTAGATTGATAAATAACGTGTACGAATTTGTTTAACGCATTTGTTTTGGTTACTCGACGTCTCCGTTCTCGTGTAGCCTACATATTGCGTTTTTTTTTAATTTGCTTACCGGGCTAAAAGTTAGCATGCTTAAAATACGCAAGTCGTTTTGTTCAACAAATTTGAGTAGATAACTCAGCAGTTGTTTCCATCAGAGCGACAATTTTTGAGATAGTTATTAAAACTGTTTAAAGGTTGTCAAACGTTGTTTCTCGTTGTATATCCTTTAATTCTAGAGTTAAATTGATAAATGACGTGTACGAATTTGTTTAACGCATTTGTTTTGGTTACTCGAAGCCTCCGTTCTCGTGTAGCCTACATATTGCGTTTTTTTTTTAATTTGCTTACCGGGCTAAAGGTTAGCATGTTTAAAATTCGTAAGTCGTTTTGTTCAACAAATTTGAGTAGATAACTCAGCAGTTGTTTGCATCAGAGCGACAATTTTTATGATAGTTATTAAAACTGTTTAAAGGTTGTCAAACGTTGTTTCTCGTTGTATATCCTTTAATTCTAGAGTTAAATTGATAAATAACGTGTACGAATTTGTTTAACGCATTTGTTTTGGTTACTCGACGTCTCCGTTCTCGTGTAGCTTACATATTGCGTTTTTTTTTTAATTTGCTTACCGGGCTAAAGGTTAGCATGTTTAAAATACGTAAGTCGTTTTGTTCAACAAATTTGAGTAGATAACTCAGCAGTTGTTTGCATCAGAGCGACAATTTTTGAGATAGTTATTAAAACTATTTAAAGGTTGTCAAACGATGTTTCTCGTTGTATATCCTTTATTTCTAGAGTTAAATTGATAAATAACGTGTACGAATTTGTTTAACGCATTTGTTTTGGTTACTCGACGTCTCCGTTCTCGTGTAGCTTACATATTGCGTTTTTTTTTTAATTTGCTTACCGGGCTAAAGGTTAGCATGTTTAAAATACGTAAGTCGTTTTGTTCAACAAATTTGAGTAGATAACTCAGCAGTTGTTTGCATCAGAGCGACAATTTTTGAGATAGTTATTAAAACTGTTTAAAGGTTGTCAAACGTTGTTTCTCGTTGTATATCCTTTAATTCTAGAGTTAAATTGATAAATAACGTGTACGAATTTGTTTAACGCATTTGTTTTGGTTACCCGACGTCTCCGTTCTCGTGTAGCCTACATATTGCGTTTTTTTTTTTAATTTGCTTACCGGGCTAAAGGTTAGCATGCTTAAAATACGTAAGTCGTTTTGTTCAACAAATTTAAGTAGATAACTCATCAGTTGTTTGCTTCAGAGCGACAACTGTTTAAAGGTTGTCAAACGTTGTTTCTCGTTGTATATCCTTTAATTCTAGAGTTAAATTGATAAATAACGTGTACGAATTTGTTTAACCCATTTGTTTTGGTTACTCGACGGCTCCGTTCTCGTGTAGCCTACATATTGCGTTTTTTTTTTAATTTGCTTACCGGGCTAAAGGTTAGCATGTTTAAAATACGTAAGTCGTTTTGTTCAACAAATTTGAGTAGATAACTCAGCAGTTGTTTGCATCAGAGCGACAATTTTTGAGATAGTTATTAAAACTGTTTAAGGGTTGTCAAACGTTGTTTCTCGTTGTATATCCTTTAATTCTAGAGTTAAATTGATAAATAACGTGTACGAATTTGTTTAACGCATTTGTTTTGGTTACTCGACGTCTCCGTTCTCGTGTAGCCTACATATTGCGTTTTTTGTTTTAATTTGCTTACCGGGCTAAAGGTTAGCATGCTTAAAATACGTAAGTCGTTTTGTTCAACAAATTTAAGTAGATAATTCATCAGTTGTTTGCATCAGAGCGACAATTTTTGAGATAGTTATTAAAACTGTTTAAAGGTTGTCAATCGTTATTTCTCGTTGTATATCCTTTAATTCTAGAGTTAAATTGATAAATAACGTGTACGAATTTGTTTAACGCATTTGTTTTGGTTACTCGACGTCTCCGTTCTCGTGTAGCCTACATATTGCGTTTTTTTTTTTAATTTGCTTACCGGGCTAAAGGTTAGCATGCTTAAAATACGTAAGTCGTTTTGTTCAACAAATTTAAGTAGATAACTCATCAGTTGTTTGCATCAGAGCGACAATTTTTGAGATAGTTATTAAAACTGTTTAAAGGTTGTCAAACGTTGTTTCTCGTTGTACATCCTTTAATTCTAGAGTTAAATTGATAAATAAAGTGTACGAATTTTTTTAACGCATTTGTTTTGGTTACTCGACGTCTCCGTTCTCGTGTAGCCTACATATAGTGTGTTTTTTTTTAATTTGCTTACCGGGCTAAAGGTTAGCATGCTTAAAATACGTAAGTCGTTTTGTTCAACAAATTTGAGTAGATAACTCAGCAGTTGTTTGCATCAGAGCGACAATTTTTGAGATAGTTATTAAAACTGTTTAAAGGTTGTCAAACGTTATTTCTCGTTGTATATCCTTTAATTCTAGAGTTAAATTGATAAATAACGTGTACGAATTTGTCTAACGCATTTGTTTTGGTTACTCGACGTCTCGGTTCTCATGTAGCCTACATATTGCGTTTTTTTTTAATTTGCTTACCGGGCTAAAGGTTAGCATGCTTAAAATACGTAAGTCGTTTTGTTCAACAAATTTGAGTAGATAACTCAGCAGTTGTTTCCATCAGAGCGACAATTTTTGAGATAGTTATTAAAACTGTTTAAAGGTTGTTTGAGAACTTACTTGATGGTTGTCCACTCTTGACGGTTGTCCACTCCTGTGAGTAGATAATTCACTTGAGGGTTATCCTTGAGTTTAAGAAATAAAACGATGATTTCCAGATAGTGTGGTTCACTACCACTTTCAATGAACAAACTTTATTAATAACTAAAATTAGTGATAAGACAAAATGAGATCTTATTCGATATATCTAGCAATAAAAATCGATAAAATATCAGCACCAATCAGGTGCAGACCCAGTCGGACAGTTGGTGTCACAATCTGCGGACGATCCGTTGACTTCGGTGTGCAATCTGCAAACATAGTTAACAATCTCAAACATCCTGCCCGGCCGAGCGGGTACGTTCAGGATGATCCACAAGTCGGCACAACTTCTGAATTGGTCGCGTACATTCTCCCATTGCATGTTTGATGGTAACCACTCGTACCAACCCGTCCTTGCCCGGATGTAGCTGAATGACTCTACCGAGTCGCCAATGAGTAGCGGGTAGATTCTCATGTCGAATAATGACAATATCACCTACTTGGACATTGGTTCTAGCCCCTTGCCATTTGGAACGAGTCTGCAGAGTAGACAGATACTCATCGTGCCAGTGCTTCCAGAAATGTTGTTGCATTTGTCGTAGCTGGCGCCAGTACGATAATCGGTTAGCAGGTATCTCGCCAATTGGTCTTTCTGGCACTGCCACAATTGATCTACCGATTAGGAAGTCCGCTGGTGATAATGCCATCTTGTCGTCGAGCGTATCGTGTAATGCAACAAGGGGCCTGGAATTAAGACATGCTTCCACATGCACCAAGAGTGTATGCAGCTGGTCGTAATATATTGAGTGCGTTCCCACTATACGCAGGATGTGTTTCTTTGCGGATTTTACCGCAGCCTCCCAGAGTCCCCCATGATGGGGTGCTCCAGGTGGTATGAAATGCCATCGAGTGCCCTTGTTCGCCAAACTCTGTTTAGTATACTCGCCTAGCCATGCTTGCAGGTCCTCTGACATCATGCGATTTGCGCCTGCGAAAGCCGTGCCATTATCACTGTATAGATCGGAGCATGGGCCACGTCTATTCACGAAACGGGTATAAATGTTGATAAATGCTTCAGCTGAAAGATCTTCTGCAAGCTCGATGTGCACTGCCTTGGTGGACATACATACAAAGATTCCAGCATAAGTTTTCTTGACCGTGCGGACAGATTTCGAACCAATCCGAATATTAAATGGGCCGCAGTAGTCCACACCGGATATCGAAAAGGGTGGTGCGGAGATAACGCGTTGCTTTGGCAAAGACGCCATTCGTTGAGTAACCATTTTATGCTTATGGCGTCTGCAAACTGTGCATGCATGAACACATTGCTTAACCAAACTTCGCCCGCTTAGAATCCAATATTTTTGACGAAGAGTGTGTAGCATGAGTTGGATACCTCCATGCAACGTGTCCCGATGAACTTGCTGTACGATAAGTTTAGTTAAGGAGCTTTCCCTTGGAAGTATGATAGGATGTCGTTTTCCCTGCTCAACAGTTGCATTGTCTAATCGGCCAGCCACCCGAAGAATGTTGAATGTAGAAACATCAATAAATGGAGCCAAAGTGAGAAGCCTACTTGATGAAGGAATATCTCGGCCCTTTAGGAGCGATGCAATTTCCGGTTGGAAGAACCTGTATTGCTCTGCGTATATATGCCAGTAGAGCGCAGAGTCAATCTCGGATGCGGATACGTTGGAGGTGGACCGATAGCTCCAATTACCTTTCTTCATTCTCATGATGTATGCTGTTGTGCGTAGTAGCTTTCCAAGATAACTGAATCGGTCTAGCAAGTCTATGACCATTGTGTCCTCCCCCTTGGTATATTGAGTTTGCAATGTAAAACCCATAGTAGTATGCACTATAGTTGATTTGACCGGTCTGAATTCAGCTTCCATTTGGACAATCTCCTCCGGTGCCAAATAATGTATTCTATCGATTGGGTAAGCATCTAATGCGGGACCCTGCCACCATAGTTGATGCTTAATCAAGGCCGACGCAGGAATACCTCGGCTTGCCACATCGGCTGGATTTAATGTAGAGGGAATGTGCTGCCAATTTTCTACCCTTGTGATTCGCTGAATCAGGCCAACTCGATTTGCCACATACTGTTGCAACTGTGACGTATTTTTATGCAGCCAGTGTAGGACAATATTCGAATCGGACCATAACTTATACGGTAGATGCTGTAATCGTAAACTTGCCTTGATCTCATTAAGTAGCGTAGCCAATAGGTGTGCGGCACACAACTCCAGTCGTGGAATAGTGATGTGATGTAAGGGTGCCACTCGTGTTTTCGCTGCAATCATCCGGTTCACGACCTTCCCGTCAGCGTTTTTCGTTCCCAAGTAGAGAACGGCCGCATATGCCTTTAAACTCGCATCACAAAATCCATACAGATATGACGTTTCAGGGGGCTGTGTGCCAAGCCATCGGGGTATTCGTAACTCTTGCAGTTGCTTCAGATGGTTACGGAAGGTTAGCCAATCATGTAGCAACTCCGATGAAAGGGGTGAATCCTACTCTAATCTCGCTTGCCATAATTTTTGTACAAACAGTTTTGCGAGAAGAAGTACGGGACACAACATTCCAGTTGGATCATATAATCTTGCCGCATCACTAAGCGCCTGTCGTTTCGTTATGAGGACGGATTCGCTCAAGGCAACATGATAAAATAGCTCATCCGTGGAGGGATCCCACTGCAGACCAAGTATAGATGTCTCCGCCAACTGCAAGTCTGGTTGAATTGTATCTAAGGTGCCAATCAGTTTACCTAAGACCTCAACGCAATTTGATCGCCACTTTCGTAGGTGAAAATGGCCCTCCCTTAAAACTGTGGTGACATCAGTAGCCAATTCGATCGCCTCTTCTGGTGTAGCGACACTAACAAGGTAATCATCTATATAAAAGTTGTGTATAATGGTGTCAAGAGCCCGTGTGGCTCTTTCTGAAGGTAAAATTTTGGAGCTGTTGTCTCTTCCACATTGCTGCATAGCGCGAACTGCTAAATAGGGACCACTCCGTGTGCCATATGTCACAGTAGCCAGTTGGTAAGTGTGAATAGGTTGGGAAGGGTTCTCGCGCCAGAAAATCTGTTGCCATTGTCTGTGCCGCGCGTCCATCCTTACCTGCCGGAACATCTTTTCGACATCTGCAGTCAATGCGATGCGATATAACCTAAATCGATGTATCAAGTCGGTGAGAGAGTCTTGTATGGTTGGGCCCGACAGCTGCGTATCATTCAGCGACACACCATTCGATGATTTGGCGGACGCATTGAACACAACTCGAAATTTCGACAAAACCGCGTGATGCGGAATGTAATAGGCCTGTGAGGGGTCACCTGATGGTTCGGAAATAGGGACCATATGCCCCAGCTCTTCATATTCTCGCATAAATGCCACATAATTCGTCCTCAATTCCGGATTTAAAGCCAATTTGCGTTCCAGTTGATGGAATTGTCGAAGAGCCATTGTGGCGGAATTTCCTAGGGTAGGTGCATCGGGACGGAAGGGTATTTGTACCACATAGCGGCCATCACGGGAGCGCCGGCAAGTCTTACTGAATATTTCTTCGCAGGTGCCAAGGCCAGCCAAGTTCGTGCCATTACCGTTGTTCCCCAGCTCAGTCTCGAATAGTGTACGTAGCAGCGAATCGAGACTCACATCTTCCTCAGTGGTTCGAAGTGGCCTAGCTTGAAGTGGGGTACTGGGAGTAGTTGTCCCCTCAGCTGGTCCGAAGACAACCCAGCCTAGTTGGGTTTGTTGTGCAACGGGATCGTTAATGCCACCACGGCAAATGCCATCTTCTATTAATTGGCCCCAAATATCGGAACCGAGCAATGCGTCGATGCGACTAGTAGATCCGAATTCCGGATCAGCCAAAGCCAGGTCGCGTAAGTGTTGCCAGCAATGGTCAGTTATGGGAGCGACAGGGGTAGGTGTTGTGATAGAATCGAGAATATAAAAGTTAACAGGGAGAGTAAAGCCAGGGTTGGTACAGGAGACGATGTGGATAACTGCCATGCCTCTTACCTGCGAGTATACTGTGCCACCTATACCTTCGACTCGTAATGTGCACTTCTGCCTCGGAAGAGACAAGCTATTAAAGAGCCGTGACGTTATAAAACTAACCTGTGATCCAGGGTCACAGAGCAACCGACAAGAATGTGAGCCACCAAAGCCATCTATGATATGTACGCGCGCAGTCGCCAAGAGAATAATGCGGTTGCTGAGAAGGGTGAATGTCTTGACGTCCCCATGTAGTCATTGATGAATTCGGGGAGGTGTAGGAGGAGTGCTTCCCGCTGCCATGGAGGAAGTTGGTGTCTTACTAGAGGTAACGGACCCGTTAGCTGATTGTGGATTGCGACACAGTAGTGTGTGATGGCGTCCGTTGCATACTCTACAGTTCGTGGAAGTGCAAGCCTTTGTTGCGTGGCCAGGTCTCAAGCAGTTGAAGCACAGATTGGAACCTTTCAATTTGTGGAACCTCTCCTGCACCGGTAAAGCCAAGAGTTGTGGGCAACGCCCGATCCGATGTGTATGTAAATTGCAATATTCACAGTTTCCTGGAGTCGTTGCGGCCAAATTCGATTTCACCAAACGTGATGTACGTGCTGCGTGTTCGCCTTGTGAATGTCGTTGAGGGCACGATGTACCCTTTATGCCAGTAATTGAATGCTTAATGGGCCATTGTAGAATATCAGCTGTTAGACTATGTGCTCGTTTCTCTATGAACTTGAGTAACTCATCCAGCCGAGGTATATCCTGTGTCGTGCGGCTCATACCCCAAGCCTGCTGTGTGCGAGTTGGAAGTTTTGAAACCACTATGGGAACCGCCAATGCATCCCATTGCTCGACTGGAACTTTCATCACCATAAGTGCCCGCAGCGATTCGCGCACAGTGTCGACCACAGATAGCAGGGCTGATGTGGACTCGGTTGAGATGGGTTCCAATCCGATAAATTGCGCAACATGAATATCAGCCAGTTGTCTCGGACTATCATAACGGTCCTTGACTGCCTGCCAGACGTCTTCATATCCACCACTGTACATGCCACCTACCAACGAAACAGCATCCCCTTGCACAGCTTCCCGCAATTTTCCCAGCTTGTATGCCTCTGGAAATTCCTGTGAGTGAACCAATGTCTCGAACGCGTCCTTAAAAGCTAGCCAGTTTCGTAGTGTGCCATCAAATTTCGGAACGGATAACCGCTCCAACTTAAGATTCATAGCCGTTGTGTTAGGAAAAGTGACCGGGACGTGACTACCAGCCCCCGGCGAGGTGCTGTGTATGAGCGGATTGTGGGTTGCCTGCAATCTATGAGCTTTAGCCATAGCCCGATTGTATAAATCTTCCATTTGATCCCACAGTGCTAGGTGAGCGTCGAGCTCCTCCTTTTTAGCATCTGTGATTAAGGCATCATGATTCTGGCCAAATCGTGCGAAATGAGATTGCAATGCAGTCTCTTCTTGAGCAATTTCGAAAGCATCACCACAATAATCCTCTGCGAGTATTCTATTTGCTATGCGATTTATTGCGGTAACTGCAGCAGTTCGTTTATTTAATGAACCCATTTTGGCGCAAGTGGTAATAAAAAAAAAAACCAAGTAAGCTTATGTCAGCGCAAATGTGTATTAAAGAAAAAAAATGGTACACCTAATGGGGCTTCCGTTAACTTCACCGTTCGTATAACGGTGGCTTGTATTGGTTGTTGTTGGTTATATGTATATGCGATGAAAGCCGCTCACGCCACGCTAACCAAGATTATTCCGCCAGTTCCCGGGTTTCGGCACCAAAAATGTTTGAGAACTTACTTGATGGTTGTCCTCTCTTGACGGTTGTCCACTCCTGTGAGTAGATAATTCACTTGAGGGTTATCCTTGAGTTTAAGAAATAAAACGATGATTTCCAGATAGTGTGGTTCACTACCACTTTCAATGAACAAACTTTATTAATAACTAAAATTAGTGATAAGACAAAATGAGATCTTATTCGATATATCTAGCAATAAAAATCGATAAAATATCAGCACCAATCAGGTGCAGACCCAGTCGGACAGTTGGTGTCACAATCTGCGGACGATCCGTTGACTTCGGTGTGCAATCTGCAAACATAGTTAACAATCTCAAACAAAGGTTTTCGAACGTTGTTTCTCGTTGTATATCCTTTAATTCTAGAGTTATATTGATAAATAACGTGTACGAATTTGTTTAACGCATTTGTTTTGGTTACTCGACGTCTCCGTTCTCGTGTAGCCTACATATTGCGTTTTTTTTAAATTTGCTTACCGGGCTAAAAGTTAGCATGCTTAAAATACGCAAGTCGTTTTGTTCAACAAATTTGAGTAGATAACTCAGCAGTTGTTTCCATCAGAGCGACAATTTTTGAGATAGTTATTAAAACTGTTTAAAGGTTGTCAAACGTTGTTTCTCGTTGTATATCCTTTAATTCTAGAGTTAAATTGATAAATAACGTGTACGAATTTGTTTAACGCATTTGTTTTGGTTACTCGACGTCTCCGTTCTCGTGTAGCCTACATATTGCGTTTTTTTTTTTAATTTGCTTACCGGGCTAAAAGTTAGCATGCTTAAAATACGCAAGTCGTTTTGTTCAACAAATTTGAGTAGATAACTCAGCAGTTGTTTCCATCAGAGCGACAATTTTTGAGATAGTTATTAAAACTGTTTAAAGGTTGTCAAACGTTGTTTCTCGTTGTATATCCTTTAATTCTAGAGTTAAATTGATAAATAACGTGTACGAATTTGTTTAACGCATTTGTTTTGGTTACTCGACGTCTCCGTTCTCGTGTAGCCTACATATTGCGTTTTTTTTTAATTTGCTTACCGGGCTAAAGGTTAGCATGTTTAAAATTCGTAAGTCGTTTTGTTCAACAAATTTGAGTAGATAACTCAGCAGTTGTTTGCATCAGAGCGACAATTTTTATGATAGTTATTAAAACTGTTTAAAGGTTGTCAAACGTTGTTTCTCGTTGTATATCCTTTAATTCTAGAGTTAAATTGATAAATAACGTGTACGAATTTGTTTAACGCATTTGTTTTGGTTACTCGACGTCTCCGTTCTCGTGTAGCCTACATATTGCGTTTTTTTTTTTAATTTGCTTACCGGGCTAAAGGTTAGCATGCTTAAAATACGTAAGTCGTTTTGTTCAACAAATTTGAGTAGATAATTCAGCAGTTGTTTCCATCAGAGCGACAATTTTTGAGATAGTTATTAAAACTGTTTAAAGGTTGTCAAACGTTGTTTCTCATTGTATATCCTTTAATTCTAGAGTTAAATTGATAAATAACGTGTACGAATTTGTTTAACGCATTTGTTTTGGTTACTCGACGTCTCCGTTCTCGTGTAGCCTACATATTGCGTTTTTTTTTTTAATTTGCTTACCGGGCTAAAGGTTAGCATGCTTAAAATACGCATGTCGTTTTGTTCAACAAATCTGAGTAGATAAATCAGCAGTTGTTTGCATCAGAGCGACAATTTTTGAGATAGTTATTAAAACTATTTAAAGGTTGTCAAACGATGTTTCTCGTTGTATATCCTTTATTTCTAGAGTTAAATTGATAAATAACGTGTACGAATTTGTTTAACGCATTTGTTTTGGTTACTCGACGTCTCCGTTCTCGTGTAGCCTACATATTGCGTTTTTTTTTAATTTGCTTACCGGGCTAAAGGTTAGCATGTTTAAAATACGTAAGTCGTTTTGTTCAACAAATTTGAGTAGATAACTCAGCAGTTGTTTGCATCAGAGCGACAATTTTTGAGATAGTTATTAAAACTGTTTAACGGTTGTCAAACGTTGTTTCTCGTTGTATATACTTTAATTCTAGAGTTAAATTTATAAATAACGTGTACGAATTTGTTTAACGCATTTGTTTTGGTTACTCGACGTCTCCGTTCTCGTATAGCCGACATATTGCGTTTTTTTTTTAATTTGCTTACCGGGCTAAAGGTTAGCATGCTTAAAATACGTAAGTCGTTTTGTTCAACAAATTTGAGTAGATAACTCAGCAGTTGTTTGCATCAGAGCGACAATTTTTGAGATAGTTATTAAAACTGTTTAAAAGTTGTCAAACGTTGTTTCTCGTTGTATATCCTTTAATTCTAGAGTTAAATTGATAAATAACGTGTACGAATTTGTCTAACGCATTTGTTTTGGTTACTCGACGTCTCGGTTCTCATGTAGCCTACATATTGCGTTTTTTTTTTAATTTGCTTACCGGGCTAAAGGTTAGCATGCTTAAAATACGTAAGTCGTTTTGTTCAACAAATTTGAGTAGATAACCCAGCAGTTGTTTCCATCAGAGCGACAATTTTTGAGATAGTTATTAAAACTGTTTAAAGGTTTTCAAACGTTGTTTCTCGTTGTATATCCTTTAATTCTAGAGTTAGATTGATAAATAACGTGTACGAATTTGTTTAACGCATTTGTTTTGGTTACTCGACGTCTCCGTTCTCGTGTAGCCTACATATTGCGTTTTTTTTTAATTTGCTTACCGGGCTAAAAGTTAGCATGCTTAAAATACGCAAGTCGTTTTGTTCAACAAATTTGAGTAGATAACTCAGCAGTTGTTTCCATCAGAGCGACAATTTTTGAGATAGTTATTAAAACTGTTTAAAGGTTGTCAAACGTTGTTTCTCGTTGTATATCCTTTAATTCCAGAGTTAAATTGATAAATGACGTGTACGAATTTGTTTAACGCATTTGTTTTGGTTACTCGACGTCTCCGTTCTCGTGTAGCCTACATATTGCGTTTTTTTTTAATTTGCTTACCGGGCTAAAGGTTAGCATGTTTAAAATTCGTAAGTCGTTTTGTTCAACAAATTTGAGTAGATAACTCAGCAGTTGTTTGCATCAGAGCGACAATTTTTATGATAGTTATTAAAACTGTTTAAAGGTTGTCAAACGTTGTTTCTCGTTGTATATCCTTTAATTCTAGAGTTAAATTGATAAATAACGTGTACGAATTTGTTTAACGCATTTGTTTTGGTTACTCGACGTCTCCGTTCTCGTGTAGCTTACATATTGCGTTTTTTTTTTAATTTGCTTACCGGGCTAAAGGTTAGCATTCTTAAAATACGTAAGTCGTTTTGTTCAACAAATTTGAGTAGATAATTCAGCAGTTGTTTCCATCAGAGCGACAATTTTTGAGATAGTTATTAAAACTGTTTAAAGGTTGTCAAACGTTGTTTCTCGTTGTATATCCTTTAATTCTAGAGTTAAATTGATAAATAACGTGTACGAATTTGTTTAACGCATTTGTTTTGGTTACCCGACGTCTCCGTTCTCGTGTAGCCTACATATTGCGTTTTTTTTTTAATTTGCTTACCGGGCTAAAGGTTAGCATGCTTAAAATACGTAAGTCGTTTTGTTCAACAAATTTAAGTAGATAACTCATCAGTTGTTTGCTTCAGAGCGACAATTTTTGAGATAGTTATTAAACCTGTTTAAAGGTTGTCAAACGTTGTTTCTCGTTGTATATCCTTTAATTCTAGAGTTAAATTGATAAATAACGTGTACGAATTTGTTTAACACATTTCTTTTGGTTACTCGTCGTCTCCGTTCTCGTGTAGCCTACATATTGCGTTTTTTTTTTAATTTGCTTACCGGGCTAAAGGTTAGCATGTTTAAAATACGTAAGTCGTTTTGTTCAACAAATTTGAGTAGATAACTCAGCAGTTGTTTGCATCAGAGCGACAATTTTTGAGATAGTTATTAAAACTGTTTAAAGGTTGTCAAACGTTGTTTCTCGTTGTATATCCTTTAATTCTAGAGTTAAATTGATAAATAACGTGTACGAATTTGTTTAACCCATTTGTTTTGGTTACTCGACGGCTCCGTTCTCGTGTAGCCTACATATTGCGTTTTTTTTTTAATTTGCTTACCGGGCTAAAGGTTAGCATGTTTAAAATACGTAAGTCGTTTTGTTCAACAAATTTGAGTAGATAACTCAGCAGTTGTTTGCATCAGAGCGACAATTTTTGAGATAGTTATTAAAACTGTTTAAGGGTTGTCAAACGTTGTTTCTCGTTGTATATCCTTTAATTCTAGAGTTAAATTGATAAATAACGTGTACGAATTTGTTTAACGCATTTGTTTTGGTTACTCGACGTCTCCGTTCTCGTGTAGCCTACATATTGCGTTTTTTGTTTTAATTTGCTTACCGGGCTAAAGGTTAGCATGCTTAAAATACGTAAGTCGTTTTGTTCAACAAATTTAAGTAGATAATTCATCAGTTGTTTGCATCAGAGCGACAATTTTTGAGATAGTTATTAAAACTGTTTAAAGGTTGTCAATCGTTATTTCTCGTTGTATATCCTTTAATTCTAGAGTTAAATTGATAAATAACGTGTACGAATTTGTTTAACGCATTTGTTTTGGTTACTCGACGTCTCCGTTCTCGTGTAGCCTACATATTGCGTTTTTTTTTTTAATTTGCTTACCGGGCTAAAGGTTAGCATGCCTAAAATACGTAAGTCGTTTTGTTCAACAAATTTAAGTAGATAACTCATCAGTTGTTTGCATCAGAGCGACAATTTTTGAGATAGTTATTAAAACTGTTTAAAGGTTGTCAAACGTTGTTTCTCGTTGTATATCCTTTAATTCTAGAGTTAAATTGATAAATAACGTGTACGAATTTGTTTAACGCATTTGATTTGGTTACTCGACGTCTCCGTTCTCGTGTAGCCTACATATTGCGTTTTTTTTTTAATTTGCTTACCGGGCTAAAGGTTAGCATGCTTAAAATACGTAAGTCGTTTTGTTCAACCAATTTGAGTAGATAACTCAGCAGTTGTTTGCATCAGAGCGACAATTTTTGAGATAGTTGTTAAAACTGTTTAAAGGTTGTTAAACGTTGTTTCTCGTTGTATATCCTTTAATTCTAGGGTTAAATTGATAAATAACGTGTACGAATTTGTTTAACGCATTTGTTTTGGTTACTCGACGTCTCCGTTCTCGTGTAGCCTACATATTGCGTTTTTTTTTTTTAATTTGCTTACCGGGCTAAAGGTTAGCATGCTTAAAATACGTAAGTCGTTGTTTCAACAAATTTAAGTAGATAACTCATCAGTTGTTTGCATCAGAGCGACAATTTTTGAGATAGTTATTAAAACTGTTTAAAGGTTGTCAAACGTTGTTTCTCGTTGTATATCCTTTAATTCTAGAGTTAAATTGATAAATAACGTGTACGAATTTGTTTAACGCATTTGTTTTGGTTACTCGACGTCTCCGTTCTCGTGTAGCCTACATATTGCGTTTTTTTTTTTAATTTGCTTACCGGACTAAAGGTTAGCATGCTTAAAATACGTAAGTCGTTTTGTTCAACAAATTTAAGTAGATAACTCATCAGTTGTTTGCATCAGAGCGACAATTTTTGAGATAGTTATTAAAACCGTTTAAAGGTTGTCAAACGTTGTTTCTCGTTGTATATCCTTTAATTCTAGAGTTAAATTGATAAATAACGTGTACGAATTTGTTTAACGCATTTGTTTTGGTTACTCGACGTCTCCGTTCTCGTGTAGCCTACATATTGCGTTTTTTTTTTTATTTGCTTACCGGGCTAAAGGTTAGCATGCTTAAAATACGTAAGTCGTTTTGTTCAACAAATTTAAGTAGATAACTCATCAGTTGTTTGCATCAGAGCGACAATTTTTGAGATAGTTATTAAAATTGTTTAAAGGTTACCAAAAGTTGTTTCTCGTTGTATATCCTTTAATTCTAGAGTTAAATTGATAAATAACGTGTATGAATTTGTTTAACGCAATTGATTTGGTTACTCGACGTCTCCGTTCTCGTGTAGCCTACATATTGCGTTTTTTTTTTAATTTGCTTACCGGGCTAAAGGTTAGCATGCTTAAAATACGTAAGTCGTTTTGTTCAACAAATTTAAGTAGATAACTCATCAGTTGTTTGCATCAGAGCGACAATTTTTGAGATAGTTATTAAAACTGTTTAAAGGTTGTCAAACGTTGTTTCTCGTTGTATATCCTTTAATACTAGAGTTAAATTGATAAATAACGTGTACGAATTTGTTTAACGCATTTGTTTTGGTTACTCGACGTCTCCGTTCTCGTGTAGCCTACATATTGCGTTTTTTTTTTAATTTGCTTACCGGGCTAAAGGTTAGCATGCTTAAAATACGTAAGTCGTTTTGTTCAACCAATTTGAGTAGATAACTCAGCAGTTGTTTGCATCAGAGCGACAATTTTTGAGATAGTTGTTAAAACTGTTTAAAGGTTGTCAAACGTTGTTTCTCGTTGTATATCCTTTAATTCTAGGGTTAAATTGATAAATAACGTGTACGAATTTGTTTAACGCATTTGTTTTGGTTACTCGACGTCTCCGTTCTCGTGTAGCCTACATATTGCGTTTTTTTTTTTTAATTTGCTTACCGGGCTAAAGGTTAGCATGCTTAAAATACGTAAGTCGTTTTGTTCAACAAATTTAAGTAGATAACTCATCAGTTGTTTGCATCAGAGCGACAATTTTTGAGATAGTTATTAAAACTGTTTAAAGGTTGTCAAACGTTGTTTCTCGTTGTATATCCTTTAATTCTAGAGTTAAATTGATAAATGACGTGTACGAATTTGTTTAACGCATTTGTTTTGGTTACTCGACGTCTCCGTTCTCGTGTAGCCTACATATTGCGTTTTTTTTTAATTTGCTTACCGGGCTAAAGGTTAGCATGTTTAAAATTCGTAAGTCGTTTTGTTCAACAAATTTGAGTAGATAACTCAGCAGTTGTTTGCATCAGAGCGACAATTTTTATGATAGTTATTAAAACTGTTTAAAGGTTGTCAAACGTTGTTTCTCGTTGTATATCCTTTAATTCTAGAGTTAAATTGATAAATAACGTGTACGAATTTGTTTAACCCATTTGTTTTGGTTACTCGACGGCTCCTTTCTCGTGTAGCCTACATATTGCGTTTTTTTTTTAATTTGCTTACCGGGCTAAAGGTTAGCATGTTTAAAATACGTAAGTCGTTTTGTTCAACAAATTTGAGTAGATAACTCAGCAGTTGTTTGCATCAGAGCGACAATTTTTGAGATAGTTATTAAAACTCTTTAAGGGTTGTCAAACGTTGTTTCTCGTTGTATATCCTTTAATTCTAGAGTTAAATTGATAAATAACGTGTACGAATTTGTTTAACGCATTTGTTTTGGTTACTCGACGTCTCCGTTCTCGTGTAGCCTACATATTGCGTTTTTTTTTAATTTGCTTACCGGGCTAAAGGTTAGCATGCTTAAAATACGTAAGTCGTTTTGTTCAACAAATTTAAGTAGATAATTCATCAGTTGTTTGCATCAGAGCGACAATTTTTGAGATAGTTATTAAAACTGTTTAAAGGTTGTCAATCGTTATTTCTCGTTGTATATCCTTTAATTCTAGAGTTAAATTGATAAATAACGTGTACGAATTTGTTTAACGCATTTGTTTTGGTTACTCGACGTCTCCGTTCTCGTGTAGCCTACATATTGCGTTTTTTTTTTAATTTGCTTACCGGGCTAAAGGTTAGCATGCTTAAAATACGTAAGTCGTTTTGTTCAACAAATTTAAGTAGATAACTCATCAGTTATTTGCATCAGAGCGAAAATTTTTGAGATAGTTATTAAAACTGTTTAAAGGTTGTCAAACGTTGTTTCTCGTTGTATATCCTTTAATTCTAGAGTTAAATTGATAAATAACGTGTACGAATTTGTTTAACGCATTTGATTTGGTTACTCGACGTCTCCGTTCTCGTGTAGCCTACATATTGCGTTTTTTTTTTAATTTGCTTACCGGGCTAAAGGTTAGCATGCTTAAAATACGTAAGTCGTTTTGTTCAACCAATTTGAGTAGATAACTCAGCAGTTGTTTGCATCAGAGCGACAATTTTTGAGATAGTTGTTAAAACTGTTTAAAGGTTGTCAAACGTTGTTTCTCGTTGTATATCCTTTAATTCTAGGGTTAAATTGATAAATAACGTGTACGAATTTGTTTAACGCATTTGTTTTGGTTACTCGACGTCTCCGTTCTCGTGTAGCATACTTATTGCGTTTTTTTTTTTTAATTTGCTTACCGGGCTAAAGGTTAGCATGCTTAAAATACGTAAGTCGTTTTGTTCAACAAATTTAAGTAGATAACTCATCAGTTGTTTGCATCAGAGCGACAATTTTTGAGATAGTTATTAAAACTGTTTAAAGGTTGTCAAACGTTGTTTCTCGTTGTATATCCTTTAATTCTAGAGTTAAATTGATAAATAACGTGTACGAATTTGTTTAACGCATTTGTTTTGGTTACTCGACGTCTCCGTTCTCGTGTAGCCTACATATTGCGTTTTTTTTTTAATTTGCTTACCGGGCTAAAGGTTAGCATGCTTAAAATACGTAAGTCGTTTTGTTCAACAAATTTAAGTAGATAACTCATCAGTTGTTTGCATCAGAGCGACAATTTTTGAGATAGTTATTAAAACCGTTTAAAGGTTGTCAAACGTTGTTTCTCGTTGTATATCCTTTAATTCTAGAGTTAAATTGATAAATAACGTGTACGAATTTGTTTAACACATTTGTTTTGGTTACTCGACGTCTCCGTTCTCGTGTAGCCTACATATTGCGTTTTTTTTTTAATTTGCTTACCGGGCTAAAGGTTAGCATGCTTAAAATACGTAAGTCGTTTTGTTCAACAAATTTAAGTAGATAACTCATCAGTTGTTTGCATCAGAGCGACAATTTTTGAGATAGTTATTAAAATTGTTTAAAGGTTGTCAAACGTTGTTTCTCGTTGTATATCCTTTAATTCTAGAGTTAAATTGATAAATAACGTGTACGAATTTGTTTAACGCATTTGTTTTGGTTACTCGACGTCTCCGTTCACGTGTAGCCTACATATTGCGTTTTTTTTTTAATTTGCTTACCGGGCTAAAGGTTGGCATGCTTAAAATGCGTAAGTCGTTTTGTTCAACAAATTTAAGTAGATAACTCATCAGTTGTTTGCATCAGAGCGACAATTTTTGAGATAGTTATTAAAACTGTTTAAAGGTTGTCAAACGTTGTTTCTCGTTGTATATCCTTTAATTCTACAGTTAAATTGATAAATAACGTGTACGAATTTGTTTAACGCATTTCTTTTGGTTACTCGACGTCTCCGTTCTCGTGTAGCCTACATATTGCGTTTTTTTTTTAATTTGCTTACCGGGCTAAAGGTTAGCATGCTTAAAATACGTAAGTCGTTTTGTTCAACAAATTTAAGTAGATAACTCATCAGTTGTTTGTATCAGAGCGACAATTTTTGAGATAGTTATTAAAACTGTTTAAAGGTTGTCAAACGTTGTTTCTCGTTGTATATCCTTTAATTCTAGAGTTAAATTGATAAATAACGTGTACGAATTTGTTTAACGCATTTGTTTTGGTTACTCGACGTCTCCGTTCTCGTGTAGCCTACATATTGCGTTTTTTTTTTTAATTTGCTTACCGGGCTAAAGGTTAGCATGCTTAAAATACGTAAGTCGTTTTGTTCAACAAATTTGAGTAGATAACTCAGCAGTTGTTTGCATCAGAGCGACAATTTTTGAGATAGTTATTAAAACTGTTTAAAGGTTGTCAATCGTTATTTCTCGTTGTATATCCTTTAATTCTAGAGTTAAATTGATAAATAACGTGTACGAATTTGTTTAACGCATTTGTTTTGGTTACTCGACGTCTCCGTTCTCGTGTAGCCTACATATTGCGTTTTTTTTTTAATTTGCTTACCGGGCTAAAGGTTAGCATGCTTAAAATACGTAAGTCGTTTTGTTCAACAAATTTAAGTAGATAACTCATCAGTTATTTGCATCAGAGCGAAAATTTTTGAGATAGTTATTAAAACTGTTTAAAGGTTGTCAAACGTTGTTTCTCGTTGTATATCCTTTAATTCTAGAGTTAAATTGATAAATAACGTGTACGAATTTGTTTAACGCATTTGATTTGGTTACTCGACGTCTCCGTTCTCGTGTAGCCTACATATTGCGTTTTTTTTTTAATTTGCTTACCGGGCTAAAGGTTAGCATGCTTAAAATACGTAAGTCGTTTTGTTCAACCAATTTGAGTAGATAACTCAGCAGTTGTTTGCATCAGAGCGACAATTTTTGAGATAGTTGTTAAAACTGTTTAAAGGTTGTCAAACGTTGTTTCTCGTTGTATATCCTTTAATTCTAGGGTTAAATTGATAAATAACGTGTACGAATTTGTTTAACGCATTTGTTTTGGTTACTCGACGTCTCCGTTCTCGTGTAGCCTACATATTGCGTTTTTTTTTTAATTTGCTTACCGGGCTAAAGGTTAGCATGCTTAAAATACGTAAGTCGTTTTGTTCAACAAATTTAAGTAGATAATTCATCAGTTGTTTGCATCAGAGCGACAATTTTTGAGATAGTTATTAAAACTGTTTAAAGGTTGTCAATCGTTATTTCTCGTTGTATATCCTTTAATTCTAGAGTTAAATTGATAAATAACGTGTACGAATTTGTTTAACGCATTTGTTTTGGTTACTCGACGTCTCCGTTCTCGTGTAGCCTACATATTGCGTTTTTTTTTTAATTTGCTTACCGGGCTAAAGGTTAGCATGCTTAAAATACGTAAGTCGTTTTGTTCAACAAATTTAAGTAGATAACTCATCAGTTATTTGCATCAGAGCGAAAATTTTTGAGATAGTTATTAAAACTGTTTAAAGGTTGTCAAACGTTGTTTCTCGTTGTATATCCTTTAATTCTAGAGTTAAATTGATAAATAACGTGTACGAATTTGTTTAACGCATTTGATTTGGTTACTCGACGTCTCCGTTCTCGTGTAGCCTACATATTGCGTTTTTTTTTTAATTTGCTTACCGGGCTAAAGGTTAGCATGCTTAAAATACGTAAGTCGTTTTGTTCAACCAATTTGAGTAGATAACTCAGCAGTTGTTTGCATCAGAGCGACAATTTTTGAGATAGTTGTTAAAACTGTTTAAAGGTTGTCAAACGTTGTTTCTCGTTGTATATCCTTTAATTCTAGGGTTAAATTGATAAATAACGTGTACGAATTTGTTTAACGCATTTGTTTTGGTTACTCGACGTCTCCGTTCTCGTGTAGCATACTTATTGCGTTTTTTTTTTTTAATTTGCTTACCGGGCTAAAGGTTAGCATGCTTAAAATACGTAAGTCGTTTTGTTCAACAAATTTAAGTAGATAACTCATCAGTTGTTTGCATCAGAGCGACAATTTTTGAGATAGTTATTAAAACTGTTTAAAGGTTGTCAAACGTTGTTTCTCGTTGTATATCCTTTAATTCTAGAGTTAAATTGATAAATAACGTGTACGAATTTGTTTAACGCATTTGTTTTGGTTACTCGACGTCTCCGTTCTCGTGTAGCCTACATATTGCGTTTTTTTTTTAATTTGCTTACCGGGCTAAAGGTTAGCATGCTTAAAATACGTAAGTCGTTTTGTTCAACAAATTTAAGTAGATAACTCATCAGTTGTTTGCATCAGAGCGACAATTTTTGAGATAGTTATTAAAACCGTTTAAAGGTTGTCAAACGTTGTTTCTCGTTGTATATCCTTTAATTCTAGAGTTAAATTGATAAATAACGTGTACGAATTTGTTTAACACATTTGTTTTGGTTACTCGACGTCTCCGTTCTCGTGTAGCCTACATATTGCGTTTTTTTTTTAATTTGCTTACCGGGCTAAAGGTTAGCATGCTTAAAATACGTAAGTCGTTTTGTTCAACAAATTTAAGTAGATAACTCATCAGTTGTTTGCATCAGAGCGACAATTTTTGAGATAGTTATTAAAATTGTTTAAAGGTTGTCAAACGTTGTTTCTCGTTGTATATCCTTTAATTCTAGAGTTAAATTGATAAATAACGTGTACGAATTTGTTTAACGCATTTGTTTTGGTTACTCGACGTCTCCGTTCACGTGTAGCCTACATATTGCGTTTTTTTTTTAATTTGCTTACCGGGCTAAAGGTTGGCATGCTTAAAATGCGTAAGTCGTTTTGTTCAACAAATTTAAGTAGATAACTCATCAGTTGTTTGCATCAGAGCGACAATTTTTGAGATAGTTATTAAAACTGTTTAAAGGTTGTCAAACGTTGTTTCTCGTTGTATATCCTTTAATTCTACAGTTAAATTGATAAATAACGTGTACGAATTTGTTTAACGCATTTCTTTTGGTTACTCGACGTCTCCGTTCTCGTGTAGCCTACATATTGCGTTTTTTTTTTAATTTGCTTACCGGGCTAAAGGTTAGCATGCTTAAAATACGTAAGTCGTTTTGTTCAACAAATTTAAGTAGATAACTCATCAGTTGTTTGTATCAGAGCGACAATTTTTGAGATAGTTATTAAAACTGTTTAAAGGTTGTCAAACGTTGTTTCTCGTTGTATATCCTTTAATTCTAGAGTTAAATTGATAAATAACGTGTACGAATTTGTTTAACGCATTTGTTTTGGTTACTCGACGTCTCCGTTCTCGTGTAGCCTACATATTGCGTTTTTTTTTTTAATTTGCTTACCGGGCTAAAGGTTAGCATGCTTAAAATACGTAAGTCGTTTTGTTCAACAAATTTGAGTAGATAACTCAGCAGTTGTTTGCATCAGAGCGACAATTTTTGAGATAGTTATTAAAACTGTTTAAAGGTTGTCAAACGTTGTTTCTCGTTGTATATCCTTTAATTCTAGAGATAAATTGATAAATAACGTGTACGAATTTGTTTAACGCATTTGTTTTGGTTACTCGACGTCTCCGTTCTCGTGTAGCCTACATATTGCGTTTTTTTTTTTAATTTGCTTACCGGGCTAAAGGTTAGCATGCTTAAAATACGTAAGTCGTTTTGTTCAACAAATTTGAGTAGATAACTCATCAGTTGTTTGTATCAGAGCGACAATTTTTGAGATAGTTATTAAAACTGTTTAAAGGTTGTCAAACGTTGTTTGTCGTTGTATATCCTTTAATTCTAGAGTTAAATTGATAAATAACGTGTACGAATTTGTTTAACGCATTTGTTTTGGTTACTCGACGTCTCCGTTTTCGTGTAGCCTACATATTGCGTTTTTTTTTTAATTTGCTTACCGGGCTAAAGGTTAGCATGCTTAAAATACGTAAGTCGTTTTGTTCAACAAATTTGAGTAGATAACTCAGCAGTTGTTTGCATCAGAGCGACAATTTTTGAGATAGTTATTAAAACTGTTTAAAGGTTGTCAAACGTTGTTTCTCGTTGCATATCCTTTAATTCTAGAGTTAAATTGATAAATATCGTGTACGAATTTGTTTAACGCATTTGTTTTGGTTACTCGACGTCTCCGTTCTCGTGTAGCCTACATATTGCGTTTTTTTTTAATTTGCTTACCGGGCTAAAGGTTAGCATGATTAAAATACGTAAGTCGTTTTGTTCAACAAATTTGAGTAGATAACTCAGCAGGTGTTTGCATCAGAGCGACAATTTTTGAGATAGTTATTAAAACTGTTTAAAGGTTGTCAAACGTTGTTTCTCGTTGTATATCCTTTAATTCTAGAGTTAAATTGATAAATAACGTGTACGAATTTGTTTAACGCATTTGTTTTGGTTACTCGACGTCTCCGTTCTCGTGTAGCCTACATATTGCGTTTTTTTTTAATTTGCTTACCGGGCTAAAGGTTAGCATGCTTAAAATACGTAAGTCGTTTTGTTCAACAAATTTGAGTAGATAACTCAGCAGTTGTTTCCATCAGAGCGACAATTTTTGAGATAGTTATTAAAACTATTTAAAGGTTGTCAAACGTTGTTTCTCGTTGCATATCCATTAATTCTAGAGTTAAATTGATAAATAACGTGTACGAATTTGTTTAACGCATTTGTTTTGGTTACTCGACGTCTCCGTTCTCGTGTAGCCTACATATTGCGTTTTTTTTTTAATTTGCTTACCGGGCTAAAGGTTAGCATGCTTAAAATACGTAAGTCGTTTTGTTCAACAAATTTAAGTAGATAACTCATCAGTTGTTTGCATCAGAGCGACAATATTTGAGATAGTTATTAAAACTGTTTAAAGGTTGTCAAGCGTTGTTTCTCGTTGTATATCCTTTAATTCTAGAGTTAAATTGATAAATAACGTGTACGAATTTGTTTAACGCATTTGTTTTGGTTACTCGACGTCTCCGTTCTCGTGTAGCCTACATATTGCGTTTTTTTTAATTTGCTTACCGGGCTAAAGGTTAGCATGCTTAAAATACGTAAGTCGTTTTGTTCAACAAATTTGAGTAGATAACTCAGCAGTTGTTTGCATCAGAGCGACAATTTTTGAGATAGTTATTAAAACTGTTTAAAGGTTGTCAAACGTTGTTTCTCTTTGTATATCCTTTAATTCTAGATTTAAATTGATAAATTACGTGTACGAATTTGTTTAACGCATTTGTTTTGGTTACTCGACGTCTCCGTTCTCGTGTAGCCTACATATTGCGTTTTTTTTTTAATTTGCTTACCGTGCTAAAGGTTAGCATGCTTAAAATACGTAAGTAGTTTTGTTCAACAAATTTAAGTAGATAACTCATCAGTTGTTTGCATCAGAGCGACAATTTTTGAGATACTTATTAAAACTGTTTAAAGGTTGTCAAACGTTGTTTCTCGTTGTATATCCTTTAATTCTAGAGTTAAATTGATAAATAACGTGTACGAATTTGTTTAACGCATTTGTTTTGGTTACTCGACGTCTCCGTTCTCGTGTAGCCTACATATTGCGTTTTTTTTTTAAATTTGCTTACCGGGCTAAAGGTTAGCATGCTTAAAATACGTAAGTCGTTTTGTTTAACAAATTTGAGTAGATAACTCAGCAGGTGTTTGCATCAGAGCGACAATTTTTGAGATAGTTACTAAAACTGTTTAAAGGTTGTCAAACGTTGTTTCTCGTTGTATATCCTTTAATTCTAGAGTTAAATTGATAAATAACGTGTACGAATTTGTTTAACGCATTTGTTTTGGTTACTCGACGTCTCCGTTCTCGTGTAGCCTACATATTGCGTTTTTTTTTTAATTTGCTTACCGGGCTAAAGGTTAGCATGCTTAAAATACGTAAGTCGTTTTGTTCAACAAATTTGAGTAGATAACTCAGCAGTTGTTTCCATCAGAGCGACAATTTTTGAGATAGTTATTAAAACTATTTAAAGGTTGTCAAACGTTGTTTCTCGTTGTATATCCATTAATTCTAGAGTTAAATTGATAAATATCGTGTACGAATTTGTTTAACGCATTTGTTTTGGTTACTCGACGTCTCCGTTCTCGTGTAGCCTACATATTGCGTTTTTTTTTTTAATTTGCTTACCGGGCTAAAGGTTAGCATGCTTAAAATACGTAAGTCGTTTTGTTCAACAAATTTAAGTAGATAACTCATCAGTTGTTTGCATCAGAGCGACAATTTTTGAGATATTATTAAAACTGTTTAAAGGTTGTCAAACGTTGTTTCTCGTTGCATATCCTTTAATTCTAGAGTTAAATTGATAAATATCGTGTACGAATTTGTTTAACGCATTTGTTTTGGTTACTCGACGTCTCCGTTCTCGTGTAGCCTACATATTGCGTTTTTTTTTTTAATTTGCTTACCGGGCTAAAGGTGAGCATGCTTAAAATACGTAAGTCGTTTTGTTTAACAAATTTGAGTAGATAACTCAGCAGGTGTTTGCATCAGAGCGACAATTTTTGAGATAGTTATTAAAACTGTTTAAAGGTTGTCAAACGTTGTTTCTCGTTGTATATCCTTTAATTCTAGAGTTAAATTGATAAATAACGTGTACGAATTTGTTTAACGCATTTGTTTTGGTTACTCGACGTCTCCGTTCTCGTGTAGCCTACATATTGCGTTTTTTTTAATTTGCTTACCGGGCTAAAGGTTAGCATGCTTAAAATACGTAAGTCGTTTTGTTCAACAAATTTGAGTAGATAACTCAGCAGTTGTTTGCATCAGAGCGACAATTTTTGAGATAGTTATTAAAACTGTTTAAAGGTTGTCAAACGTTGTTTCTCTTTGTATATCCTTTAATTCTAGATTTAAATTGATAAATTACGTGTACGAATTTGTTTAACGCATTTGTTTTGGTTACTCGACGTCTCCGTTCTCGTGTAGCCTACATATTGCGTTTTTTTTTTAATTTGCTTACCGTGCTAAAGGTTAGCATGCTTAAAATACGTAAGTAGTTTTGTTCAACAAATTTAAGTAGATAACTCATCAGTTGTTTGCATCAGAGCGACAATTTTTGAGATACTTATTAAAACTGTTTAAAGGTTGTCAAACGTTGTTTCTCGTTGTATATCCTTTAATTCTAGAGTTAAATTGATAAATAACGTGTACGAATTTGTTTAACGCATTTGTTTTGGTTACTCGACGTCTCCGTTCTCGTGTAGCCTACATATTGCGTTTTTTTTTAAATTTGCTTACCGGGCTAAAGGTTAGCATGCTTAAAATACGTAAGTCGTTTTGTTTAACAAATTTGAGTAGATAACTCAGCAGGTGTTTGCATCAGAGCGACAATTTTTGAGATAGTTACTAAAACTGTTTAAAGGTTGTCAAACGTTGTTTCTCGTTGTATATCCTTTAATTCTAGAGTTAAATTGATAAATAACGTGTACGAATTTGTTTAACGCATTTGTTTTGGTTACTCGACGTCTCCGTTCTCGTGTAGCCTACATATTGCGTTTTTTTTTTAATTTGCTTACCGGGCTAAAGGTTAGCATGCTTAAAATACGTAAGTCGTTTTGTTCAACAAATTTGAGTAGATAACTCAGCAGTTGTTTCCATCAGAGCGACAATTTTTGAGATAGTTATTAAAACTATTTAAAGGTTGTCAAACGTTGTTTCTCGTTGTATATCCATTAATTCTAGAGTTAAATTGATAAATATCGTGTACGAATTTGTTTAACGCATTTGTTTTGGTTACTCGACGTCTCCGTTCTCGTGTAGCCTACATATTGCGTTTTTTTTTTTAATTTGCTTACCGGGCTAAAGGTTAGCATGCTTAAAATACGTAAGTCGTTTTGTTCAACAAATTTAAGTAGATAACTCATCAGTTGTTTGCATCAGAGCGACAATTTTTGAGATATTATTAAAACTGTTTAAAGGTTGTCAAACGTTGTTTCTCGTTGTATATCCTTTAATTCTAGAGTTAAATTGATAAATAACGTGTACGAATTTGTTTAACGCATTTGTTTTGGTTACTCGACGTCTCCGTTCTCGTGTAGCCTACATATTGCGTTTTTTTTTTAATTTGCTTACCGGGCTAAAGGTTAGCATGCTTAAAATACGTAAGTCGTTTTGTTTAACAAATTTAAGTAGATAACTCATCAGTTGTTTGCATCAGAGCGACAATTTTTGAGATAGTTATTAAAACTGTTTAAAGGTTGTCAAACGTTGTTTCTCGTTGTATATCCTTTAATTCTAGAGTTAAATTGATAAATAACGTGTACGAATTTGTTTAACGCATTTGTTTTGGTTACTCGACGTCTCCGTTCTCGTGTAGCCTACATATTGCGTTTTTTTTTTTTTAATTTGCATACCGGGCTAAAGGTTAGCATGCTTAAAATACGTAAGTCGTTTTGTTCAACAAATTTGAGTAGATAACTCAGCAGGTGTCTGCATCAGAGCGACAATTTTTGAGATAGTTATTAAAACTGTTTAAAGGTTGTCAAACATTGTTTCTCGTTGTATATCCTTTAATTCTAGAGTTAAATTGATAAATAACGTGTACGAATTTGTTTAACATATTTGTTTTGGTTACTCGACGGCTCCGTTCTCGTGTAGCCTACATATTGCGTTTTTTTTAATTTGCTTACCTGGCTAAAGGTTAGCATGCTTAAAATACGTAAGTCGTTTTGTTCAACAAATTTGAGTAGATAACTGAGCAGTTGTTTGCATCAGAGCGACAATTTTTGAGATAGTTATTAAAACTGTTTAAAGGTTGTCAAACGTTGTTTCTCGTTGTATATCCTTTAATTCTAGAGTTAAATTGATAAATAACGTGTACGAATTTGTTTAACGCATTTGTTTTGGTTACTCGACGTCTCCGTTCTCGTGTAGCCTACATATTGCGTTTTTTTTTTTAATTTGCTTACCGGGCTAAAGGTTAGCATGCTTAAAATACGTAAGTCGTTTTGTTCAACAAATTTGAGTAGATAACTCAGCAGTTGTTTCCATCAGAGCGACAATTTTTGAGATAGTTATTAAAACTGTTTAAAGGTTGTCAAACGTTGTTTCTCGTTGTATATCCTTTAATTCAAGAGTTAAATTGATAAATAACGTGTACGAATTTGTTTAACGCATTTGTTTTGGTTACTCGACGTCTCCGTTCTCGTGTAGCCTACATATTCCGTTTTTTTTTTAATTTGCTTACCGGGCTAAAGGTTAGCATGCTTAAAATACGTAAGTCGTTTTGTTCCACAAATTTGAGTAGATAACTCAGCAGTTGTTTGCATCAGAGCGACAATTTTTGAGATAGTTATTAAAACTGTTTATAGGTTGTCAAACGTTCTTTCTCGTTGTATATCCTTTAATTCTAGAGTTAAATAAATAAATTTAAGGCGCGATAACCTCCGAAGAGATCTAAGGCCGAGCTTCTCTTCCAATTTGCGTCGTGCTCCTCTTGATTTTTCCCTACAAATTGGCCGGACGGGACCTACATGTTTTATGCCGACTCCGAACGGCATCTGCAAGGCAGATGAGTTTTCACTGAGAGCTTTTCATGGCAGAAATACGATCGGAGCGCTTGCCAGACACTGCCGAGGGGCGACCCCGCTTAGAAAAATTTCTTCTAATTGAAAAATCTTATTTCTAAAATTTTGATGTTGCTTTGCCCGGGAGTTGAACCCAGGGCATACGGTGTGATAGGCGGAGCACGCTACCATCACACCACGGTGGCCGCCAAATTGATAAATAACGTGTACGAATTTGTTTAACCCATTTGTTTTGGTTACTCGACGGCTCCGTTCTCGTGTAGCCTACATATTGCGTTTTTTTTTTAAATTTGCTTACCGGGCTAAAGGTTAGCATGCTTAAAATACGTAAGCCGTTTTGTTCAACAAATTTGAGTAGATAACTCAGCAGTTGTTTCCATCAGAGCGACAATTTTTGAGATAGTTATTAAAACTGTTTAAAGGTTGTCAAACGTTGTTTCTCGTTGTATATCCTTTAATTCTAGAGTTAAATTGATAAATAACGTGTACGAATTTGTTTAACGCTTTTGTTTTGGTTACTCGACGTCTCCGTTCTCGTGTAGCCTACATATTGCGTTTTTTTTAATTTGCTTACCGGGCTAAAGGTTAGCATGCTTAAAATACGTAAGTCGTTTTGTTCAACAAATTTGAGTAGATAACTCAGCAGTTGTTTGCATCAGAGCGACAATTTTTGAGATAGTTATTAAAACTGTTTAAAGGTTGTCAAACGTTGTTTCTCGTTTTATATCCTTTAATTCTAGAGTTAAATTGATAAATAACGTGTACGAATTTGTTTAACGCATTTGTTTTGGTTACTCGACGTCTCCGTTCTCGTGTAGCCTACATATTGCGTTTTTTTTTTTAATTTGCTTACCGGGCTAAAGGTTAGCATGCTTAAAATACGTAAGTCGTTTTGTTCAACAAATTTGAGTAGATAACTCAGCAGTTGTTTCCATCAAAGCGACAATTTTTGAGATAGTTATTAAAACTGTGTAAAGGTTGTCAAACGTTGTTTCTCGTTGTATATCCTTTAATTCTAGAGTTAAATTGATAAATAACGTGTACGAATTTGTGTAACGCATTTGTTTTGGTTACTCGACGTCTCCGTACTCGTGTAGCCTACATATTGCGTTTTTTTTTTTTTAATTTGCTTACCGGGCTAAAGGTTAGCATGCTTAAAATACGTAAGTCGTTTTGTTCAACAAATTTGAGTAGATAACTCAGCAGTTGTTTCCATCAGAGCGACAATTTTTGAGATAGTTATTAAAACTGTGTAAAGGTTGTCAAACGTTGTTTCTCGTTGTATATCCTTTAATTCTAGAGTTAAATTGATAAATAACGTGTACGAATTTGTTTAACGCATTTGTTTTGGTTACTCGACGTCTCCGTTCTCGTGTAGCCTACATATTGCGTTTTTTTTTTAATTTGCTTACCGGGCTAAAGGTTAGCATGCTTAAAATACGTAAGTCGTTTTGTTCAACAAGTTTAAGTAGATAACTCATCAGTTGTTTGCATCAGAGCGACAATTTTTGGGATAGTTATTAAAACTGTTTAAAGGTTGTCAAACGTTGTTTCTGGTTGTATATCCTTTAATTCTAGAGTTAAATTGATAAATAACGTGTACGAATTTGTTTAACGCATTTGTTTTGTTACTCGACGTCTCCGTTCTCGTGTAGCCGACATATTGCGTTTTTTTTTTTAATTTGCTTACCGGGCTAAAGGTTAACATATTTAAAATACGTAAGTCGTTTTGTTCAACAAATTTGAGTAGATAACTCAGCAGTTGTTTGCATCAGAGCGACAATTTTTGAGATAGTTATTAAAACTATTTAAAGGTTGTCAAACGTTGTTTCTCGTTGTATATCCTTTAATTCTAGAGCTAAATTGATAAATAACGTGTACGAATTTGTTTAACGCATTTGTTTTGGTTACTCGACGTCTCCGTTCTCGTGTAGCCTACATATTGCGTTTTTTTTTTAATTTGCTTACCGGGCTAAAGGTTAGCATGCTTAAAATACGTAAGTCGTTTTGTTCAACAAATTTGAGTAGATAACTCAGCAGTTGTTTGCATCAGAGCGACAATTTTTGAGATAGTTATTAAAACTGTTTAAAGGTTGTCAAACGTTGTTTCTCGTTGTATATCCTTTAATTCTAGAGTTAAATTGATAAATAACGTGTACGAATTTGTTTAACGCATTTGTTTTGGTTACTCGACGTCTCCGTTCTCGTGTAGCCTACATATTGCGTTTTTTTTTTTAATTTGCTTACCGGGCTAAAGGTTAGCTAGCTTAAAATACGTAAGTCGTTTTGTTCAACAAATTTAAGTAGATAACTCATCAGTTGTTTGCATCAGAGCGACAATTTTTGAGATAGTTATTAAAACTGTTTAAAGGTTGTCAAACGTTGTTTCTCGTTGTATATCCTTTAATTCTAGAGTTAAATTGATAAATAACGTGTACGAATATGTTTAACGCATTTGTTTTGGTTACTCGACGTCTCCGTTCTCGTGTAGCCTACATATTGCGTTTTTTTTTTTAATTTGATTACCGGGCTAAAGGTTAGCATGCTTAAAATACGTAAGTCGTTTTGTTCAACAAATTTGAGTAGGTAACTCAGCAGCTGTTTGCATCAGAGCGACAATTTTTGAGATAGTTATTAAAACTGTTTAAAGGTTGTCAAACGTTGTTTCTCGTTGTATATCCTTTAATTCAAGAGTTAAATTGAGAAATAACGTGTACGAATTTGTTTAACGCATTTGTTTTGGTTACTCGACGTCTCCGTTCTCGTGTAGCCTACATATTGCGTTTTTTTTTTTAATTTGCTTACCGGGCTAAAGGTTAGCATGCTTAAAATACGTAAGTCGTTTTGTTCAACAAATTTAAGTAGATAACTCATCAGTTGTTTGCATCAGAGCGACAATTTTTGAGATAGTTATTAAAACTGTTTAAAGGTTGTCAAACGTTGTTTCTCGTTGTATATCCTTTAATTCTAGAGTTAAATTGATAAATAACGTGTACGAATTTGTTTAACGCATTTGTTTTGGTTACCCGACGTCTCCGTTCTCGTGTAGCCTACATATTGCTTTTTTTTTAATTTGCTTACCGGGCTAAAGGTTAGCATGCTTAAAATACGTAAGTCGTTTTGTTCAACAAATTTGAGTAGATAACTCATCAGTTGTTTGCATCAGAGCGACAATTTTTGAGATAGTTATTAAAACTGTTTAAAGGTTGTCAAACGTTGTTTCTCGTTGTATATCCTTTAATTCTAGAGTTAAATTGATAAATAACGTGTACGAATTTGTTTAACGCATTTGTTTTGGTTACTCGACGTCTCCGTTCTCGTGTAGCCTACATATTGGGTTTTTTTTTTTTAATTTGCTTACCGGGCTAAAGGTTAGCATGCTTAAAATACGTAAGTCGTTTTGTTCAACAAATTTAAGTAGATAACTCATCAGTTGTTTGCATCAGAGCGACAAATTTTGAGATAGTTATTAAAACTGTTTAAAGGTTGTCAAACGTTGTTTCTCGTTGTATATCCTTTAAAAATAGAGTTAAATTGATAAATAACGTGTACGAATTTGTTTAACGCGACGTCTCCGTTCTCGTGTAGCCTACATATTGCGTTTTTTTTTAATTTGCTTACCGGGCTAAAGTTTAGCATGCTTAAAATACGTAAGTCGTTTTGTTCAACAAATTTGAGTAGATAACTCAGCAGTTGTTTGCATCAGAGCGACAATTTTTGAGATAGTTATTAAAACTGTTTAAAAGTTTTCAAACGTTGTTTCTCGTTGTATATCCTTTAATTCTAGAGTTAAATTGATAAATAACGTGTACGAATTTGTTTAACGCATTTGTTTTGGTTACTCGACGTCTCCGTTCTCGTGTAGCCTACATATTGCGTTTTTTTTTTTTAATTTGCTTACCGGGCTAAAGGTTAGCATGCTTAAAATACGTAAGTCGTTTTGTTCAACAAATTTGAGTAGATAACTCAGCAGTTGTTTGCATCAGAGCGACAATTTTTGAGATAGTTATTAAAACTATTTAAAAGTTGTCAAACGATGTTTCTCGTTGTATATCCTTTAATTCTAGAGTTAAATTGATAAATAACGTGTACGAATTTGTTTAACGCATTTGTTTAGGTTACTCCACGTCTCCGTTCTCGTGTAGCCTACATATTGCGTTTTTTTTTTAATTTGCTTACCGGGCTAAAGGTTAGCATGCTTAAAATACGTAAGTCGTTTTGTTCAACAAATTTAAGTAGATAATTCATCAGTTGTTTGCATCAGAGCGACAATTTTTGAGATAGTTATTAAAACTGTTTAAAGGTTGTCAAACGATGTTTCTCGTTGTATATCCTTTAATTCTAGAGTTAAATTGATAAATAACGTGTACAAATTTGTTTAACGCATTTGTTTTGGTTACTCGACGTCTCCGTTCTCGTGTAGCCTACATATTGCCTTTTTTTTTAATTTGCTTACCGGGCTAAAGGTTAGCATGTTTAAAATACGTAAGTCGTTTTGTTCAACAAATTTGAGTAGATAACTCAGCAGTTGTTTGCATCAGAGCGACAATTTTTGAGATAGTTATTAAAACTGTTTAAAGGTTGTCAAACGTTGTTTCTCGTTGTATATCCTTTAATTCTAGAGTTAAATTGATAAATAACGTGTACGAATTTGTTTAACCCATTTGTTTTGGTTACTCGACGGCTCCGTTCTCGTGTAGCCTACATATTACGTTTTTTTTTTAATTTGCTTACCGGGCTAAAGGTTAGCATGCTTAAAATACGTAAATCGTTTTGTTCAACAAATTTGAGTAGATAACTCATCAGTTGTTTGCATCAGAGCGACAATTTTTGAGATAGTTATTAAAACTGTTTAAAGGTTGTCAAACGTTGTTTCTCGTTGTATATCCTTTAATTCTAGAGTTAAATTGATAAATAACGTGTACGAATTTGTTTAACCCATTTGTTTTGGTTACTCGACGGCTCCGCTCTCGTGTAGCCTACATATTGCGTTTTTTTTTAATTTGCTTATCGGGCTAAAGGTTAGCATGCTTAAAATACGTAAGTCGTTTTGTTCAACAAATTTAAGTAGATAACTCATCAGTTGTTTGCATCAGAGCGACAATTTTTGAGATAGTTATTAAAACTGTTTAAAGGTTGTCAAACGTTGTTTCTCGTTGTATATCCTTTAATTCTAGAGTTAAATTGATAGATAACGTGCACGAATTTGTTTAACGCATTTGTTTTGGTTACTCGACGTCTCCGTTCTCGTGTAGCCTACATATTGCGTTTTTTTTTTAATTTGCTTACCGGGCTAAAGGTTAGCATGCTTAAAATACGGAAGTCGTTTTGTTCAACAAATTTGAGTAGATAACTCAGCAGTTGTTTGCATCAGAGCGACAATTTTTGAGATAGTTATTAAAACTGTTTAAAGGTTGTCAAACGTTTTTTTCTCGTTGTATATCCTTTAATTCTAGAGTTAAATTGATAAATAACGTGTACGAATTTGTTTAACCCATTTGTTTTGGTTACTCGACGGCTCCGTTCTCGTGTAGCCTACATATTACGTTTTTTTTTTAATTTGCTTACCGGGCTAAAGGTTAGCATGCTTAAAATACGTAAATCGTTTTGTTAAACAAATTTAAGTAGATAACTCATCAGTTGTTTGCATCAGAGCGACAATTTTTGAGATAGTTATTAAAACTGTTTAAAGGTTGTCAAACGTTGTTTCTCGTTGTATATCCTTTAATTCTAGAGTTAAATTGATAGATAACGTGCACGAATTTGTTTAACGCATTTGTTTTGGTTACTCGACGTCTTCGTTCTCGTGTAGCCTACATATTGCGTTTTTTTTTTTAATTTGCTTACCGGGCTAAAGGTTAGCATGCTTAAAATACGTAAGTCGTTTTGTTCAACAAATTTAAGTAGATAACTCATCAGTTGTTTGCATCAGAGCGACAATTTTTGAGATAGTTATTAAAACTGTTTAAAGGTTGTCAAACGTTGTTTCTCGTTGTATATCCTTTAATTCTAGGGTTAAATTGATAAATAACGTGTACGAATTTGTTTAACCCATTTGTTTTGGTTACTCGACGGCTCCGTTCTCGTGTAGCCTACATATTGCGTTTTTTTTTAATTTGCTTACCAGGCTAAAGGTTAGCATGCTTAAAATACGTAAGTCGTTTTGTTCAACAAATTTGAGTAGATAACTCAGCAGTTGTTTGCATCAGAGCGACAATTTTTGAGATAGTTATTAAAACTGTTTAAAGGTTGTCAAACGTTGTTTATCGTTGTATATCCTTTAATTCTAGAGTTAAATTTATAAATAACGTGTACGAATTTGTTTAACGCATTTGTTTTGGTTACTCGACGTCTCCGTTCTCGTGTAGCCTACATATTGCGTTTTTTTTTTTAATTTGCTTACCGGGCTAAAGGTTAGCATGCTTAAAATACGGAAGTCGTTTTGTTCAACAAATTTGAGTAGATAACTCAGCAGTTGTTTGCATCAGAACGACAATTTTTGAGATAGTTATTAAAACTGTTTAAAGGTTGTCAAACGTTGTTTCTCGTTGTATATCCTTTAATTCTAGAGTTAAATTGATAAATAACGTGTACGAATTTGTTTAACGCATTTGTTTTGGTTACTCGACGTCTCCGTTCTCGTGTAGCCTACATATTGCGTTTTTTTTTTTAATTTGCTTACCGGGCTAAAGTTTAACATGCTTAAAATACGTAAGTCGTTTTGTTCAACAAATTTGAGTAGATAACTCAGCAGTTGTTTCCATCAGAGCGACAATTTTTGAGATAGTTATTAAAACTATTTAAAGGTTGTCAAACGATGTTTCTCGTTGCATATCCTTTAATTCTAGAGTTAAATTGATAAATAACGTGTACGAATTTGTTTAACGCATTTGTTTTGGTTACTCGACGTCTCCGTTCTCGTGTAGCCTACATATTGCGTTTTTTTTTAATTTGCTTACCGGGCTAAAGGTTAGCATGCTTAAAATACGTAAGTCGTTTTGTTCAACAAATTTAAGTAGATAACTCATCAGTTGTTTGCATCAGAGCGACAATTTTTGAGATAGTTATTAAAACTGTTTAAAGGTTGTCAAACGTTGTTTCTCGTTGTATATCCTTTAATTCTAGAGTTAAATTGATAGATAACGTGCACGAATTTGTTTAACGCATTTGTTTTGGTTACTCGACGTCTCCGTTCTCGTGTAGCCTACATATTGCGTTTTTTTTTAATTTGCTTACCAGGCTAAAGGTTAGCATGCTTAAAATACGTAAGTCGTTTTGTTCAACAAATTTGAGTAGATAACTCAGCAGTTGTTTGCATCAGAGCGACAATTTTTGAGATAGTTATTAAAACTGTTTAAAGGTTGTCAAACGTTGTTTCTCGTTGTATATCCTTTAATTCTAGAGTTAAATTGATAAATAACGTGTACGAATTTGTTTAACCCATTTGTTTTGGTTACTCGACGGCTCCGCTCTCGTGTAGCCTACATATTGCGTTTTTTTTTAATTTGCTTACCGGGCTAAAGGTTAGCATGCTTAAAATACGTAAGTCGTTTTGTTCAACAAATTTAAGTAGATAACTCATCAGTTGTTTGCATCAGAGCGACAATTTTTGAGATAGTTATTAAAACTGTTTAAAGGTTGTCAAACGTTGTTTCTCGTTGTATATCCTTTAATTCTAGAGTTAAATTGATAGATAACGTGCACGAATTTGTTTAACGCATTTGTTTTGGTTACTCGACGTCTCCGTTCTCGTGTAGCCTACATATTGCGTTTTTTTTTAATTTGCTTACCGGGCTAAAGGTTAGCATGCTTAAAATACGTAAGTCGTTTTGTTCAACAAATTTAAGTAGATAACTCATCAGTTGTTTGCATCAGAGCGACAATTTTTGAGATAGTTATTAAAACTGTTTAAAGGTTGTCAAACGTTGTTTCTCGTTGTATATCCTTTAATTCTAGGGTTAAATTGATAAATAACGTGTACGAATTTGTTTAACCCATTTGTTTTGGTTACTCGACGGCTCCGTTCTCGTGTAGCCTACATATTGCGTTTTTTTTTAATTTGCTTACCAGGCTAAAGGTTAGCATGCTTAAAATACGTAAGTCGTTTTGTTCAACAAATTTGAGTAGATAACTCAGCAGTTGTTTGCATCAGAGCGACAATTTTTGAGATAGTTATTAAAACTGTTTAAAGGTTGTCAAACGTTGTTTATCGTTGTATATCCTTTAATTCTAGAGTTAAATTTATAAATAACGTGTACGAATTTGTTTAACGCATTTGTTTTGGTTACTCGACGTCTCCGTTCTCGTGTAGCCTACATATTGCGTTTTTTTTAATTTGCTTACCGGGCTAAAGGTTAGCATGCTTAAAATACGTAAGTCGTTTTGTTCAACAAATTTAAGTAGATAATTCATCAGTTGTTTGCATCAGAGCGACAATTTTTGAGATAGTTATTAAAACTGTTTAAAGGTTGTCAAACGATGTTTCTCGTTGTATATCCTTTAATTCTAGAGTTAAATTGATAAATAACGTGTACAAATTTGTTTAACGCATTTGTTTTGGTTACTCGACGTCTCCGTTCTCGTGTAGCCTACATATTGCCTTTTTTTTTAATTTGCTTACCGGGCTAAAGGTTAGCATGTTTAAAATACGTAAGTCGTTTTGTTCAACAAATTTGAGTAGATAACTCAGCAGTTGTTTGCATCAGAGCGACAATTTTTGAGATAGTTATTAAAACTGTTTAAAGGGTGTCAAACGTTGTTTCTCGTTGTATATCCTTTAATTCTAGAGTTAAATTGATAAATAACGTGTACGAATTTGTTTAACCCATTTGTTTTGGTTACTCGACGGCTCCGTTCTCGTGTAGCCTACATATTACGTTTTTTTTTTAATTTGCTTACCGGGCTAAAGGTTAGCATGCTTAAAATACGTAAATCGTTTTGTTCAACAAATTTAAGTAGATAACTCATCAGTTGTTTGCATCAGAGCGACAATTTTTGAGATAGTTATTAAAACTGTTTAAAGGTTGTCAAACGTTGTTTCTCGTTGTATATCCTTTAATTCTAGAGTTAAATTGATAGATAACGTGCACGAATTTGTTTAACGCATTTGTTTTGGTTACTCGACGTCTCCGTTCTCGTGTAGCCTACATATTGCGTTTTTTTTTTTAATTTGCTTACCGGGCTAAAGGTTAGCATGCTTAAAATACGTAAGTCGTTTTGTTCAACAAATTTAAGTAGATAACTCATCAGTTGTTTGCATCAGAGCGACAATTTTTGAGATAGTTATTAAAACTGTTTAAAGGTTGTCAAACGTTGTTTCTCGTTGTATATCCTTTAATTCTAGGGTTAAATTGATAAATAACGTGTACGAATTTGTTTAACCCATTTGTTTTGGTTACTCGACGGCTCCGTTCTCGTGTAGCCTACATATTGCGTTTTTTTTTTAATTTGCTTACCAGGCTAAAGGTTAGCATGCTTAAAATACGTAAGTCGTTTTGTTCAACAAATTTGAGTAGATAACTCAGCAGTTGTTTGCATCAGAGCGACAATTTTTGAGATAGTTATTAAAACTGTTTAAAGGTTGTCAAACGTTGTTTATCGTTGTATATCCTTTAATTCTAGAGTTAAATTGATAAATAACGTGTACGAATTTGTTTAACGCATTTGTTTTGGTTACTCGACGTCTCCGTTCTCGTGTAGCCTACATATTGCGTTTTTTTTTAATTTGCTTACCGGGCTAAAGGTTAGCATGCTTAAAATACGTAAGTCGTTTTGTTCAACAAATTTAAGTAGATAACTCATCAGTTGTTTGCATCAGATCGACAATTTTTGAGATAGTTATTAAAACTGTTTAAAGGTTGTCAAACGTTGTTTCTCGTTGTATATCCTTTAATTCTAGAGTTAAATTGATAGATAACGTGCACGAATTTGTTTAACGCATTTGTTTTGGTTACTCGACGTCTCCGTTCTCGTGTAGCCTACATATTGCGTTTTTTTTTAATTTGCTTACCAGGCTAAAGGTTAGCATGCTTAAAATACGTAAGTCGTTTTGTTCAACAAATTTGAGTAGATAACTCAGCAGTTGTGTGCATCAGAGCGACAATTTTTGAGATAGTTATTAAAACTGTTTAAAGGTTGTCAAACGTTGTTTATCGTTGTATATCCTTTAATTCTAGAGTTAAATTTATAAATAACGTGTACGAATTTGTTTAACGCATTTGTTTTGGTTACTCGACGTCTCCGTTCTCGTGTAGCCTACATATTGCGTTTTTTTTTTTAATTTGCTTACCGGGCTAAAGGTTAGCATGCTTAAAATACGGAAGTCGTTTTGTTCAACAAATTTGAGTAGATAACTCAGCAGTTGTTTGCATCAGAACGACAATTTTTGAGATAGTTATTAAAACTGTTTAAAGGTTGTCAAACGTTGTTTCTCGTTGTATATCCTTTAATTCTAGAGTTAAATTGATAAGTAACGTGTACGAATTTGTTTAACGCATTTGTTTTGGTTACTCGACGTCTCCGTTCTCGTGTAGCCTACATATTGCGTTTTTTTTTTTAATTTGCTTACCGGGCTAAAGTTTAACATGCTTAAAATACGTAAGTCGTTTTGTTCAACAAATTTGAGTAGATAACTCAGCAGTTGTTTCCATCAGAGCGACAATTTTTGAGATAGTTATTAAAACTATTTAAAGGTTGTCAAACGATGTTTCTCGTTGCATATCCTTTAATTCTAGAGTTAAATTGATAAATAACGTGTACGAATTTGTTTAACGCATTTGTTTTGGTTACTCGACGTCTCCGTTCTCGTGTAGCCTACATATTGCGTTTTTTTTTAATTTGCTTACCGGGCTAAAGGTTAGCATGCTTAAAATACGTAAGTCGTTTTGTTCAACAAATTTAAGTAGATAACTCATCAGTTGTTTGCATCAGAGCGACAATTTTTGAGATAGTTATTAAAACTGTTTAAAGGTTGTCAAACGTTGTTTCTCGTTGTATATCCTTTAATTCTAGAGTTAAATTGATAGATAACGTGCACGAATTTGTTTAACGCATTTGTTTTGGTTACTCGACGTCTCCGTTCTCGTGTAGCCTACATATTGCGTTTTTTTTTAATTTGCTTACCAGGCTAAAGGTTAGCATGCTTAAAATACGTAAGTCGTTTTGTTCAACAAATTTGAGTAGATAACTCAGCAGTTGTTTGCATCAGAGCGACAATTTTTGAGATAGTTATTAAAACTGTTTAAAGGTTGTCAAACGTTGTTTCTCGTTGTATATCCTTTAATTCTAGAGTTAAATTGATAAATAACGTGTACGAATTTGTTTAACCCATTTGTTTTGGTTACTCGACGGCTCCGCTCTCGTGTAGCCTACATATTGCGTTTTTTTTTAATTTGCTTACCGGGCTAAAGGTTAGCATGCTTAAAATACGTAAGTCGTTTTGTTCAACAAATTTAAGTAGATAACTCATCAGTTGTTTGCATCAGAGCGACAATTTTTGAGATAGTTATTAAAACTGTTTAAAGGTTGTCAAACGTTGTTTCTCGTTGTATATCCTTTAATTCTAGAGTTAAATTGATAGATAACGTGCACGAATTTGTTTAACGCATTTGTTTTGGTTATTCGACGTCTCCGTTCTCGTGTAGCCTACATATTGCGTTTTTTTTTTAATTTGCTTACCGGGCTAAAGGTTAGCATGCTTAAAATACGTAAGTCGTTTTGTTCAACAAATTTAAGTAGATAACTCATCAGTTGTTTGCATCAGAGCGACAATTTTTGAGATAGTTATTAAAACTGTTTAAAGGTTGTCAAACGTTGTTTCTCGTTGTATATCCTTTAATTCTAGGGTTAAATTGATAAATAACGTGTACGAATTTGTTTAACCCATTTGTTTTGGTTAACGACGGCTCCGTTCTCGTGTAGCCTACATATTGCGTTTTTTTTTAATTTGCTTACCAGGCTAAAGGTTAGCATGCTTAAAATACGTAAGTCGTTTTGTTCAACAAATTTGAGTAGATAACTCAGCAGTTGTTTGCATCAGAGCGACAATTTTTGAGATAGTTATTAAAACTGTTTAAAGGTTGTCAAACGTTGTTTATCGTTGTATATCCTTTAATTCTAGAGTTAAATTTATAAATAACGTGTACGAATTTGTTTAACGCATTTGTTTTGGTTACTCGACGTCTCCGTTCTCGTGTAGCCTACATATTGCGTTTTTTTTAATTTGCTTACCGGGCTAAAGGTTAGCATGCTTAAAATACGTAAGTCGTTTTGTTCAACAAATTTAAGTAGATAATTCATCAGTTGTTTGCATCAGAGCGACAATTTTTGAGATAGTTATTAAAACTGTTTAAAGGTTGTCAAACGATGTTTCTCGTTGTATATCCTTTAATTCTAGAGTTAAATTGATAAATAACGTGTACAAATTTGTTTAACGCATTTGTTTTGGTTACTCGACGTCTCCGTTCTCGTGTAGCCTACATATTGCCTTTTTTTTTAATTTGCTTACCGGGCTAAAGGTTAGCATGTTTAAAATACGTAAGTCGTTTTGTTCAACAAATTTGAGTAGATAACTCAGCAGTTGTTTGCATCAGAGCGACAATTTTTGAGATAGTTATTAAAACTGTTTAAAGGGTGTCAAACGTTGTTTCTCGTTGTATATCCTTTAATTCTAGAGTTAAATTGATAAATAACGTGTACGAATTTGTTTAACCCATTTGTTTTGGTTACTCGACGGCTCCGTTCTCGTGTAGCCTACATATTACGTTTTTTTTTTAATTTGCTTACCGGGCTAAAGGTTAGCATGCTTAAAATACGTAAATCGTTTTGTTCAACAAATTTAAGTAGATAACTCATCAGTTGTTTGCATCAGAGCGACAATTTTTGAGATAGTTATTAAAACTGTTTAAAGGTTGTCAAACGTTGTTTCTCGTTGTATATCCTTTAATTCTAGAGTTAAATTGATAGATAACGTGCACGAATTTGTTTAACGCATTTGTTTTGGTTACTCGACGTCTCCGTTCTCGTGTAGCCTACATATTGCGTTTTTTTTTTAATTTGCTTACCGGGCTAAAGGTTAGCATGCTTAAAATACGTAAGTCGTTTTGTTCAACAAATTTAAGTAGATAACTCATCAGTTGTTTGCATCAGAGCGACAATTTTTGAGATAGTTATTAAAACTGTTTAAAGGTTGTCAAACGTTGTTTCTCGTTGTATATCCTTTAATTCTAGGGTTAAATTGATAAATAACGTGTACGAATTTGTTTAACCCATTTGTTTTGGTTACTCGACGGCTCCGTTCTCGTGTAGCCTACATATTGCGTTTTTTTTTAATTTGCTTACCAGGCTAAAGGTTAGCATGCTTAAAATACGTAAGTCGTTTTGTTCAACAAATTTGAGTAGATAACTCAGCAGTTGTTTGCATCAGAGCGACAATTTTTGAGATAGTTATTAAAACTGTTTAAAGGTTGTCAAACGTTGTTTATCGTTGTATATCCTTTAATTCTAGAGTTAAATTGATAAATAACGTGTACGAATTTGTTTAACGCATTTGTTTTGGTTACTCGACGTCTCCGTTCTCGTGTAGCCTACATATTGCGTTTTTTTTAAATTTGCTTACCGGGCTAAAGGTTAGCATGCTTAAAATACGTAAGTCGTTTTGTTCAACAAATTTAAGTAGATAACTCATCAGTTGTTTGCATCAGAGCGACAATTTTTGAGATAGTTATTAAAACTGTTTAAAGGTTGTCAAACGTTGTTTCTCGTTGTATATCCTTTAATTCTAGAGTTAAATTGATAGATAACGTGCACGAATTTGTTTAACGCATTTGTTTTGGTTACTCGACGTCTCCGTTCCCGTGTAGCCTACATATTGCGTTTTTTTTTAATTTGCTTACCAGGCTAAAGGTTAGCATGCTTAAAATACGTAAGTCGTTTTGTTCAACAAATTTGAGTAGATAACTCAGCAGTTGTTTGCATCAGAGCGACAATTTTTGAGATAGTTATTAAAACTGTTTAAAGGTTGTCAAACGTTGTTTCTCGTTGTATATCCTTTAATTCTAGAGTTAAATTGATAAATAACGTGTACGAATTTGTTTAACCCATTTGTTTTGGTTACTCGACGGCTCCGCTCTCGTGTAGCCTACATATTGCGTTTTTTTTTAATTTGCTTACCGGGCTAAAGGTTAGCATGCTTAAAATACGTAAGTCGTTTTGTTCAACAAATTTAAGTAGATAACTCATCAGTTGTTTGCATCAGAGCGACAATTTTTGAGATAGTTATTAAAACTGTTTAAAGGTTGTCAAACGTTGTTTCTCGTTGTATATCCTTTAATTCTAGAGTTAAATTGATAGATAACGTGCACGAATTTGTTTAACGCATTTGTTTTGGTTACTCGACGTCTCCGTTCTCGTGTAGCCTACATATTGCGTTTTTTTTTTTTAATTTGCTTACCGGGCTAAAGGTTAGCATGCTTAAAATACGTAAGTCGTTTTGTTCAACAAATTTAAGTAGATAACTCATCAGTTGTTTGCATCAGAGCGACAATTTTTGAGATAGTTATTAAAACTGTTTAAAGGTTGTCAAACGTTGTTTCTCGTTGTATATCCTTTAATTCTAGGGTTAAATTGATAAATAACGTGTACGAATTTGTTTAACCCATTTGTTTTGGTTACTCGACGGCTCCGTTCTCGTGTAGCCTACATATTGCGTTTTTTTTTAATTTGCTTACCAGGCTAAAGGTTAGCATGCTTAAAATACGTAAGTCGTTTTGTTCAACAAATTTGAGTAGATAACTCAGCAGTTGTTTGCATCAGAGCGACAATTTTTGAGATAGTTATTAAAACTGTTTAAAGGTTGTCAAACGTTGTTTATCGTTGTATATCCTTTAATTCTAGAGTTAAATTTATAAATAACGTGTACGAATTTGTTTAACGCATTTGTTTTGGTTACTCGACGTCTCCGTTCTCGTGTAGCCTACATATTGCGTTTTTTTTAATTTGCTTACCGGGCTAAAGGTTAGCATGCTTAAAATACGTAAGTCGTTTTGTTCAACAAATTTAAGTAGATAATTCATCAGTTGTTTGCATCAGAGCGACAATTTTTGAGATAGTTATTAAAACTGTTTAAAGGTTGTCAAACGATGTTTCTCGTTGTATATCCTTTAATTCTAGAGTTAAATTGATAAATAACGTGTACAAATTTGTTTAACGCATTTGTTTTGGTTACTCGACGTCTCCGTTCTCGTGTAGCCTACATATTGCCTTTTTTTTTAATTTGCTTACCGGGCTAAAGGTTAGCATGTTTAAAATACGTAAGTCGTTTTGTTCAACAAATTTGAGTAGATAACTCAGCAGTTGTTTGCATCAGAGCGACAATTTTTGAGATAGTTATTAAAACTGTTTAAAGGGTGTCAAACGTTGTTTCTCGTTGTATATCCTTTAATTCTAGAGTTAAATTGATAAATAACGTGTACGAATTTGTTTAACCCATTTGTTTTGGTTACTCGACGGCTCCGTTCTCGTGTAGCCTACATATTACGTTTTTTTTTTTAATTTGCTTACCGGGCTAAAGGTTAGCATGCTTAAAATACGTAAATCGTTTTGTTCAACAAATTTAAGTAGATAACTCATCAGTTGTTTGCATCAGAGCGACAATTTTTGAGATAGTTATTAAAACTGTTTAAAGGTTGTCAAACGTTGTTTCTCGTTGTATATCCTTTAATTCTAGAGTTAAATTGATAGATAACGTGCACGAATTTGTTTAACGCATTTGTTTTGGTTACTCGACGTCTCCGTTCTCGTGTAGCCTACATATTGCGTTTTTTTTTTAATTTGCTTACCGGGCTAAAGGTTAGCATGCTTAAAATACGTAAGTCGTTTTGTTCAACAAATTTAAGTAGATAACTCATCAGTTGTTTGCATCAGAGCGACAATTTTTGAGATAGTTATTAAAACTGTTTAAAGGTTGTCAAACGTTGTTTCTCGTTGTATATCCTTTAATTCTAGGGTTAAATTGATAAATAACGTGTACGAATTTGTTTAACCCATTTGTTTTGGTTACTCGACGGCTCCGTTCTCGTGTAGCCTACATATTGCGTTTTTTTTTAATTTGCTTACCAGGCTAAAGGTTAGCATGCTTAAAATACGTAAGTCGTTTTGTTCAACAAATTTGAGTAGATAACTCAGCAGTTGTTTGCATCAGAGCGACAATTTTTGAGATAGTTATTAAAACTGTTTAAAGGTTGTCAAACGTTGTTTATCGTTGTATATCCTTTAATTCTAGAGTTAAATTTATAAATAACGTGTACGAATTTGTTTAACGCATTTGTTTTGGTTACTCGACGTCTCCGTCCTCGTGTAGCCTACATATTGCGTTTTTTTTTTTAATTTGCTTACCGGGCTAAAGGTTAGCATGCTTAAAATACGGAAGTCGTTTTGTTCAACAAATTTGAGTAGATAACTCAGCAGTTGTTTGCATCAGAACGACAATTTTTGAGATAGTTATTAAAACTGTTTAAAGGTTGTCAAACGTTGTTTCTCGTTGTATATCCTTTAATTCTAGAGTTAAATTGATAAATAACGTGTACGAATTTGTTTAACGCATTTGTTTTGGTTACTCGACGTCTCCGTTCTCGTGTAGCCTACATATTGCGTTTTTTTTTAATTTGCTTACCGGGCTAAAGTTTAGCATGCTTAAAATACGTAAGTCGTTTTGTTCAACAAATTTGAGTAGATAACTCAGCAGTTGTTTCCATCAGAGCGACAATTTTTGAGATAGTTATTAAAACTATTTAAAGGTTGTCAAACGATGTTTCTCGTTGTATATCCTTTAATTCTAGAGTTAAATTGATAAATAACGTGTACGAATTTGTTTAACGCATTTGTTTTGGTTACCCGACGTCTCCGTTCTCGTGTAGCCTACATATTGCGTTTTTTTTTTAATTTGCTTACCGGGCTAAAGGTTAGCATGCTTAAAATACGTAAGTCGTTTTGTTCAACAAATTTAAGTAGATAACTCATCAGTTGTTTGCATCAGAGCGACAATTTTTGAGATAGTTATTAAAACTGTTTAAAGGTTGTCAAACGTTGTTTCTCGTTGTATATCCTTTAATTCTAGAGTTAAATTGATAGATAACGTGCACGAATTTGTTTAACGCATTTGTTTTGGTTACTCGACGTCTCCGTTCTCGTGTAGCCTACATATAGCGTTTTTTTTTTAATTTGCTTACCGGGCTAAAGGTTAGCATGCTTAAAATACGTAAGTCGTTTTGTTCAACAAATTTAAGTAGATAACTCATCAGTTGTTTGCATCAGAGCGACAATTTTTGAGATAGTTATTAAAACTGTTTAAAGGTTGTCAAACGTTGTTTCTCGTTGTATATCCTTTAATTCTAGGGTTAAATTGATAAATAACGTGTACGAATTTGTTTAACCCATTTGTTTTGGTTACTCGACGGCTCCGTTCTCGTGTAGCCTACATATTGCGTTTTTTTTTAATTTGCTTACCAGGCTAAAGGTTAGCATGCTTAAAATACGTAAGTCGTTTTGTTCAACAAATTTGAGTAGATAACTCAGCAGTTGTTTGCATCAGAGCGACAATTTTTGAGATAGTTATTAAAACTGTTTAAAGGTTGTCAAACGTTGTTTCTCGTTGTATATCCTTTAATTCTAGAGCTAAATTGATAAATAACGTGTACGAATATGTTTAACGCATTTGTTTTGGTTACTCGACGTCCCCGTTCTCGTGTAGCCTACATATTGCGTTTTTTTTTTTTAATTTGATTACCGGGCTAAAGGTTAGCATGCTTAAAATACGTAAGTCGTTTTGTTCAACAAATTTGAGTAGATAACTCAGCAGTTGTTTGCATCAGAGCGACAATTTTTGAGATAGTTATTAAAACTGTTTAAAGGTTGTCAAACGTTGTTTCTCGTTGTATATCCTTTAATTCAAGAGTTAAATTGAGAAATAACGTGTAAGAATTTGTTTAACGCATTTGTTTTGGTTACTCGACGTCTCCGTTCTCGTGTAGCCTACATATTGCGTTTTTTTTTTTAATTTGCTTACCGGGCTAAAAGTTAGCATGCTTAAAATACGTAAGTCGTTTTGTTCAACAAATTTGAGTAGATAACTCAGCAGTTGTTTGCATCAGAGCGACAATTTTTGAGATAGTTATTAAAACTGTTTAAAGGTTGTCAAACGTTGTTTCTCGTTGTATATCCTTTAATTCTAGAGTTAAATTGATAAATAACGTATACGAATATGTTTAACGCATTTGTTTTGGTTACTCGACGTCTCCGTTCTCGTGTAGCCTACATATTGCGTTTTTTTTTTTTAATTTGATTACCGGGCTAAAGGTTAGCATGCTTAAAATACGTAAGTCGTTTTGTTCAACAAATTTGAGTAGATAACTCAGCAGTTGTTTGCATCAGAGCGACAATTTTTGAGATAGTTATTAAAACTGTTTAAAGGGTGTCAAACGTTGTTTCTCGTTGTATATCCTTTAATTCTAGAGTTAAATTGATAGATAACGTGCACGAATTTGTTTAACGCATTTGTTTTGGTTACTCGACGTCTCCGTTCTCGTGTAGCCTACATATTGCGTTTTTTTTTTTTAATTTGATTACCGGGCTAAAGGTTAGCATGCTTAAAATACGTAAGTCGTTTTGTTCAACAAATTTGAGTAGATAACTCAGCAGTTGTTTGCATCAGAACGACAATTTTTGAGATAGTTATTAAAACTGTTTAAAGGTTGTCAAACGTTGTTTCTCGTTGTATATCCTTTAATTCTAGAGTTAAATTGATAAATAACGTGTACGAATTTATTTAACGCATTTGTTTTGGCTACTCGACGTCTCCGTTCTCGTGTAGCCTACATATTGCGTTTTTTTTTTTAATTTGCTTACCGGGCTAAAGTTTAACATGCTTAAAATACGTAAGTCGTTTTGTTCAACAAATTTGAGTAGATAACTCAGCAGTTGTTTCCATCAGAGCGACAATTTTTGAGATAGTTATTAAAACTATTTAAAGGTTGTCAAACGATGTTTCTCGTTGTATATCCTTTAATTCTAGAGTTAAATTGATAAATAACGTGTACGAATTTGTTTAACGCATTTGTTTTGGTTACTCGACGTCTCCGTTCTCGTGTAGCCTACATATTGCGTTTTTTTTTTAATTTTCTTACCGGGCTAAAGGTTAGCATGCTTAAAATACGTAAGTCGTTTTGTTCAACAAATTTAAGTAGATAACTCATCAGTTGTTTGCATCAGAGCGACAATTTTTGAGATAGTTATTAAAACTGTTTAAAGGTTGTCAAACGTTGTTTCTCGTTGTATATCCTTTAATTCTAGAGTTAAATTGATAGATAACGTGCACGAATTTGTTTAACGCATTTGTTTTGGTTACTCGACGTCTCCGTTCTCGTGTAGCCTACATATTGCGTTTTTTTTTAATTTGCTTACCAGGCTAAAGGTTAGCATTCTTAAAATACGTAAGTCGTTTTGTTCAACAAATTTGAGTAGATAACTCAGCAGTTGTTTGCATCAGAGCGACAATTTTTGAGATAGTTATTAAAACTGTTTAAAGGTTGTCAAACGTTGTTTCTCGTTGTATATCCTTTAATTCTAGAGTTAAATTGATAAATAACGTGTACGAATTTGTTTAACCCATTTGTTTTGGTTACTCGACGGCTCCGCTCTCGTGTAGCCTACATATTGCGTTTTTTTTTTAATTTGCTTACCGGGCTAAAGGTTAGCATGCTTAAAATACGTAAGTCGTTTTGTTCAACAAATTTAAGTAGATAACTCATCAGTTGTTTGCATCAGAGCGACAATTTTTGAGATAGTTATTAAAACTGTTTAAAGGTTGTCAAACGTTGTTTCTCGTTGTATATCCTTTAATTCTAGAGTTAAATTGATAGATAACGTGCACGAATTTGTTTAACGCATTTGTTTTGGTTACTCGACGTCTCCGTTCTCGTGTAGCCTACATATTGCGTTTTTTTTTTAATTTGCTTACCGGGCTAAAGGTTAGCATGCTTAAAATACGTAAGTCGTTTTGTTCAACAAATTTAAGTAGATAACTCATTAGTTGTTTGCATCAGAGCGACAATTTTTGAGATAGTTATTAAAACTGTTTAAAGGTTGTCAAACGTTGTTTCTCGTTGTATATCCTTTAATTCTAGGGTTAAATTGATAAATAACGTGTACGAATTTGTTTAACCCATTTGTTTTGGTTACTCGACGGCTCCGTTCTCGTGTAGCCTACATATTGCGTTTTTTTTAAATTTGCTTACCAGGCTAAAGGTTAGCATGCTTAAAATACGTAAGTCGTTTTGTTCAACAAATTTGAGTAGATAACTCAGCAGTTGTTTGCATCAGAGCGGCAATTTTTGAGATAGTTATTAAAACTGTTTAAAGGTTGTCAAACGTTTTTTATCGTTGTATATCCTTTAATTCTAGAGTTAAATTTATAAATAACGTGTACGAATTTGTTTAACGCATTTGTTTTGGTTACTCGACGTCTCCGTTCTCGTGTAGCCTACATATTGCGTTTTTTTTTTAATTTGCTTACCGGGCTAAAGGTTAGCATGCTTAAAATACGTAAGTCGTTTTGTTCAACAAATTTAAGTAGATAATTCATCAGTTGTTTGCATCAGAGCGACAATTTTTGAGATAGTTATTAAAACTGTTTAAAGGTTGTCAAACGATGTTTCTCGTTGTATATCCTTTAATTCTAGAGTTAAATTGATAAATAACGTGTACAAATTTGTTTAACGCATTTGTTTTGGTTACTCGACGGCTCCGTTCTCATGTAGCCTACATATTACGTTTTTTTTTTAATTTGCTTACCGGGCTAAAGGTTAGCATGTTTAAAATACGTAAGTCGTTTTGTTCAACAAATTTAAGTAGATAACTCATCAGTTGTTTGCATCAGAGCGACAATTTTTGAGATAGTTATTAAAACTGTTTAAAGGTTGTCAAACGTTGTTTCTCGTTGTATATCCTTTAATTCTAGAGTTAAATTGATAGATAACGTGCACGAATTTGTTTAACGCATTTGTTTTGGTTACTCGACGTCTCCGTTCTCGTGTAGCCTACATATTGCGTTTTTTTTTTAATTTGCTTACCGGGCTAAAGGTTAGCATGCTTAAAATACGTAAGTCGTTTTGTTCAACAAATTTAAGTAGATAACTCATCAGTTGTTTGCATCAGAGCGACAATTTTTGAGATAGTTATTAAAACTGTTTAAAGGTTGTCAAACGTTGTTTCTCGTTGTATATCCTTTAATTCTAGGGTTAAATTGATAAATAACGTGTACGAATTTGTTTAACCCATTTGTTTTGGTTACTCGACGGCTCCGTTCTCGTGTAGCCTACATATTGCGTTTTTTTTTTAATTTGCTTACCAGGCTAAAGGTTAGCATGCTTAAAATACGTAAGTCGTTTTGTTCAACAAATTTGAGTAGATAACTCAGCAGTTGTTTGCATCAGAGCGACAATTTTTGAGATAGTTATTAAAACTGTTTAAAGGTTGTCAAACGTTGTTTATCGTTGTATATCCTTTAATTCTAGAGTTAAATTTATAAATAACGTGTACGAATTTGTTTAACGCATTTGTTTTGGTTACTCGACGTCTCCGTTCTCGTGTAGCCTACATATTGCGTTTTTTTTTTAATTTGCTTACCGGGCTAAAGGTTAGCATGCTTAAAATACGGAAGTCGTTTTGTTCAACAAATTTGAGTAGATAACTCAGCAGTTGTTTGCATCAGAACGACAATTTTTGAGATAGTTATTAAAACTGTTTAAAGGTTGTCAAACGTTGTTTCTCGTTGTATATCCTTTAATTCTAGAGTTAAATTGATAAATAACGTGTACGAATTTGTTTAACGCATTTGTTTTGGTTACTCGACGTCTCCGTTCTCGTGTAGCCTACATATTGCGTTTTTTTTTTTAATTTGCTTACCGGGCTAAAGTTTAGCATGCTTAAAATACGTAAGTCGTTTTGTTCAACAAATTTGAGTAGATAACTCAGCAGTTGTTTCCATCAGAGCGACAATTTTTGAGATAGTTATTAAAACTATTTAAAGGTTGTCAAACGATGTTTCTCGTTGTATATCCTTTAATTCTAGAGTTAAATTGATAAATAACGTGTACGAATTTGTTTAACGCATTTGTTTTGGTTACTCGACGTCTCCGTTCTCGTGTAGCCTACATATTGCGTTTTTTTTTAATTTGCTTACCGCGCTAAAGGTTAGCATGCTTAAAATACGTAAGTCGTTTTGTTCAACAAATTTAAGTAGATAACTCATCAGTTGTTTGCATCAGAGCGACAATTTTTGAGATAGTTATTAAAACTGTTTAAAGGTTGCCAAACGTTGTTTCTCGTTGTATATCCTTTAATTCTAGAGTTAAATTGATAGATAACGTGCACGAATTTGTTTAACGCATTTGTTTTGGTTACTCGACGTCTCCGTTCTCGTGTAGGCTACATATAGCGTTTTTTTTTTAATTTGCTTACCGGGCTAAAGGTTAGCATGCTTAAAATACGTAAGTCGTTTTGTTCAACAAATTTAAGTAGATAACTCATCAGTTGTTTGCATCAGAGCGACAATTTTTGAGATAGTTATTAAAACTGTTTAAAGGTTGTCAAACGTTGTTTCTCGTTGTATATCCTTTAATTCTAGGGTTAAATTGATAAATAACGTGTACGAATTTGTTTAACCCATTTGTTTTGGTTACTCGACGGCTCCGTTCTCGTGTAGCCTACATATTGCGTTTTTTTTTTAATTTGCTTACCAGGCTAAAGGTTAGCATGCTTAAAATACGTAAGTCGTTTTGTTCAACAAATTTGAGTAGATAACTCAGCAGTTGTTTGCATCAGAGCGACAATTTTTGAGATAGTTATTAAAACTGTTTAAAGGTTGTCAAACGTTGTTTCTCGTTGTATATCCTTTAATTCTAGAGTTAAATTGATAAATAACGTGTACGAATATGTTTAACGCATTTGTTTTGGTTACTCGACGTCTCCGTTCTCGTGTAGCCTACATATTGCGTTTTTTTTTTTTAATTTGATTACCGGGCTAAAGGTTAGCATGCTTAAAATACGTAAGTCGTTTTGTTCAACAAATCTGAGTAGATAACTCAGCAGTTGTTTGCATCAGAGCGACAATTTTTGAGATAGTTATTAAAACTGTTTAAAGGTTGTCAAACGTTGTTTCTCGTTGTATATCCTTTAATTCAAGAGTTAAATTGAGAAATAACGTGTACGAATTTGTTTAACGCATTTGTTTTGGTTACTCGACGTCTCCGTTCTCGTGTAGCCTACATATTGCGTTTTTTTTTTTAATTTGCTTACCGGGCTAAAAGTTAGCATGCTTAAAATACGTAAGTCGTTTTGTTCAACAAATTTGAGTAGATAACTCAGCAGTTGTTTGCATCAGAGCGACAATTTTTGAGATAGTTATTAAAACTGTTTAAAGGTTGTCAAACGTTGTTTCTCGTTGTATATCCTTTAACTCTAGAGTTAAATTGATAAATAACGTGTACGAATATGTTTAACGCATTTGTTTTGGTTACTCAACGTCTCCGTTCTCGTGTAGCCTACATATTGCGTTTTTTTTTTTTAATTTGATTACCGGGCTAAAGGTTAGCATGCTTAAAATATGTAAGTCGTTTTGTTCAACAAATTTGAGTAGATAACTCAGCAGTTGTTTGCATCAGAGCGACAATTTTTGAGATAGTTATTAAAACTGTTTAAAGGGTGTCAAACGTTGTTTCTCGTTGTATATCCTTTAATTCTAGAGTTAAATTGATAGATAACGTGCACGAATTTGTTTAACGCATTTGTTTTGGTTACTCGACGTCTCCGTTCTCGTGTAGCCTACATATTGCGTTTTTTTTTTTAATTTGATTACCGGGCTAAAGGTTAGCATGCTTAAAATACGTAAGTCGTTTTGTTCAACAAATTTGAGTAGATAGCTCAGCAGTTGTTTGCATCAGAACGACAATTTTTGAGATAGTTATTAAAACTGTTTAAAGGTTGTCAAACGTTGTTTCTCGTTGTATATCCTTTAATCCTAGAGTTAAATTGATAAATAACGTGTACGAATTTATTTAACGCATTTGTTTTGGTTACTCGACGTCTCCGTTCTCGTGTAGCCTACATATTGCGTTTTTTTTTTTAATTTGCTTACCGGGCTAAAGTTTAACATGCTTAAAATACGTAAGTCGTTTTGTTCAACAAATTTGAGTAGATAACTCAGCAGTTGTTTCCATCAGAGCGACAATTTTTGAGATAGTTATTAAAACTATTTAAAGGTTGTCAAACGATGTTTCTCGTTGTATATCCTTTAATTCTAGAGTTAAATTGATAAATAACGTGTACGAATTTGTTTAACGCATTTGTTTTGGTTACTCGACGTCTCCGTTCTCGTGTAGCCTACATATTGCGTTTTTTTTTTAATTTGCTTACCGGGCTAAAGTTTAACATGCTTAAAATACGTAAGTCGTTTTGTTCAACAAATTTAAGTAGATAACTCATCAGTTGTTTGCATCAGAGCGACAATTTTTGAGATAGTTATTAAAACTGTTTAAAGGTTGTCAAACGTTGTTTCTCGTTGTATATCCTTTAATTCTAGAGTTAAATTGATAGATAACGTGCACGAATTTGTTTAACGCATTTGTTTTGGTTACTCGACGTCTCCGTTCTCGTGTAGCCTACATATTGCGTTTTTTTTTAATTTGCTTACCAGGCTAAAGGTTAGCATGCTTAAAATACGTAAGTCGTTTTGTTCAACAAATTTGAGTAGATAACTCAGCAGTTGTTTGCATCAGAGCGACAATTTTTGAGATAGTTATTAAAACTGTTTAAAGGTTGTCAAACGTTGTTTCTCGTTGTATATCCTTTAATTCTAGAGTTAAATTGATAAATAACGTGTACGAATTTGTTTAACCCATTTGTTTTGGTTACTCGACGTCTCCGTTCTCGTGTAGCCTACATATTGCGTTTTTTAATTTGCTTACCGGGCTAAAGGTTAGCATGCTTAAAATACGTAAGTCGTTTTGTTCAACAAATTTAAGTAGATAACTCATCAGTTGTTTGCATCAGAGCGACAATTTTTGAGATAGTTATTAAAACTGTTTCAAGGTTGTCAAACGTTGTTTCTCGTTGTATATCCTTTAATTCTAGGGTTAAATTGATAAATAACGTGTACGAATTTGTTTAAACCATTTGTTTTGGTTACTCGACGGCTCCGTTCTCGTGTAGCCTACATATTGCGTTTTTTTTTAATTTGCTTACCAGGCTAAAGGTTAGCATGCTTAAAATACGTAAGTCGTTTTGTTCAACAAATTTGAGTAGATAACTCAGCAGTTGTTTGCATCAGAGCGACAATTTTTGAGATAGTTATTAAAACTGTTTAAAGGTTGTCAAACGTTGTTTATCGTTGTATATCCTTTAATTCTAGAGTTAAATTTATAAATAACGTGTACGAATTTGTTTAACGCATTTGTTTTGGTTACTCGACGTCTCCGTTCTCGTGTAGCCTACATATTGCGTTTTTTTTTTTAATTTGCTTACCGGGCTAAAGGTTAGCATGCTTAAAATACGGAAGTCGTTTTGTTCAACAAATTTGAGTAGATAACTCAGCAGTTGTTTGCATCAGAACGACAATTTTTGAGATAGTTATTAAAACTGTTTAAAGGTTGTCAAACGTTGTTTCTCGTTGTATATCCTTTAATTCTAGAGTTAAATTTATAAATAACGTGTACGAATTTGTTTAACGCATTTGTTTTGGTTACTCGACGTCTCCGTTCTCGTGTAGCCTACATATTGCGTTTTTTTTTTTAGTTTGCTTACCGGGCTAAAGTTTAGCATGCTTAAAATACGTAAGTCGTTTTGTTCAACAAATTTGAGTAGATAACTCAGCAGTTGTTTCCATCAGAGCGACAATTTTTGAGATAGTTATTAAAACTATTTAAAGGTTGTCAAACGATGTTTCTCGTTGTATATCCTTTAATTCTAGAGTTAAATTGATAAATAACGTGCACGAATTTGTTTAACGCATTTGTTTTGGTTACTCGACGTCTCCGTTCTCGTGTAGCCTACATATTGCGTTTTTTTTTTTTAATTTGCTTACCGGGCTAAAGGTTAGCATGTTGTTTGCATCAGAGCGACAATTTTTGAGATAGTTATTAAAACTGTTTAAAGGTTGTCAAACGTTGTTTCTCGTTGTATATCCTTTAATTCAAGAGTTAAATTGAGAAATAACGTGTACGAATTTGTTTAACGCATTTGTTTTGGTTACTCGACGTCTCCGTTCTCGTGTAGCCTACATATTGCGTTTTTTTTTTTTTAATTTGCTTACCGGGCTAAAAGTTAGCATGCTTAAAATACGGAAGTCGTTTTGTTCAACAAATTTGAGTAGATAACTCAGCAGTTGTTTGCATCAGAGCGACAATTTTTGAGATAGTTATTAAAACTGTTTAAAGGTTGTCAAACGTTGTTTCTCGTTGTATATCCTTTAACTCTAGAGTTAAATTGATAAATAACGTGTACGAATATGTTTAACGCATTTGTTTTGGTTACTCAACGTCTCCGTTCTCGTGTAGCCTACATATTGCGTTTTTTTTTTTTAATTTGATTACCGGGCTAAAGGTTAGCATGCTTAAAATATGTAAGTCGTTTTGTTCAACAAATTTGAGTAGATAACTCAGCAGTTGTTTGCATCAGAGCGACAATTTTTGAGATAGTTATTAAAACTGTTTAAAGGGTGTCAAACGTTGTTTCTCGTTGTATATCCTTTAATTCTAGAGTTAAATTGATAGATAACGTGCACGAATTTGTTTAACGCATTTGTTTTGGTTACTCGACGTCTCCGTTCTCGTGTAGCCTACATATTGCGTTTTTTTTTTTAATTTGATTACCGGGCTAAAGGTTAGCATGCTTAAAATACGTAAGTCGTTTTGTTCAACAAATTTGAGTAGATAGCTCAGCAGTTGTTTGCATCAGAACGACAATTTTTGAGATAGTTATTAAAACTGTTTAAAGGTTGTCAAACGTTGTTTCTCGTTGTATATCCTTTAATCCTAGAGTTAAATTGATAAATAACGTGTACGAATTTATTTAACGCATTTGTTTTGGTTACTCGACGTCTCCGTTCTCGTGTAGCCTACATATTGCGTTTTTTTTTTTAATTTGCTTACCGGGCTAAAGTTTAACATGCTTAAAATACGTAAGTCGTTTTGTTCAACAAATTTGAGTAGATAACTCAGCAGTTGTTTCCATCAGAGCGACAATTTTTGAGATAGTTATTAAAACTATTTAAAGGTTGTCAAACGATGTTTCTCGTTGTATATCCTTTAATTCTAGAGTTAAATTGATAAATAACGTGTACGAATTTGTTTAACGCATTTGTTTTGGTTACTCGACGTCTCCGTTCTCGTGTAGCCTACATATTGCGTTTTTTTTTTAATTTGCTTACCGGGCTAAAGGTTAGCATGCTTAAAATACGTAAGTCGTTTTGTTCAACAAATTTAAGTAGATAACTCATCAGTTGTTTGCATCAGAGCGACAATTTTTGAGATAGTTATTAAAACTGTTTAAAGGTTGTCAAACGTTGTTTCTCGTTGTATATCCTTTAATTCTAGAGTTAAATTGATAGATAACGTGCACGAATTTGTTTAACGCATTTGTTTTGGTTACTCGACGTCTCCGTTCTCGTGTAGCCTACATATTGCGTTTTTTTTTAATTTGCTTACCAGGCTAAAGGTTAGCATGCTTAAAATACGTAAGTCGTTTTGTTCAACAAATTTGAGTAGATAACTCAGCAGTTGTTTGCATCAGAGCGACAATTTTTGAGATAGTTATTAAAACTGTTTAAAGGTTGTCAAACGTTGTTTCTCGTTGTATATCCTTTAATTCTAGAGTTAAATTGATAAATAACGTGTACGAATTTGTTTAACCCATTTGTTTTGGTTACTCGACGGCTCCGCTCTCGTGTAGCCTACATATTGCGTTTTTTTTTAATTTGCTTACCGGGCTAAAGGTTAGCATGCTTAAAATACGTAAGTCGTTTTGTTCAACAAATTTAAGTAGATAACTCATCAGTTGTTTGCATCAGAGCGACAATTTTTGAGATAGTTATTAAAACTGTTTAAAGGTTGTCAAACGTTGTTTCTCGTTGTATATCCTTTAATTCTAGAGTTAAATTGATAGATAACGTGCACGAATTTGTTTAACGCATTTGTTTTGGTTACTCGACGTCTCCGTTCTCGTGTAGCCTACATATTGCGTTTTTTTTTTTTAATTTGCTTACCGGGCTAAAGGTTAGCATGCTTAAAATACGTAAGTCGTTTTGTTCAACAAATTTAAGTAGATAACTCATCAGTTGTTTGCATCAGAGCGACAATTTTTGAGATAGTTATTAAAACTGTTTAAAGGTTGTCAAACGTTTTTTCTCGTTGTATATCCTTTAATTCTAGGGTTAAATTGATAAATAACGTGTACGAATTTGTTTAACCCATTTGTTTTGGTTACTCGACGGCTCCGTTCTCGTGTAGCCTACATATTGCGTTTTTTTTTAATTTGCTTACCAGGCTAAAGGTTAGCATGCTTAAAATACGTAAGTCGTTTTGTTCAACAAATTTGAGTAGATAACTCAGCAGTTGTTTGCATCAGAGCGACAATTTTTGAGATAGTTATTAAAACTGTTTAAAGGTTGTCAAACGTTTTTTATCGTTGTATATCCTTTAATTCTAGAGTTAAATTTATAAATAACGTGTACGAATTTGTTTAACGCATTTGTTTTGGTTACTCGACGTCTCCGTTCTCGTGTAGCCTATATATTGCGTTTTTTTTTAATTTGCTTACCGGGCTAAAGGTTAGCATGCTTAAAATACGTAAGTCGTTTTGTTCAACAAATTTAAGTAGATAATTCATCAGTTGTTTGCATCAGAGCGACAATTTTTGAGATAGTTATTAAAACTGTTTAAAGGTTGTCAAACGATGTTTCTCGTTGTATATCCTTTAATTCTAGAGTTAAATTGATAAATAACGTGTACAAATTTGTTTAACGCATTTGTTTTGGTTACTCGACGTCTCCGTTCTCGTGTAGCCTACATATTGCCTTTTTTTTTAATTTGCTTACCGGGCTAAAGGTTAGCATGTTTAAAATACGTAAGTCGTTTTGTTCAACAAATTTGAGTAGATAACTCAGCAGTTGTTTGCATCAGAGCGACAATTTTTGAGATAGTTATTAAAACTGTTTAAAGGGTGTCAAACGTTGTTTCTCGTTGTATATCCTTTAATTCTAGAGTTAAATTGATAAATAACGTGTACGAATTTGTTTAACCCATTTGTTTTGGTTACTCGACGGCTCCGTTCTCGTGTAGCCTACATATTACGTTTTTTTTTTAATTTGCTTACCGGGCTAAAGGTTAGCATGCTTAAAATACGTAAATCGTTTTGTTCAACAAATTTAAGTAGATAACTCATCAGTTGTTTGCATCAGAGCGACAATTTTTGAGATAGTTATTAAAAATGTTTAACGGTTGTCAAACGTTGTTTCTCGTTGTATATCCTTTAATTCTAGAGTTAAATTGATAGATAACGTGCACGAATTTGTTTAACGCATTTGTTTTGGTTACTCAACGTCTCCGTTCTCGTGTAGCCTACATATTGCGTTTTTTAATTTGCTTACCGGGCTAAAGGTTAGCATGCTTAAAATACGTAAGTCGTTTTGTTCAACAAATTTAAGTAGATAACTCATCAGTTGTTTGCATCAGAGCGACAATTTTTGAGATAGTTATTAAAACTGTTTCAAGGTTGTCAAACGTTGTTTCTCGTTGTATATCCTTTAATTCTAGGGTTAAATTGATAAATAACGTGTACGAATTTGTTTAAACCATTTGTTTTGGTTACTCGACGGCTCCGTTCTCGTGTAGCCTACATATTGCGTTTTTTTTTAATTTGCTTACCAGGCTAAAGGTTAGCATGCTTAAAATACGTAAGTCGTTTTGTTCAACAAATTTGAGTAGATAACTCAGCAGTTGTTTGCATCAGAGCGACAATTTTTGAGATAGTTATTAAAACTGTTTAAAGGTTGTCAAACGTTGTTTATCGTTGTATATCCTTTAATTCTAGAGTTAAATTTATAAATAACGTGTACGAATTTGTTTAACGCATTTGTTTTGGTTACTCGACGTCTCCGTTCTCGTGTAGCCTACATATTGCGTTTTTTTTTTTAATTTGCTTACCGGGCTAAAGGTTAGCATGCTTAAAATACGGAAGTCGTTTTGTTCAACAAATTTGAGTAGATAACTCAGCAGTTGTTTGCATCAGAACGACAATTTTTGAGATAGTTATTAAAACTGTTTAAAGGTTGTCAAACGTTGTTTCTCGTTGTATATCCTTTAATTCTAGAGTTAAATTTATAAATAACGTGTACGAATTTGTTTAACGCATTTGTTTTGGTTACTCGACGTCTCCGTTCTCGTGTAGCCTACATATTGCGTTTTTTTTTTAGTTTGCTTACCGGGCTAAAGTTTAGCATGCTTAAAATACGTAAGTCGTTTTGTTCAACAAATTTGAGTAGATAACTCAGCAGTTGTTTCCATCAGAGCGACAATTTTTGAGATAGTTATTAAAACTATTTAAAGGTTGTCAAACGATGTTTCTCGTTGTATATCCTTTAATTCTAGAGTTAAATTGATAAATAACGTGTACGAATTTGTTTAACGCATTTGTTTTGGTTACTCGACGTCTCCGTTCTCGTGTAGCCTACATATTGCGTTTTTTTTAATTTGCTTACCGGGCTAAAGGTTAGCATGCTTAAAATACGTAAGTCGTTTTGTTCAACAAATTTAAGTAGATAACTCATCAGTTGTTTGCATCAGAGCGACAATTTTTGAGATAGTTATTAAAACTGTTTAAAGGTTGTCAAACGTTGTTTCTCGTTGTATATCCTTTAATTCTAGAGTTAAATTGATAGATAACGTGCACGAATTTGTTTAACGCATTTGTTTTGGTTACTCGACGTCTCCGTTCTCGTGTAGCCTACATATTGCGTTTTTTTTTTAATTTGCTTACCGGGCTAAAGGTTAGCATGCTTAAAATACGTAAGTCGTTTTGTTCAACAAATTTAAGTAGATAACTCATCAGTTGTTTGCATCAGAGCGACAATTTTTGAGATAGTTATTAAAACTGTTTAAAGGTTGTCAAACGTTGTTTCTCGTTGTATATCCTTTAATTCTAGGGTTAAATTGATAAATAACGTGTACGAATTTGTTTAACCCATTTGTTTTGGTTACTCGACGGCTCCGTTCTCGTGTAGCCTACATATTGCGTTTTTTTTAATTTGCTTACCAGGCTAAAGGTTAGCATGTTTAAAATACGTAAGTCGTTTTGTTCAACAAATTTGAGTAGATAACTCAGCAGTTGTTTGCATCAGAGCGACAATTTTTGACATAGTTATTAAAACTGTTTAAAGGTTGTCAAACGTTGTTTCTCGTTGTATATCCTTTAATTCTAGAGTTAAATTGATAAATAACGTGTACGAATTTGTTTAACCCATTTGTTTTGGTTACTCGACGGCTCCGTTCTCGTGTAGCCTACATATTACGTTTTTTTTTTTTAATTTGCTTACCGGGCTAAAGGTTAGCATGCTTAAAATACGTAAATCGTTTTGTTCAACAAATTTGAGTAGATAACTCATCAGTTGTTTGCATCAGAGCGACAATTTTTGAGATAGTTATTAAAACTGTTTAAAGGTTGTCAAACGTTGTTTCTCGTTGTATATCCTTTAATTCTAGAGTTAAATTGATAAATAACGTGTACGAATTTGTTTAACCCATTTGTTTTGGTTACTCGACGGCTCCGCTCTCGTGTAGCCTACATATTGCGTTTTTTTTTAATTTGCTTACCGGGCTAAAGGTTAGCATGCTTAAAATACGTAAGTCGTTTTGTTCAACAAATTTAAGTAGATAACTCATCAGTTGTTTGCATCAGAGCGACAATTTTTGAGATAGTTATTAAAACTGTTTAAAGGTTGTCAAACGTTGTTTCTCGTTGTATATCCTTTAATTCTAGAGTTAAATTGATAAATAACGTGCACGAATTTGTTTAACGCATTTGTTTTGGTTACTCGACGTCTCCGTTCTCGTGTAGCCTACATATTGCGTTTTTTTTTTTAATTTGCTTACCGGGCTAAAGGTTAGCATGCTTAAAATACGTAAGTCGTTTTGTTCAACAAATTTAAGTAGATAACTCATCAGTTGTTTGCATCAGAGCGACAATTTTTGAGATAGTTATTAAAACTGTTTAAAGGTTGTCAAACGTTGTTTCTCGTTGTATATCCTTTAATTCTAGGGTTAAATTGATAAATAACGTGTACGAATTTGTTTAACCCATTTGTTTTGGTTACTCGACGGCTCCGTTCTCGTGTAGCCTACATATTGCGTTTTTTTTTAATTTGCTTACCAGGCTAAAGGTTAGCATGCTTAAAATACGTAAGTCGTTTTGTTCAACAAATTTGAGTAGATAACTCAGCAGTTGTTTGCATCAGAGCGACAATTTTTGAGATAGTTATTAAAACTGTTTAAAGGTTGTCAAACGTTGTTTATCGTTGTATATCCTTTAATTCTAGAGTTAAATTTATAAATAACGTGTACGAATTTGTTTAACGCATTTGTTTTGGTTACTCGACGTCTCCGTTCTCGTGTAGCCTACATATTGCGTTTTTTTTTTAATTTGCTTACCGGGCTAAAGGTTAGCATGCTTAAAATACGGAAGTCGTTTTGTTCAACAAATTTGAGTAGATAACTCAGCAGTTGTTTGCATCAGAACGACAATTTTTGAGATAGTTATTAAAACTGTTTAAAGGTTGTCAAACGTTGTTTCTCGTTGTATATCCTTTAATTCTAGAGTTAAATTGATAAATAACGTGTACGAATTTGTTTAACGCATTTGTTTTGGTTACTCGACGTCTCCGTTCTCGTGTAGCCTACATATTGCGTTTTTTTTAATTTGCTTACCGGGCTAAAGTTTAGCATGCTTAAAATACGTAAGTCGTTTTGTTCAACAAATTTGAGTAGATAACTCAGCAGTTGTTTCCATCAGAGCGACAATTTTTGAGATAGTTATTAAAACTATTTAAAGGTTGTCAAACGATGTTTCTCGTTGTATATCCTTTAATTCTAGAGTTAAATTGATAAATAACGTGTACGAATTTGTTTAACGCATTTGTTTTGGTTACTCGACGTCTCCGTTCTCGTGTAGCCTACATATTGCGTTTTTTTTTAATTTGCTTACCGGGCTAAAGGTTAGCATGCTTAAAATACGTAAGTCGTTTTGTTCAACAAATTTAAGTAGATAACTCATCAGTTGTTTGCATCAGAGCGACAATTTTTGAGATAGTTATTAAAACTGTTTAAAGGTTGTCAAACGTTGTTTCTCGTTGTATATCCTTTAATTCTAGAGTTAAATTGATAAATAACGTGTACGAATTTGTTTAACGCATTTGTTTTGGTTACTCGACGTCTCCGTTCTCGTGTAGCCTACATATTGCGTTTTTTTTAATTCGCTTACCGGGCTAAAGGTTAGCATGCTTAAAATACGTAAGTCGTTTTGTTCAACAAATTTAAGTAGATAACTCATCAGTTGTTTGCATGAGAGCGACAATTTTTGAGATAGTTATTAAAACTGTTTAAAGGTTGTCAAACGTTGTTTCTCGTTGTATATCCTTTAATTCTAGAGTTAAATTGATAAATAACGTGTACGAATTTGTTTAACGCATTTGTTTTGGTTACTCGACGTCTCCGTTCTCGTGTAGCCTACATATTGCGTTTTTTTTTTAATTTGCTTACCAGGCTAAAGGTTAGCATGCTTAAAATACGTAAGTCGTTTTGTTCAACAAATTTAAGTAGATAACTCATCAGTTGTTTGCATCAGAGCGACAATTTTTGAGATAGTTATTAAAACTGTTTAAAGGTTGTCAAACGTTGTTTCTCGTTGTATATCCTTTAATTCTAGAGTTAAATTGATAAATAACGTGTACGAATTTGTTTAACACGACGTCTCCGTTCTCGTGTAGCCTACATATTGCGTTTTTTTTTAATTTGCTTACCGGGCTAAAGGTTAGCATGCTTAAAATACGTAAGTCGTTTTGTTCAACAAATTTGAGTAGATAACTCAGCAGTTGTTTGCATCAGAGCGACAATTTTTGAGATAGTTATTAAAACTGTTTAAAGGTTTTCAAACGTTGTTTCTCGTTGTATATCCTTTAATTCTAGAGTTAAATTGATAAATAACGTGTACGAATTTGTTTAACGCATTTGTTTTGGTTACTCGACGTCTCCGTTCTCGTGTAGCCTTCATATTGCGTTTTGTTTTTTTTAATTTGCTTACCGGGCTAAAGGTTAGCATGCTTAAAATACGTAAGTCGTTTTGTTCAACAAATTTGAGTAGATAACCCAGCAGCTGTTTGCATCAGAGCGACAATTTTTGAGATAGTTATTAAAACTATTTAAAGGTTGTCAAACGATGTTTCTCGTTGTATATCCTTTAATTCTAGAGTTAAATTGATAAATAACGTGTACGAATCTGTTTAACGCATTTGTTTTGGTTACTCGACGTCTCCGTTCTCGTGTAGCCTACATATTGCGTTTTTTTTAAATTTGCTTACCGGGCTAAAGGTTAGCATGCTTAAAATACGTAAGTCGTTTTGTTCAACAAATTTAAGTAGATAACTCATCAGCTGTTTGCATCAGAGCGACAATTTTTGAGATAGTTATTAAAACTGTTTAAAGGTTGTCAAACGATGTTTCTCGTTGTATATCCTTTAATTCTAGAGTTAAATTGATAAATAACGTGTACAAATTTGTTTAACGCATTTGTTTTGGTTACTAGACGTCTCCGTTCTCGTGTAGCCTACATATTGCGTTTTTTTTTTAATTTGCTTACCGGGCTAAAGGTTAGCATGTTTAAAATACGTAAGTCGTTTTGTTCAACAAATTTAAGTAGATAACTCATCAGTTGTTTGCATCAGAGCGACAATTTTTGAGATAGTTATTGAAACTGTTTAAAGGTTGTCAAACGTTGTTTCTCGTTGTATATCCTTTAATTCTAGAGTTAAATTGATAAATAACTTGTACGAATTTGTTTAACCCATTTGTTTTGGTTACTCGACGGCTCCGTTCTCGTGTAGCCTACATATTGCGTTTTTTTTTAATTTGCATACCAGGCTAAAGGTTAGCATGCTTAAAATACGTAAGTCGTTTTGTTCAACAAATTTGAGTAGATAACTCAGCAGTTGTTTGCATCAGAGCGACAATTTTTGAGATAGTTATTAAAACTGTTTAAAGGTTGTCAAACGTTGTTTATCGTTGTATATCCTTTAATTCTAGAGTTAAATTTATAAATAACGTGTACGAATTTGTTTAACGCATTTGTTTTGGTTACTCGACGTCTCCGTTCTCGTGTAGCCTACATATTGCGTTTTTTTTTTTAATTTGCTTACCGAGCTAAAGGTTAGCATGCTTAAAATACGGAAGTCGTTTTGTTCAACAAATTTGAGTAGATAACTCAGCAGTTGTTTGCATCAGAACGACAATTTTTGAGATAGTTTTTAAAACTGTTTAAAGGTTGTCAAACGTTGTTTCTCGTTGTATATCCTTTAATTCTAGAGTTAAATTGATAAATAACGTGTACGAATTTGTTTAACGCATTTGTTTTGGTTACTCGACGTCTCCGTTCTCGTGTAGCCTACATATTGCGTTTTTTTTTTTAATTTGCTTACCGGGCTAAAGGTTAGCATGCTTAAAATACGTAAGTCGTTTTGTTCAACAAATTTGAGTAGATAACTCAGCAGTTGTTTCCATCAGAGCGACAATTTTTGAGATAGTTATTAAAACTATTTAAAGGTTGTCAAACGATGTTTCTCGTTGCATATCCTTTAATTCTAGAGTTAAATTGATAAATAACGTGTACGAATTTGTTTAACGCATTTGTTTTGGTTACTCGACGTCTCCGTTCTCGTGTAGCCTACATATTGCGTTTTTTTTTAATTTGCTTACCGGGCTAAAGGTTAGCATGCTTAAAATACGTAAGTCGTTTTGTTCAACAAATTTAAGTAAATAACTCATCAGTTGTTTGCATCAGAGCGACAATTTTTGAGATAGTTATTAAAACTGTTTAAAGGTTGTTAAACGTTGTTTCTCGTTGTATATCCTTTAATTCTAGAGTTAAATTTATAAATAACGTGTACGAATTTGTTTAACGCATTTGTTTTGGTTACTCGACGTCTCCGTTCTCGTGTAGCCTACATATTGCGTTTTTTTTTTAATTCGCTTACCGGGCTAAAGGTTAGCATGCTTAAAATACGTAAGTCGTTTTGTTCAACAAATTTAAGTAGATAACTCATCAGTTGTTTGCATGAGAGCGACAATTTTTGAGATAGTTATTAAAACTGTTTAAAGGTTGTCAAACGTTGTTTCTCGTTGTATATCCTTTAATTCTAGAGTTAAATTGATAAATAACGTGTACGAATTTGTTTAACGCATTTGTTTTGGTTACTCGACGTCTCCGTTCTCGTGTAGCCTACATATTGCGTTTTTTTTTTTAATTTGCTTACCGGGCTAAAGGTTAGCATGCTTAAAATACGTAAGTCGTTTTGTTCAACAAATTTAAGTAGATAACTCATCAGTTGTTTGCATCAGAGCGACAATTTTTGAGATAGTTATTAAAACTGTTTAAAGGTTGTCAAACGTTGTTTCTCGTTGTATATCCTTTAATTCTAGAGTTAAATTTATAAATAACGTGTACGAATTTGTTTAACGCGACGTCTCCGTTCTCGTGTAGCCTACATATTGCGTTTTTTTTTTAATTTGCTTACCGGGCTAAAGGTTAGCATGCTTAAAATACGTAAGTCGTTTTGTTCAACAAATTTGAGTAGATAACTCAGCAGTTGTTTGCATCAGAGCGACAATTTTTGAGATAGTTATTAAAACTGTTTAAAGGTTGTCAAACGATGTTTCTCGTTGTATATCCTTTAATTCTAGAGTTAAATTGATAAATAACGTGTACAAATTTGTTTAACGCATTTGTTTTGGTTACTCGACGTCTCCGTTCTCGTGTAGCCTACATATTGCGTTTTTTTTTTTAATTTGCTTACCGGGCTAAAGGTTAGCATGTTTAAAATACGTAAGTCGTTTTGTTCAACAAATTTGAGTAGATAACTCAACAGTTGTTTGCATCAGAGCGACAATTTTTGAGATAGTTATTAAAACTGTTTAAAGGTTGTCAAACGTTGTTTCTCGTTGTATATCCTTTAATTCTAGAGTTAAATTGATAAATAGCGTGTACGAATTTGTTTAACCCATTTGTTTTGGTTACTCGACGGCTCCGTTCTCGTGTAGCCTACATATTGCGTTTTTTTTTTTAATTTGCTTACCGGGCTAAAGGTTAGCATGCTTAAAATACGTAAATCGTTTTGTTCAACAAATTTGAGTAGATAACTCATCAGTTGTTTGCATCAGAGCGACAATTTTTGAGATAGTTATTAAAACTGTTTAAAGGTTGTCAAACGTTGTTTCTCGTTGTATATCCTTTAATTCTAGAGTTAAATTGATAAATAACGTGTACGAATTTGTTTAACCCATTTGTTTTGGTTACTCGACGGCTCCGCTCTCGTGTAGCCTACATATTGCGTTTTTTTTTAATTTGCTTACCGGGCTAAAGGTTAGCATGCTTAAAATACGTAAGTCGTTTTGTTCAACAAATTTAAGTAGATAACTCATCAGTTGTTTGCATCAGAGCGACAATTTTTGAGATAGTTACTGTTTAAAGGTTGTCAAACGTTGTTTCTCGTTGTATATCCTTTAATTCTAGAGTTAAATTGATAAATAACGTGCACGAATTTGTTTAACGCATTTGTTTTGGTTACTCGACGTCTCCGTTCTCGTGTAGCCTACATATTGCGTTTTTTTTTTAATTTGCTTACCGGGCTAAAGGTTAGCATGCTTAAAATACGTAAGTCGTTTTGTTCAACAAATTTAAGTAGATAACTCATCAGTTGTTTGCATCAGAGCGACAATTTTTGAGATAGTTATTAAAACTGTTTAAAGGTTGTCAAACGTTGTTTCTCGTTGTATATCCTTTAATTCTAGAGTTAAATTGATAAATAACGTGTACGAATTTGTTTAACTCATTTGTTTTGGTTACTCGACGGCTCCGTTCTCGTGTAGCCTACATATTGCGTTTTTTTTTTAATTTGCTTACCAGGCTAAAGGTTAGCATGCTTAAAATACGTAAGTCGTTTTGTTCAACAAATTTGAGTAGATAACTCAGCAGTTGTTTGCATCAGAGCGACAATTTTTGAGATAGTTATTAAAACTGTTTAAAGGTTGTCAAACGTTGTTTCTCGTTGTATATCCTTTAATTCTAGAGTTAAATTGATAAATAACGTGTACGAATTTGTTTAACCCATTTGTTTTGATTACTCGACGGCTCCGTTCTCGTGTAGCCTACATATTGCGTTTTTTTTTTTTAATTTGCTTACCGGGCTAAAGGTTAGCATGCTTAAAATACGTAAGTCGTTTTGTTCAACAAATTTAAGTAGATAACTCATCAGTTGTTTGCATCAGAGCGACAATTTTTGAGATAGTTATTAAAACTGTTTAAAGGTTGTCAAACGTTGTTTCTCGTTGTATATCCTTTAATTCTAGGGTTAAATTGATAAATAACGTGTACGAATTTGTTTAACCCATTTGTTTTGGTTACTCGACGGCTCCGTTCTCGTGTAGCCTACATATTGCGTTTTTTTTTAATTTGCTTACCAGGCTAAAGGTTAGCATGCTTAAAATACGTAAGTCGTTTTGTTCAACAAATTTGAGTAGATAACTCAGCAGTTGTTTGCATCAGAGCGACAATTTTTGAGATAGTTATTAAAACTGTTTAAAGGTTGTCAAACGTTGTTTATCGTTGTATATCCTTTAATTCTAGAATTAAATTTATAAATAACGTGTACGAATTTGTTTAACGCATTTGTTTTGGTTACTCGACGTCTCCGTTCTCGTGTAGCCTACATATTGCGTTTTTTTTTTAATTTGCTTACCGGGCTAAAGGTTAGCATGCTTAAAATACGGAAGTCGTTTTGTTCAACAAATTTGAGTAGATAACTCAGCAGTTGTTGGCATCAGAACGACAATTTTTGAGATAGTTATTAAAACTGTTTAAAGGTTGTCAAACGTTGTTTCTCGTTGTATATCCTTTAATTCTAGAGTTAAATTGATAAATAACGTGTACGAATTTGTTTAACGCATTTGTTTTGGTTACTCGACGTCTCCGTTCTCGTGTAGCCTACATATTGCGTTTTTTTTTAATTTGCTTACCGGGCTAAAGTTTAGCATGCTTAAAATATGTAAGTCGTTTTGTTGAACAAATTTGAGTAGATAACTCAGCAGTTGTTTCCATCAGAGCGAAAATTTTTGAGATAGTTATTAAAACTGTTTAAAGGTTGTCAAACGTTGTTTCTCGTTGTATATCCTTTAATTCTAGAGTTAAATTGATAAATAACGTGTACGAATTTGTTTAACCCATTTGTTTTGGTTACTCGACGGCTCTGTTCTCGTGTAGCCTACATATTACGTTTTTTTTTTAATTTGCTTACCGGGCTAAAGGTTAGCATGCTTAAAATACGTAAATCGTTTTGTTCAACAAATTTGAGTAGATAACTCATCAGTTGTTTGCATCAGAGCGACAATTTTTGAGATAGTTATTAAAACTGTTTAAAGGTTGTCAAACGTTGTTTCTCGTTGTATATCCTTTAATTCTAGAGTTAAATTGATAAATAACGTGTACGAATTTGTTTAACGCATTTGTTTTGGTTACTCGACGTCTCCGTTCTCGTGTAGCCTACATATTGCGTTTTTTTTTTTAATTTGCTTACCGGGCTAAAGGTTAGCATGCTTAAAATACGTAAGTCGTTTTGTTCAACAAATTTAAGTAGATAACTCATCAGTTGTTTGCATCAGAGCGACAATTTTTGAGATAGTTATTAAAACTGTTTAAAGGTTGTCAAACGTTGTTTCTCGTTGTATATCCTTTAATTCTAGAGTTAAATTGATAGATAACGTGCACGAATTTGTTTAACGCATTTGTTTTGGTTACTCGACGTCTCCGTTCTCGTGTAGCCTACATATTGCGTTTTTTTTTAATTTGCTTACCGGGCTAAAGTTTAGCATGCTTAAAATACGTAAGTCGTTTTGTTCAACAAATTTGAGTAGATAACTCAGCAGTTGTTTCCATCAGAGCGACAATTTTTGAGATAGTTATTAAAACTGTTTAAAGGTTGTCAAACGTTGTTTCTCGTTGTATATCCTTTAATTCTAGAGTTAAATTGATAAATAACGTGTACGAATTTGTTTAACCCATTTGTTTTGGTTACTCGACGGCTCCGTTCTCGTGTAGCCTACATATTGCGTTTTTTTTTTTAATTTGCTTACCGGGCTAAAGGTTAGCATGTTTAAAATACGTAAGTCGTTTTGTTCAACAAATTTGAGTAGATAACTCAGCAGTTGTTTGCATCAGAGCGACAATTTTTGAGATAGTTATTAAAACTGTTTAAAGGTTGTCAAACGTTGTTTCTCGTTGTATATCCTTTAATTCTAGAGTTAAATTGATAAATAGCGTGTACGAATTTGTTTAACCCATTTGTTTTGGTTACTCGACGGCTCCGTTCTCGTGTAGCCTACATATTGCGTTTTTTTTTTAATTTGCTTACTGGGCTAAAGGTTAGCATGCTTAAAATACGTAAATCGTTTTGTTCAACAAATTTGAGTAGATAACTCATCAGTTGTTTGCGTCAGAGCGACAATTTTTGAGATAGTTATTAAAACTGTTTAAAGGTTGTCAAACGTTGTTTCTCGTTGTATATCCTTTAATTCTAGAGTTAAATTGATAAATAACGTGTACGAATTTGTTTAACCCATTTGTTTTGGTTACTCGACGGCTCCGCTCTCGTGTAGCCTACATATTGCGTTTTTTTTTTAATTTGCTTACCGGGCTAAAGGTTAGCATGCTTAAAATACGTAAGTCGTTTTGTTCAACAAATTTAAGTAGATAACTCATCAGTTGTTTGCATCAGAGCGACAATTTTTGAGATAGTTATTAAAACTGTTTAAAGGTTGTCAAACGTTGTTTCTCGTTGTATATCCTTTAATTCTAGAGTTAAATTGATAAATAACGTGCACGAATTTGTTTAACGCATTTGTTTTGGTTACTCGACGTCTCCGTTCTCGTGTAGCCTACATATTGCGTTTTTTTTTTAATTTGCTTACCGGGCTAAAGGTTAGCATGCTTAAAATACGTAAGTCGTTTTGTTCAACAAATTTAAGTAGATAACTCATCAGTTGTTTCCATCAGAGCGACAATTTTTGAGATAGTTATTAAAACTGTTTAAAGGTTGTCAAACGTTGTTTCTCGTTGTATATCCTTTAATTCTAGAGTTAAATTGATAAATAACGTGCACGAATTTGTTTAACGCATTTGTTTTGGTTACTCGACGTCTCCGTTCTCGTGTAGCCTACATATTGCGTTTTTTTTTTTAATTTGCTTACCGGGCTAAAGGTTAGCATGCTTAAAATACGTAAGTCGTTTTGTTCAACAAATTTAAGTAGATAACTCATCAGTTGTTTGCATCAGAGCGACAATTTTTGAGATAGTTATTAAAACTGTTTAAAGGTTGTCAAACGTTGTTTCTCGTTGTATATCCTTTAATTCTAGAGTTAAATTGATAAATAACGTGCACGAATTTGTTTAACGCATTTGTTTTGGTTACTCGACGTCTCCGTTCTCGTGTAGCCTACATATTGCGTTTTTTTTTTTAATTTGCTTACCGGGCTAAAGGTTAGCATGCTTAAAATACGTAAGTCGTTTTGTTCAACAAATTTAAGTAGATAACTCATCAGTTGTTTGCATCAGAGCGACAATTTTTGAGATAGTTATTAAAACTGTTTAAAGGTTGTCAAACGTTGTTTCTCGTTGTATATCCTTTAATTCTAGAGTTAAATTGATAAATAACGTGTACGAATTTGTTTAACCCATTTGTTTTGGTTACTCGACGGCTCCGTTCTCGTGTAGCCTACATATTGCGTTTTTTTTTTTAATTTGCTTACCGGGCTAAAGGTTAGCATGCTTAAAATACGTAAGTCGTTTTGTTCAACAAATTTGAGTAGATAACTCAGCAGTTGTTTGCATCAGAGCGACAATTTTTGAGATAGTTATTAAAACTGTTTAAAGGTTGTCAAACGTTGTTTATCGTTGTATATCCTTTAATTCTAGAGTTAAATTTATAAATAACGTGTACGAATTTGTTTAACGCATTTGTTTTGGTTACTCGACGTCTCCGTTCTCGTGTAGCCTACATATTGCGTTTTTTTTTTTAATTTGCTTACCGGGCTAAAGGTTAGCATGCTTAAAATACGGAAGTCGTTTTGTTCAACAAATTTGAGTAGATAACTCAGCAGTTGTTTGCATCAGAACGACAATTTTTGAGATAGTTATTAAAACTGTTTAAAGGTTGTCAAACGTTGTTTCTCGTTGTATATCCTTTAATTCTAGAGTTAAATTGATAAATAACGTGTACGAATTTGTTTAACGCATTTGTTTTGGTTACTCGACGTCTCCGTTCTCGTGTAGTCTACATATTGCGTTTTTTTTTAATTTGCTTACCGGGCTAAAGTTTAGCATGCTTAAAATACGTAAGTCGTTTTGTTGAACAAATTTGAGTAGATAACTCAGCAGTTGTTTCCATCAGAGCGACAATTTTTGAGATAGTTATTAAAACTGTTTAAAGGTTGTCAAACGTTGTTTCTCGTTGTATATCCTTTAATTCTAGAGTTAAATTGATAAATAACGTGTACGAATTTGTTTAACCCATTTGTTTTGGTTACTCGACGGCTCTGTTCTCGTGTAGCCTACATATTACGTTTTTTTTTTAATTTGCTTACCGGGCTAAAGGTTAGCATGCTTAAAATACGGAAATCGTTTTGTTCAACAAATTTGAGTAGATAACTCATCAGTTGTTTGCATCAGAGCCACAATTTTTGAGATAGTTATTAAAACTGTTTAAAGGTTGTCAAACGTTGTTTCTCGTTGTATATCCTTTAATTCTAGAGTTAAATTGATAAATAACGTGTACGAATTTGTTTAACGCATTTGTTTTGGTTACTCGACGTCTCCGTTCTCGTGTAGCCTACATATTGCGTTTTTTTTTTTTAATTTGCTTACCGGGCTAAAGGTTAGCATGCTTAAAATACGTAAGTCGTTTTGTTCAACAAATTTAAGTAGATAACTCATCAGTTGTTTGCATCAGAGCGACAATTTTTGAGATAGTTATTAAAACTGTTTAAAGGTTGTCAAACGTTGTTTCTCGTTGTATATCCTTTAATTCTAGAGTTAAATTGATAGATAACGTGCACGAATTTGTTTAACGCATTTGTTTTGGTTACTCGACGTCTCCGTTCTCGTGTAGCCTACATATTGCGTTTTTTTTTAATTTGCTTACCGGGCTAAAGTTTAGCATGCTTAAAATACGTAAGTCGTTTTGTTCAACAAATTTGAGTAGATAACTCAGCAGTTGTTTCCATCAGAGCGACAATTTTTGAGATAGTTATTAAAACTGTTTAAAGGTTGTCAAACGTTGTTTCTCGTTGTATATCCTTTAATTCTAGAGTTAAATTGATAAATAACGTGTACGAATTTGTTTAACCCATTTGTTTTGGTTACTCGACGGCTCCGTTCTCGTGTAGCCTACATATTGCGATTTTTTTTTAATTTGCTTACCGGGCTAAAGGTTAGCATGTTTAAAATACGTAAGTCGTTTTGTTCAACAAATTTGAGTAGATAACTCAGCAGTTGTTTGCATCAGAGCGACAATTTTTGAGATAGTTATTAAAACTGTTTAAAGGTTGTCAAACGTTGTTTCTCGTTGTATATCCTTTAATTCTAGAGTTAAATTGATAAATAGCGTGTACGAATTTGTTTAACCCATTTGTTTTGGTTACTCGACGGCTCCGTTCTCGTGTAGCTTACATATTGCGTTTTTTTTTTAATTTGCTTACCGGGCTAAAGGTTAGCATGCTTAAAATACGTAAATCGTTTTGTTCAACAAATTTGAGTAGATAACTCATCAGTTGTTTGCGTCAGAGCGACAATTTTTGAGATAGTTATTAAAACTGTTTAAAGGTTGTCAAACGTTGTTTCTCGTTGTATATCCTTTAATTCTAGAGTTAAATTGATAAATAACGTGTACGAATTTGTTTAACCCATTTGTTTTGGTTACTCGACGGCTCCGCTCTCGTGTAGCCTACATATTGCGTTTTTTTTTAATTTGCTTACCGGGCTAAAGGTTAGCATGCTTAAAATACGTAAGTCGTTTTGTTCAACAAATTTAAGTAGATAACTCATCAGTTGTTTGCATCAGAGCGACAATTTTTGAGATAGTTATTAAAACTGTTTAAAGGTTGTCAAACGTTGTTTCTCGTTGTATATCCTTTAATTCTAGAGTTAAATTGATAAATAACGTGCACGAATTTGTTTAACGCATTTGTTTTGGTTACTCGACGTCTCCGTTCTCGTGTAGCCTACATATTGCGTTTTTTTTTTAATTTGCTTACCGGGCTAAAGGTTAGCATGCTTAAAATACGTAAGTCGTTTTGTTCAACAAATTTAAGTAGATAACTCATCAGTTGTTTGCATCAGAGCGACAATTTTTGAGATAGTTATTAAAACTGTTTAAAGGTTGTCAAACGTTGTTTCTCGTTGTATATCCTTTAATTCTAGAGTTAAATTGATAAATAACGTGTACGAATTTGTTTAACTCATTTGTTTTGGTTACTCGACGGCTCCGTTCTCGTGTAGCCTACATATTGCGTTTTTTTTTTAATTTGCTTACCAGGCTAAAGGTTAGCATGCTTAAAATACGTAAGTCGTTTTGTTCAACAAATTTGAGTAGATAACTCAGCAGTTGTTTGCATCAGAGCGACAATTTTTGAGATAGTTATTAAAACTGTTTAAAGGTTGTCAAACGTTGTTTCTCGTTGTATATCCTTTAATTCTAGAGTTAAATTGATAAATAACGTGTACGAATTTGTTTAACCCATTTGTTTTGGTTACTCGACGGCTCCGTTCTCGTGTAGCCTACATATTGCGTTTTTTTTTTTAATTTGCTTACCGGGCTAAAGGTTAGCATGCTTAAAATACGTAAGTCGTTTTGTTCAACAAATTTAAGTAGATAACTCATCAGTTGTTTGCATCAGAGCGACAATTTTTGAGATAGTTATTAAAACTGTTTAAAGGTTGTCAAACGTTGTTTCTCGTTGTATATCCTTTAATTCTAGGGTTAAATTGATAAATAACGTGTACGAATTTGTTTAACCCATTTGTTTTGGTTACTCGACGGCTCCGTTCTCGTGTAGCCTACATATTGCGTTTTTTTTTAATTTGCTTACCAGGCTAAAAGTTAGCATGCTTAAAATACGTAAGTCGTTTTGTTCAACAAATTTGAGTAGATAACTCAGCAGTTGTTTGCATCAGAGCGACAATTTTTGAGATAGTTATTAAAACTGTTTAAAGGTTGTCAAACGTTGTTTCTCGTTGTATATCCTTTAATTCTAGAGTTAAATTGATAAATAACGTGTACGAATTTGTTTAACCCATTTGTTTTGGTTACTCGACGGCTCCGTTCTCGTGTAGCCTACATATTGCGTTTTTTTTTTTAATTTGCTTACCGGGCTAAAGGTTAGCATGCTTAAAATACGTAAGTCGTTTTGTTCAACAAATTTAAGTAGATAACTCATCAGTTGTTTGCATCAGAGCGACAATTTTTGAGATAGTTATTAAAACTGTTTAAAGGTTGTCAAACGTTGTTTATCGTTGTATATCCTTTAATTCTAGAGTTAAATTTATAAATAACGTGTACGAATTTGTTTAACGCATTTGTTTTGGTTACTCGACGTCTCCGTTTTCGTGTAGCCTACATATTGCGTTTTTTTTTTAATTTGCTTACCGGGCTAAAGGTTAGCATGCTTAAAATACGGAAGTCGTTTTGTTCAACAAATTTGAGTAGATAACTCAGCAGTTGTTTGCATCAGAACGACAATTTTTGAGATAGTTATTAAAACTGTTTAAAGGTTGTCAAACGTTGTTTCTCGTTGTATATCCTTTAATTCTAGAGTTAAATTGATAAATAACGTGTACGAATTTGTTTAACGCATTTGTTTTGGTTACTCGACGTCTCCGTTCTCGTGTAGCCTACATATTGCGTTTTTTTTTAATTTGCTTACCGGGCTAAAGTTTAGCATGCTTAAAATACGTAAGTCGTTTTGTTCAACAAATTTGAGTAGATAACTCAGCAGTTGTTTCCATCAGAGCGACAATTTTTGAGATAGTTATTAAAACTGTTTAAAAGTTGTCAAACGTTGTTTCTCGTTGTATATCCTTTAATTCTAGAGTTAAATTGATAAATAACGTGTACGAATTTGTTTAACCCATTTGTTTTGGTTACTCGACGGCTCCGTTCTCGTGTAGCCTACATATTACGTTTTTTTTTTAATTTGCTTACCGGGCTAAAGGTTAGCATGCTTAAAATACGTAAATCGTTTTGTTCAACAAATTTGAGTAGATAACTCATCAGTTGTTTGCATCAGAGCGACAATTTTTGAGATAGTTATTAAAACTGTTTAAAGGTTGTCAAACGTTGTTTCTCGTTGTATATCCTTTAATTCTAGAGTTAAATTGATAAATAACGTGTACGAATTTGTTTAACGCATTTGTTTTGGTTACTCGACGTCTCCGTTCTCGTGTAGCCTACATATTGCGTTTTTTTTTTTAATTTGCTTACCGGGCTAAAGGTTAGCATGCTTAAAATACGTAAGTCGTTTTGTTCAACAAATTTAAGTAGATAACTCATCAGTTGTTTGCATCAGAGCGACAATTTTTGAGATAGTTATTAAAACTGTTTAAAGGTTGTCAAACGTTGTTTCTCGTTGTATATCCTTTAATTCTAGAGTTAAATTGATAGATAACGTGCACGAATTTGTTTAACGCATTTGTTTTGGTTACTCGACGTCTCCGTTCTCGTGTAGCCTACATATTGCGTTTTTTTTTTTTAATTTGCTTACCGGGCTAAAGGTTAGCATGCTTAAAATACGTAAGTCGTTTTGTTCAACAAATTTAAGTAGATAACTCATCAGTTGTTTGCATCAGAGCGACAATTTTTGAGATAGTTATTAAAACTGTTTAAAGCTTGTCAAACGTTGTTTCTTGTTGTATATCCTTTAATTCTAGGGTTAAATTGATAAATAACGTGTACGAATTTGTTTAACCCATTTGTTTTGGTTACTCGACGGCTCCGTTCTCGTGTAGCCTACATATTGCGTTTTTTTTTTAATTTGCTTACCAGGCTAAAGGTTAGCATGCTTAAAATACGTAAGTCGTTTTGTTCAACAAATTTGAGTAGATAACTCAGCAGTTGTTTGCATCAGAGCGACAATTTTTGAGATAGTTATTAAAACTGTTTAAAGGTTGTCAAACGTTGTTTATCGTTGTATATCCTTTAATTCTAGAGTTAAATTTATAAATAACGTGTACGAATTTGTTTAACGCATTTGTTTTGGTTACTCGACGTCTCCGTTCTCGTGTAGCCTACATATTGCGTTTTTTTTTTAATTTGCTTACCGGGCTAAAGGTTAGCATGCTTAAAATACGGAAGTCGTTTTGTTCAACAAATTTGAGTAGATAACTCAGCAGTTGTTTGCATCAGAACGACAATTTTTGAGATAGTTATTAAAACTGTTTAAAGGTTGTCAAACGTTGTTTCTCGTTGTATATCCTTTAATTCTAGAGTTAAATTGATAAATAACGTGTACGAATTTGTTTAACGCATTTGTTTTGGTTACTCGACGTCTCCGTTCTCGTGTAGCCTACATATTGCGTTTTTTTTTTAATTTGCTTACCGGGCTAAAGTTTAGCATGCTTAAAATACGTAAGTCGTTTTGTTCAACAAATTTGAGTAGATAACTCAGCAGTTGTTTCCATCAGAGCGACAATTTTTGAGATAGTTATTAAAACTATTTAAAGGTTGTCAAACGATGTTTCTCGTTGTATATCCTTTAATTCTAGAGTTAAATTGATAAATAACGTGTACGAATTTGTTTAACGCATTTGTTTTGGTTACTCGACGTCTCCGTTCTCGTGTAGCCTACATATTGCGTTTTTTTTTTAATTTGCTTACCGGGCTAAAGGTTAGCATGCTTAAAATACGTAAGTCGTTTTGTTCAACAAATTTAAGTAGATAACTCATCAGTTGTTTGCATCAGAGCGACAATTTTTGAGATAGTTATTAAAACTGTTTAAAGGTTGTCAAACGTTGTTTCTCGTTGTATATCCTTTAATTCTAGAGTTAAATTGATAAATAACGTGTACGAATTTGTTTAACGCATTTGTTTTGGTTACTCGACGTCTCCGTTCTCGTGTAGCCTACATATTGCGTTTTTTTTTAATTCGCTTACCGGGCTAAAGGTTAGCATGCTTAAAATACGTCAGTCGTTTTGTTCAACAAATTTAAGTAGATAACTCATCAGTTGTTTGCATGAGAGCGACAATTTTTGAGATAGTTATTAAAACTGTTTAAAGGTTGTCAAACGTTGTTTCTCGTTGTATATCCTTTAATTCTAGAGTTAAATTGATATATAACGTGTACGAATTTGTTTAACGCATTTGTTTTGGTTACTCGACGTCTCCGTTCTCGTGTAGCCTACATATTGCGTTTTTTTTTTAATTTGCTTACCGGGCTAAAGGTTAGCATGCTTAAAATACGTAAGTCGTTTTGTTCAACAAATTTAAGTAGATAACTCATCAGTTGTTTGCATCAGAGCGACAATTTTTGAGATAGTTATTAAAACTGTTTAAAGGTTGTCAAACGTTGTTTCTCGTTGTATATCCTTTAATTCTAGAGTTAAATTGATAAATAACGTGTACGAATTTGTTTAACACGACGTCTCCGTTCTCGTGTAGCCTACATATTGCGTTTTTTTTTAATTTGCTTACCGGGCTAAAGGTTAGCATGCTTAAAATACGTAAGTCGTTTTGTTCAACAAATTTGAGTAGATAACTCAGCAGTTGTTTGCATCAGAGCGACAATTTTTGAGATAGTTATTAAAACTGTTTAAAGGTTTTCAAACGTTGTTTCTCGTTGTATATCCTTTAATTCTAGAGTTAAATTGATAAATAACGTGTACGAATTTGTTTAACGCATTTGTTTTGGTTACTCGACGTCTCCGTTCTCGTGTAGCCTTCATATTGCGTTTTGTTTTTTTTTAATTTGCTTACCGGGCTAAAGGTTAGCATGCTTAAAATACGTAAGTCGTTTTGTTCAACAAATTTGAGTAGATAACCCAGCAGCTGTTTGCATCAGAGCGACAATTTTTGAGATAGTTATTAAAACTATTTAAAGGTTGTCAAACGATGTTTCTCGTTGTATATCCTTTAATTCTAGAGTTAAATTGATAAATAACGTGTACGAATCTGTTTAACGCATTTGTTTTGGTTACTCGACGTCTCCGTTCTCGTGTAGCCTACATATTGCGTTTTTTTTAAATTTGCTTACCGGGCTAAAGGTTAGCATGCTTAAAATACGTAAGTCGTTTTGTTCAACAAATTTAAGTAGATAACTCATCAGCTGTTTGCATCAGAGCGACAATTTTTGAGATAGTTATTAAAACTGTTTAAAGGTTGTCAAACGATGTTTCTCGTTGTATATCCTTTAATTCTAGAGTTAAATTGATAAATAACGTGTACAAATTTGTTTAACGCATTTGTTTTGGTTACTAGACGTCTCCGTTCTCGTGTAGCCTACATATTGCGTTTTTTTTTTAATTTGCTTACCGGGCTAAAGGTTAGCATGTTTAAAATACGTAAGTCGTTTTGTTCAACAAATTTAAGTAGATAACTCATCAGTTGTTTGCATCAGAGCGACAATTTTTGAGATAGTTATTAAAACTGTTTAAAGGTTGTCAAACGTTGTTTCTCGTTGTATATCCTTTAATTCTAGAGTTAAATTGATAAATAACGTGTACGAATTTGTTTAACCCATTTGTTTTGGTTACTCGACGGCTCCGTTCTCGTGTAGCCTACATATTGCGTTTTTTTTTAATTTGCATACCAGGCTAAAGGTTAGCATGCTTAAAATACGTAAGTCGTTTTGTTCAACAAATTTGAGTAGATAACTCAGCAGTTGTTTGCATCAGAGCGACAATTTTTGAGATAGTTATTAAAACTGTTTAAAGGTTGTCAAACGTTGTTTATCGTTGTATATCCTTTAATTCTAGAGTTAAATTTATAAATAACGTGTACGAATTTGTTTAACGCATTTGTTTTGGTTACTCGACGTCTCCGTTCTCGTGTAGCCTACATATTGCGTTTTTTTTTTTAATTTGCTTACCGGGCTAAAGGTTAGCATGCTTTAAATACGGAAGTCGTTTTGTTCAACAAATTTGAGTAGATAACTCAGCAGTTGTTTGCATCAGAACGACAATTTTTGAGATAGTTATTAAAACTGTTTAAAAGTTGTCAAACGTTGTTTCTCGTTGTATATCCTTTAATTCTAGAGTTAAATTGATAAATAACGTGTACGAATTTGTTTAACGCATTTGTTTTGGTTACTCGACGTCTCCGTTCTCGTGTAGCCTACATATTGCGTTTTTTTTTAATTTGCTTACCGGGCTAAAGGTTAGCATGCTTAAAATACGTAAGTCGTTTTGTTCAACAAATTTGAGTAGATAACTCAGCAGTTGTTTCCATCAGAGCGACAATTTTTGAGATAGTTATTAAAACTATTTAAAGGTTGTCAAACGATGTTTCTCTTTGCATATCCTTTAATTCTAGAGTTAAATTGATAAATAACGTGTACGAATTTGTTTAACGCATTTGTTTTGGTTACTCGACGTCTCCGTTCTCGTGTAGCCTACATATTGCGTTTTTTTTTTAATTTGCTTACCGGGCTAAAGGTTAGCATGCTTAAAATACGTAAGTCGTTTTGTTCAACAAATTTAAGTAGATAACTCATCAGTTGTTTGCATCAGAGCGACAATTTTTGAGATAGTTATTAAAACTGTTTAAAGGTTGTTAAACGTTGTTTCTCGTTGTATATCCTTTAATTCTAGAGTTAAATTTATAAATAACGTGTACGAATTTGTTTAACGCATTTGTTTTGGTTACTCGACGTCTCCGTTCTCGTGTAGCCTACATATTGCGTTTTTTTTTTAATTCGCTTACCGGGCTAAAGGTTAGCATGCTCAAAATACGTAAGTCGTTTTGTTCAACAAATTTAAGTAGATAACTCATCAGTTGTTTGCATGAGAGCGACAATTTTTGAGATAGTTATTAAAACTGTTTAAAGGTTGTCAAACGTTGTTTCTCGTTGTATATCCTTTAATTCTAGAGTTAAATTGATAAATAACGTGTACGAATTTGTTTAACGCATTTGTTTTGGTTACTCGACGTCTCCGTTCTCGTGTAGCCTACATATTGCGTTTTTTTTTTAATTTGCTTACCGGGCTAAAGGTTAGCATGCTTAAAATACGTAAGTCGTTTTGTTCAACAAATTTAAGTAGATAACTCATCAGTTGTTTGCATCAGAGCGACAATTTTTGAGATAGTTATTAAAACTGTTTAAAGGTTGTCAAACGTTGTTTCTCGTTGTATATCCTTTAATTCTAGAGTTAAATTGATAAATAACGTGTACGAATTTGTTTAACGCGACGTCTCCGTTCTCGTGTAGCCTACATATTGCGTTTTTTTTTTAATTTGCTTACCGGGCTAAAGGTTAGCATGCTTAAAATACGTAAGTCATTTTGTTCAACAAATTTGAGTAGATAACTCAGCAGTTGTTTGCATCAGAGCGACAATTTTTGAGATAGTTATTAAAACTGTTTAAAGGTTGTCAAACGATGTTTCTCGTTGTATATCCTTTAATTCTAATGTTAAATTGATAAATAACGTGTACAAATTTGTTTAACGCATTTGTTTTGGTTACTCGACGTCTCCGTTCTCGTGTAGCCTACATATTGCGTTTTTTTTTTTAATTTGCTTGCCGGGCTAAAGGTTAGCATGTTTAAAATACGTAAGTCGTTTTGTTCAACAAATTTGAGTAGATAACTCAGCAGTTGTTTGCATCAGAGCGACAATTTTTGAGATAGTTATTAAAACTGTTTAAAGGTTGTCAAACGTTGTTTCTCGTTGTATATCCTTTAATTCTAGAGTTAAATTGATAAATAGCGTGTACGAATTTGTTTAACCCATTTGTTTTGGTTACTCGACGGCTCCGTTCTCGTGTAGCCTACATATTGCGTTTTTTTTTTAATTTGCTTACCGGTCTAAAGGTTAGCATGCTTAAAATACGTAAATCGTTTTGTTCAACAAATTTGAGTAGATAACTCATCAGTTGTTTGCATCAGAGCGACAATTTTTGAGATAGTTATTAAAACTGTTTAAAGGTTGTCAAACGTTGTTTCTAGTTGTATATCCTTCAAATAACGTGCACGAATTTGTTTAACGCATTTGTTTTGGTTACTCGACGTCTCCGTTCTCGTGTAGCCTACATATTGCGTTTTTTTTTTAATTTGCTTACCGGGCTAAAGGTTAGCATGCTTAAAATACGTAAGTCGTTTTGTTCAACAAATTTAAGTAGATAACTCATCAGTTGTTTGCATCAGAGCGACAATTTTTGAGATAGTTATTAAAACTGTTTAAAGGTTGTCAAACGTTGTTTCTCGTTGTATATCCTTTAATTCTAGAGTTAAATTGATAAATAACGTGTACGAATTTGTTTAACTCATTTGTTTTGGTTACTCGACGGCTCCGTTCTCGTGTAGCCTACATATTGCGTTTTTTTTTTAATTTGCTTATCGGGCTAAAGGTTAGCATGCTTAAAATACGTAAGTCGTTTTGTTCAACAAATTTGAGTAGATAACTCAGCAGTTGTTTGCATCAGAGCGACAATTTTTGAGATAGTTATTAAAACTGTTTAAAGGTTGTCAAACGTTGTTTATCGTTGTATATCCTTTAATTCTAGAGTTAAATTTATAAATAACGTGTACGAATTTGTTTAACGCATTTGTTTTGGTTACTCGACGTCTCCGTTCTCGTGTAGCCTACATATTGCGTTTTTTTTTAATGTGCTTACCGGGCTAAAGGTTAGCATGCTTAAAATACGTAAGTCGTTTTGTTCAACAAATTTAAGTAGATAACTCATCAGTTGTTTGCATCAGAGCGACAATTTTTGATATAGTTATTAAAACTGTTTAAAGGTTGTCAAACGTTGTTTCTCGTTGTATATCCTTTAATTCTAGAGTTAAATTGATAAATAACGTGTACGAATTTGTTTAACGCATTTGTTTTGGTTACTCGACGTCTCCGTTCTCGTGTAGCCTACATATTGCGTTTTTTTTTTAATTTGCTTACCGGGCTAAAGGTTAGCATGCTTAAAATACGTAAGTCGGTTTATTCAACAAATTTAAGTAGATAACTCATCAGTTGTTTGCATCAGAGCGACAATTTTTGAGATAGTTATTAAAACTATTTAAAGGTTGTCAAACGATGTTTCTCTTTGTATATCCTTTAATTCTAGAGTTAAATTGATAAATAACGTGTACGAATTTGTTTAACGCATTTGTTTTTGTTACTCGACGTCTCCGTTCTCGTGTAGCCTACATATTGCGTTTTTTTTTTAATTTGCTTACCGGGCTAAAGGTTAGCATGCTTAAAATACGTAAGTCGTTTTGTTCAACAAATTTAAGTAGATAACTCATCAGTTGTTTGCATCAGAGCGACAATTTTTGAGATAGTTATTAAAACTGTTTAAAGGTTGTCAAACGTTGTTTCTCGTTGTATATCCTTTAATTCTAGAGTTAAATTGATAAATAACGTGTACAAATTTGTTTAACCCATTTGTTTTGGTTACTCGACGGCTCCGCTCTCGTGTAGCCTACATATTGCGTTTTTTTTTAATTTGCTTACCGGGCTAAAGGTTAGCATGCTTAAAATACGTAAGTCGTTTTGTTCAACAAATTTAAGTAGATAACTCATCAGTTGTTTGCATCAGAGCGACAATTTTTGAGATAGTTATTAAAACTGTTTAAAGGTTGTCAAACGTTGTTTCTCGTTGTATATCCTTTAATTCTAGAGTTAAATTGATAAATAACGTGCACGAATTTGTTTAACGCATTTATTTTGGTTACTCGACGTCTCCGTTCTCGTGTAGCCTACATATTGCGTTTTTTTTTTAATTTGCTTACCGGGCTAAAGGTTAGCATGCTTAAAATACGTAAGTCGTTTTGTTCAACAAATTTAAGTAGATAACTCATCAGTTGTTTGCATCAGAGCGACAATTTTTGAGATAGTTATTAAAACTGTTTAAAGGTTGTCAAACGTTGTTTCTCGTTGTATATCCTTTAATTCTAGAGTTAAATTGATAAATAACGTGCACGAATTTGTTTAACGCATTTATTTTGGTTACTCGACGTCTCCGTTCTCGTGTAGCCTACATATTGCGTTTTTTTTTTAATTTGCTTACCGGGCTAAAGGTTAGCATGCTTAAAATACGTAAGTCGTTTTGTTCAACAAATTTAAGTAGATAACTCATCAGTTGTTTGCATCAGAGCGACACTTTTTGATATAGTTATTAAAACTGTTTAAAGGTTGTCAAACGTTGTTTCTCGTTGTATATCCTTTAATTCTAGAGTTAAATTGATAAATAACGTGTACGAATTTGTTTAACGCATTTGTTTTGGTTACTCGACGTCTCCGTTCTCGTGTAGCCTACATATTGCGTTTTTTTTTTAATTTGCTTACCGGGCTAAAGGTTAGCATGCTTAAAATACGTAAGTCGTTTTGTTCAACAAATTTAAGTAGATAACTCATCAGTTGTTTGCATCAGAGCGACAATTTTTGAGATAGTTATTAAAACTGTTTAAAGGTTGTTAAACGTTGTTTCTCGTTGTATATCCTTTAATTCTAGAGTTAAATTGATAAATAACGTGTACGAATTTGTTTAACGCATTTGTTTTGGTTACTCGACGTCTCCGTTCTCGTGTAGCCTACATATTGCGTTTTTTTTTTAATTTGCTTACCGGGCTAAAGGTTAGCATGCTTAAAATACGTAAGTCATTTTGTTCAACAAATTTGAGTAGATAACTCAGCAGTTGTTTGCATCAGAGCGACAATTTTTGAGATAGTTATTAAAACTGTTTAAAGGTTGTCAAACGATGTTTCTCGTTGTATATCCTTTAATTCTAATGTTAAATTGATAAATAACGTGTACAAATTTGTTTAACGCATTTGTTTTGGTTACTCGACGTCTCCGTTCTCGTGTAGCCTACATATTGCGTTTTTTTTTTTAATTTGCTTGCCGGGCTAAAGGTTAGCATGTTTAAAATACGTAAGTCGTTTTGTTCAACAAATTTGAGTAGATAACTCAGCAGTTGTTTGCATCAGAGCGACAATTTTTGAGATAGTTATTAAAACTGTTTAAAGGTTGTCAAACGTTGTTTCTCGTTGTATATCCTTTAATTCTAGAGTTAAATTGATAAATAGCGTGTACGAATTTGTTTAACCCATTTGTTTTGGTTACTCGACGGCTCCGTTCTCGTGTAGCCTACATATTGCGTTTTTTTTTTAATTTGCTTACCGGTCTAAAGGTTAGCATGCTTAAAATACGTAAATCGTTTTGTTCAACAAATTTGAGTAGATAACTCATCAGTTGTTTGCATCAGAGCGACAATTTTTGAGATAGTTATTAAAACTGTTTAAAGGTTGTCAAACGTTGTTTCTAGTTGTATATCCTTCAAATAACGTGCACGAATTTGTTTAACGCATTTGTTTTGGTTACTCGACGTCTCCGTTCTCGTGTAGCCTACATATTGCGTTTTTTTTTTAATTTGCTTACCGGGCTAAAGGTTAGCATGCTTAAAATACGTAAGTCGTTTTGTTCAACAAATTTAAGTAGATAACTCATCAGTTGTTTGCATCAGAGCGACAATTTTTGAGATAGTTATTAAAACTGTTTAAAGGTTGTCAAACGTTGTTTCTCGTTGTATATCCTTTAATTCTAGAGTTAAATTGATAAATAACGTGTACGAATTTGTTTAACTCATTTGTTTTGGTTACTCGACGGCTCCGTTCTCGTGTAGCCTACATATTGCGTTTTTTTTTTAATTTGCTTATCGGGCTAAAGGTTAGCATGCTTAAAATACGTAAGTCGTTTTGTTCAACAAATTTGAGTAGATAACTCAGCAGTTGTTTGCATCAGAGCGACAATTTTTGAGATAGTTATTAAAACTGTTTAAAGGTTGTCAAACGTTGTTTATCGTTGTATATCCTTTAATTCTAGAGTTAAATTTATAAATAACGTGTACGAATTTGTTTAACGCATTTGTTTTGGTTACTCGACGTCTCCGTTCTCGTGTAGCCTACATATTGCGTTTTTTTTTAATGTGCTTACCGGGCTAAAGGTTAGCATGCTTAAAATACGTAAGTCGTTTTGTTCAACAAATTTAAGTAGATAACTCATCAGTTGTTTGCATCAGAGCGACAATTTTTGATATAGTTATTAAAACTGTTTAAAGGTTGTCAAACGTTGTTTCTCGTTGTATATCCTTTAATTCTAGAGTTAAATTGATAAATAACGTGTACGAATTTGTTTAACGCATTTGTTTTGGTTACTCGACGTCTCCGTTCTCGTGTAGCCTACATATTGCGTTTTTTTTTTAATTTGCTTACCGGGCTAAAGGTTAGCATGCTTAAAATACGTAAGTCGGTTTATTCAACAAATTTAAGTAGATAACTCATCAGTTGTTTGCATCAGAGCGACAATTTTTGAGATAGTTATTAAAACTATTTAAAGGTTGTCAAACGATGTTTCTCTTTGTATATCCTTTAATTCTAGAGTTAAATTGATAAATAACGTGTACGAATTTGTTTAACGCATTTGTTTTTGTTACTCGACGTCTCCGTTCTCGTGTAGCCTACATATTGCGTTTTTTTTTTAATTTGCTTACCGGGCTAAAGGTTAGCATGCTTAAAATACGTAAGTCGTTTTGTTCAACAAATTTAAGTAGATAACTCATCAGTTGTTTGCATCAGAGCGACAATTTTTGAGATAGTTATTAAAACTGTTTAAAGGTTGTCAAACGTTGTTTCTCGTTGTATATCCTTTAATTCTAGAGTTAAATTGATAAATAACGTGTACAAATTTGTTTAACCCATTTGTTTTGGTTACTCGACGGCTCCGCTCTCGTGTAGCCTACATATTGCGTTTTTTTTTAATTTGCTTACCGGGCTAAAGGTTAGCATGCTTAAAATACGTAAGTCGTTTTGTTCAACAAATTTAAGTAGATAACTCATCAGTTGTTTGCATCAGAGCGACAATTTTTGAGATAGTTATTAAAACTGTTTAAAGGTTGTCAAACGTTGTTTCTCGTTGTATATCCTTTAATTCTAGAGTTAAATTGATAAATAACGTGCACGAATTTGTTTAACGCATTTATTTTGGTTACTCGACGTCTCCGTTCTCGTGTAGCCTACATATTGCGTTTTTTTTTTAATTTGCTTACCGGGCTAAAGGTTAGCATGCTTAAAATACGTAAGTCGTTTTGTTCAACAAATTTAAGTAGATAACTCATCAGTTGTTTGCATCAGAGCGACAATTTTTGAGATAGTTATTAAAACTGTTTAAAGGTTGTCAAACGTTGTTTCTCGTTGTATATCCTTTAATTCTAGAGTTAAATTGATAAATAACGTGCACGAATTTGTTTAACGCATTTATTTTGGTTACTCGACGTCTCCGTTCTCGTGTAGCCTACATATTGCGTTTTTTTTTTAATTTGCTTACCGGGCTAAAGGTTAGCATGCTTAAAATACGTAAGTCGTTTTGTTCAACAAATTTAAGTAGATAACTCATCAGTTGTTTGCATCAGAGCGACACTTTTTGATATAGTTATTAAAACTGTTTAAAGGTTGTCAAACGTTGTTTCTCGTTGTATATCCTTTAATTCTAGAGTTAAATTGATAAATAACGTGTACGAATTTGTTTAACGCATTTGTTTTGGTTACTCGACGTCTCCGTTCTCGTGTAGCCTACATATTGCGTTTTTTTTTTAATTTGCTTACCGGGCTAAAGGTTAGCATGCTTAAAATACGTAAGTCGTTTTGTTCAACAAATTTAAGTAGATAACTCATCAGTTGTTTGCATCAGAGCGACAATTTTTGAGATAGTTATTAAAACTGTTTAAAGGTTGTTAAACGTTGTTTCTCGTTGTATATCCTTTAATTCTAGAGTTAAATTGATAAATAACGTGTACGAATTTGTTTAACGCATTTGTTTTGGTTACTCGACGTCTCCGTTCTCGTGTAGCCTACATATTGCGTTTTTTTTTTAATTCGCTTACCGGGCTAAAGGTTAGCATGCTTAAAATACGTAAGTCGTTTTGTTCAACAAATTTAAGTAGATAACTCATCAGTTCTTTGCATCAGAGCGACAATTTTTGAGATAGTTATTAAAACTGTTTAAAGGTTGTCAAACGTTGTTTCTCGTTGTATATCCTTTAATTCTAGAGTTAAATTGATAAATAACGTGTACGAATTTGTTTAACGCATTTGTTTTGGTTACTCGACGTCTCCGTTCTCGTGTAGCCTACATATTGCGTTTTTTTTTTAATTTGCTTACCGGGCTAAAGGTTAGCATGCTTAAAATACGTAAGTCGTTTTGTTCAACAAATTTGAGTAGATAACTCAGCAGTTGTTTGCATCAGAGCGACAATTTTTGAGATAGTTATTAAAACTGTTTAAAGGTTGTCAAACGTTGTTTCTCGTTGTATATCCTTTAATTCTAGAGTTAAATTGATAAATAACGTGTACGAATTTGTTTAACGCATTTTTTTTGGTTACTCGACGTCTCCGTTCTCGTGTAGCCCACATATTGCGTTTTTTTTTTAATTTGCTTACCGGACTAAAGGTTAGCATGCTTAAAATACGTAAGTCGTTTTGTTCAACAAAGTTGAGTAGATAACTCAGCAGTTGTTTGCATCAGAGCGACAATTTTTGAGATATTTATTAAAACTGTTTAAAGGTTGTCAAACGTTGTTTCTCGTTGTATATCCTTTAATTCTAGAGTTAAATTGATAAATAACGTGTACGAATTTGTTTAACGCATTTGTTTTGGTTACTCGACGTCTCCGTTCTCGTGTAGCCTACATATTGCGTTTTTTTTTTTTAATTTGCTTACCGGGCTAAAGGTTAGCATGCTTAAAATACGTAAGTCGTTTTGTTCAACAAATTTAAGTATATAACTCATCAGTTGTTTGCATCAGAACGACAATTTTTGAGATAGTTATTAAAACTGTTTAAAGGTTGTCAAACGTTGTTTCTCGTTGTATATCCTTTAATTCTAGAGTTAAATTGATAAATAACGTGTACGAATTTGTTTAACGCATTTGTTTTGGTTACTCCACGTCTCCGTTCTCGTGTAGCCTACATATTGCGTTTTTTTTTAATTTGCTTACCGGGCTAAAGGTTAGCATGTTTAAAATACGTAAGTCGTTTTGTTCAACAAATTTGAGTAGATAACTCAGCAGTTGTTTGCATCAGATCGACAATTTTTGAGATAGTTATTAAAACTGTTTAAAGGTTGTCAAACGTTGTTTCTCGTTGTATATCCTTTAATTCTAGAGTTAAATTGATAAATAACATGTACGAATTTGTTTAACGCATTTGTTTTGGTTACTCGACGTCTCCGTTCTCGTGTAGCCTACATATTGCGTTTTTTTTTTTGAATTTGCTTACCGGGATAAAGGTTAGCATGCTTAGAATACGTAAGTCGTTTTGTTCAACAAATTTAAGTAGATAACTCGTCAGTTGTTTGCATCAGAGCGACAATTTTTGAGATAGTTATTAAAACTGTTTAAAGGTTGTCAAACCTTGTTTCTCGTTGTATATCCTTTAATTCTAGAGTTAAATTGATAAATAACATGTACGAATTTGTTTAACGCATTTGTTTTGGTTACTCGACGTCTCCGTTCTCGTGTAGCCTACATATTGCGTTTTTTTAATTTGCTTACCGGGCTAAAGGTTAGCATGCTTAAAATACATACGTCGTTCTGTTCAACAAATTTTAGTAGATAACTCAGCAGTTGTTTGCATCAGAGCGACAATTTTTGAGATAGTTATTAAAACTGTTTAAAGGTTGTCAAACGTTGTTTCTCGTTGTATATCCTTTAATTCTAGAGTTAAATTGATAAATAACGTGCACGAATTTGTTTAACGCATTTGTTTTGGTTACTCGACTTCTCCGTTCTCGTGTAGCCTACATATTGCGTTTTTTTTTAATTTGCTTACCGTGCTAAAGGTTAGCATGCTTAAAATACGTAAGTCGTTTTGTTCAACAAATTTAAGTAGATAACTCATCAGTTGTTTGCATCAGAGCGACAATTTTTGAGATAGTTATTAAAACTGTTTAAAGGTTGTCAAACGTTGTTTCTCGTTGTATATCCTTTAATTCTAGAGTTAAATTGATAAATAACGTGTACGAATTTGTTTAACGCATATGTTTTGGTTACTCGACGTCTCCGTTCTCGTGTAGCCTACATATTGCGTTTTTTTTTTTAATTTGCTTACCGGGCTAAAGGTTAGCATGTTTAAAATACGTAAGTCGTTTTGTTCAACAAATTTGAGTAGATAACTCAGCAGTTGTGTGCATCAGAGCGACAACTTTTGAGATAGTTATTAAAACTGTTTAAAGGTTGTCAAACGTTGTTTCTCGTTGTATATCCTTTAATTCTAGAGTTAAATTGATAAATAACATGTACGAATTTGTTTAACGCATTTGTTTTGGTTACTCGACGTCTCCGTTCTCGTGTAGCCTACATATTGCGTTTTTTTTTTTAATTTGCTTACCGGGCTAAAGGTTAGCATGCTTAGAATACGTAAGTCGTTTTGTTCAACAAATTTAAGTAGATAACTCGTCAGTTGTTTGCATCAGAGCGACAATTTTTGAGATAGTTATTAAAACTGTTTAAAGGTTGTCAAACGTTGTTTCTCGTTGTATATCCTTTAATTCTAGAGTTAAATTGATAAATAACATGTACGAATTTGTTTAACGCATTTGTTTTGGTTACTCGACGTCTCCGTTCTCGTGTAGCCTACATATTGCGTTTTTTTAATTTGCTTACCGGGCTAAAGGTTAGCATGCTTAAAATACGTACGTCGTTTTGTTCAACAAATTTGAGTAGATAACTCAGCAGTTGTTTGCATCAGAGCGACAATTTTTGAGATAATTATTAAAACTGTTTAAAGGTTGTCAAACGTTGTTTCTCGTTGTATATCCTTTAATTCTAGAGTTAAATTGATAAATAACGTGCACGAATTTGTTTAACGCATTTGTTTTGGTTACTCGACTTCTCCGTTCTCGTGTAGCCTACATATTGCGTTTTTTTTTTAAATTTGCTTACCGGGCTAAAGGTTAGCATGCTTAAAATACGTAAGTCGTTTTGTTCAACAAATTTAAGTAGATAACTCATCAGTTGTTTGCATCAGAGCGACAATTTTTGAGATAGTTATTAAAACTGTTTAAAGGTTGTCAAACGTTGTTTCTCGTTGTATATCCTTTAATTCTAGAGTTAAATTGATAAATAACGTGTACGAATTTGTTTAACGCATTTGTTTTGGTTACTCGACGTCTCCGTTCTCGTGTAGCCTACATATTGCGTTTTTTTTTTTAATTTGCTTACCGGGCTAAAGGTTAGCATGTTTAAAATACGTAAGTCGTTTTGTTCAACAAATTTGAGTAGATAACTCAGCAGTTGTTTGCATCAGAGCGACAATTTTTGAGATAGTTATTAAAACGGTTTAAAGGTTGCCAAACGTTGTTTCTCGTTGTATATCCTTTAATTCTAGAGTTAAATTGATAAATAACGTGTACGAATTTGTTTAACGCATTTGTTTTGGTTACTCGACGTCTCCGTTCTCGTGTAGCCTACATATTGCGTTTTTTTTTTTTAATTTGCTTACCGGGCTAAAGGTTAGCATGCTTAAAATACGTAAGTCGTTTTGTTCAACAAATTTAAGTAGATAACTCATCAGTTGTTTGCATCAGAGCGACAATTTTTGAGATAGTTATTAAAACTGTTTAAAGGTTGTCAAACGTTGTTTCTCGTTGTATACCCTTTAATTCTAGAGTTAAATTGATAAATAACGTGTACGAATTTGTTTAACGCATTTGTTTTGGTTACTCGACGTCTCCGTTCTCGTGTAGCTTACATATTGCGTTTTTTTTTTAATTTGCTTACCGGGCTAAAGGTTAGCATGCTTAAAATACGTAAGTCGTTTTGTTCAACAAATTTAAGTAGATAACTCATCAGTTGTTTGCATCAGAGCGACAATTTTTGAGATAGTTATTAAAACTGTTTAAAGGTTGTCAAACGTTGTTTCTCGTTGTATATCCTTTAATTCTAGAGTTAAATTGATAAATAACGTGTAAGAATTTGTTTAACTCATTTGTTTTGGTTACTCGACGTCTCCGTTCTCGTGTAGCCTACATATTGCGTTTTTTTTTTAATTTGCTTACCGGGTTAAAGGTTAGCATGTTTAAAATACGTAAGTCGTTTTGTTCAACAAATTTAAGTAGATAACTAATCAGTTGTTTGCATCAGAGCGACAATTTTTGAGATAGTTATTAAAACTGTTTAAAGGTTGTCAAACGTTGTTTCTCGTTGTATATCCTTTAATTCTAGAGTTAAATTGATAAATAACGTGTACGAATTTGTTTAACGCATTTGTTTTGGTTATTCGACGTCTCCGTTCTTGTGTAGCCTACATATTACGTTTTTTTTTTAATTTGCTTACCGGGCTAAAGGTTAGCATGTTTAAAATACGTAAGTCGTTTTGTTCAACAAATTTGAGTAGATAACTCATCAGTTGTTTGCATCAGAGCGACAATTTTTGAGATAGTTATTAAAACTGTTTAAAGGTTGTCAAACGTTGTTTCTCGTTGTATATCCTTTAATTCTAGAGTTAAATTGATAAATAACGTGTACGAATTTGTTTAACGCATTTGTTTTGGTTACTCGAAGTCTCCGTTCTCGTGTAGCCTACATATTGCGTTTTTTTTTAATTTGCTTACCGGGCTAAAGGTTAGCATGTTTAAAATACGTAAGTCGTTTTGTTCAACAAATTTGAGTAGATAACTCAGCAGTTGTTTGCATCAGATCGACAATTTTTGAGATAGTTATTAAAACTGTTTAAAGGTTGTCAAACGTTGTTTCTCGTTGTATATCCTTTAATTCTAGAGTTAAATTGATAAATAACATGTACGAATTTGTTTAACGCATTTGTTTTGGTTACTCGACGTCTCCGTTCTCGTGTAGCCTACATATTGCGTTTTTTTTTTTAATTTGCTTACCGGGCTAAAGGTTAGCATGCTTAGAATACGTAAGTCGTTTTGTTCAACAAATTTAAGTAGATAACTCGTCAGTTGTTTGCATCAGAGCGACAATTTTTGAGATAGTTATTAAAACTGTTTAAAGGTTGTCAAACCTTGTTTCTCGTTGTATATCCTTTAATTCTAGAGTTAAATTGATAAATAACATGTACGAATTTGTTTAACGCATTTGTTTTGGTTACTCGACGTCTCCGTTCTCGTGTAGCCTACATATTGCGTTTTTTTAATTTGCTTACCGGGCTAAAGGTTAGCATGCTTAAAATACGTACGTCGTTTTGTTCAACAAATTTGAGTAGATAACTCAGCAGTTGTTTGCATCAGAGCGACAATTTTTGAGATAGTTATTAAAACTGTTTAAAGGTTGTCAAACGTTGTTTCTCGTTGTATATCCTTTAATTCTAGAGTTAAATTGATAAATAACGTGCACGAATTTGTTTAACGCATTTGTTTTGGTTACTCGACTTCTCCGTTCTCGTGTAGCCTACATATTGCGTTTTTTTTTAATTTGCTTACCGTGCTAAAGGTTAGCATGCTTAAATACGTAAGTCGTTTTGTTCAACAAATTTAAGTAGATAACTCATCAGTTGTTTGCATCAGAGCGACAATTTTTGAGATAGTTATTAAAACTGTTTAAAGGTTGTCAAACGTTGTTTCTCGTTGTATATCCTTTAATTCTAGAGTTAAATTGATAAATAACGTGTACGAATTTGTTTAACGCATATGTTTTGGTTGCTCGACGTCTCCGTTCTCGTGTAGCCTACATATTGCGTTTTTTTTTTAATTTGTTTACCGGGCTAAAGGTTAGCATGTTTAAAATACGTAAGTCGTTTTGTTCAACAAATTTGAGTAGATAACTCAGCAGTTGTGTGCATCAGAGCGACAACTTTTGAGATAGTTATTAAAACTGTTTAAAGGTTGTCAAACGTTGTTTCTCGTTGTATATCCTTTAATTCTAGAGTTAAATTGATAAATAACATGTACGAATTTGTTTAACGCATTTGTTTTGGTTACTCGACGTCTCCGTTCTCGTGTAGCCTACATATTGCGTTTTTTTTTTTAATTTGCTTACCGGGCTAAAGGTTAGCATGCTTAGAATACGTAAGTCGTTTTGTTCAACAAATTTAAGTAGATAACTCGTCAGTTGTTTGCATCAGAGCGACAATTTTTGAGATAGTTATTAAAACTGTTTAAAGGTTGTCAAACGTTGTTTCTCGTTGTATATCCTTTAATTCTAGAGTTAAATTGATAAATAACATGTACGAATTTGTTTAACGCATTTGTTTTGGTTACTCGACGTCTCCGTTCTCGTGTAGCCTACATATTGCGTTTTTTTAATTTGCTTACCGGGCTAAAGGTTAGCATGCTTAAAATACGTACGTCGTTTTGTTCAACAAATTTGAGTAGATAACTCAGCAGTTGTTTGCATCAGAGCGACAATTTTTGAGATAGTTATTAAAACTGTTTAAAGGTTGTCAAACGTTGTTTCTCGTTGTATATCCTTTAATTCTAGAGTTAAATTGATAAATAACGTGCACGAATTTGTTTAACGCATTTGTTTTGGTTACTCGACTTCTCCGTTCTCGTGTAGCCTACATATTGCGTTTTTTTTTTTTTAATTTGCTTACCGGGCTAAAGGTTAGCATGCTTAAAATACGTAAGTCGTTTTGTTCAACAAATTTAAGTAGATAACTCATCAGTTGTTTGCATCAGAGCGACAATTTTTGAGATAGTTATTAAAACTGTTTAAAGGTTGTCAAACGTTGTTTCTCGTTGTATATCCTTTAATTCTAGAGTTAAATTGATAAATAACGTGTACGAATTTGTTTAACGCATTTGTTTTGGTTACTCGACGTCTCCGTTCTCGTGTAGCCTACATATTGCGTTTTTTTTTTTTATTTGCTTACCGGGCTAAAGGTTAGCATGTTTAAAATACGTAAGTCGTTTTGTTCAACAAATTTGAGTAGATAACTCAGCAGTTGTTTGCATCAGAGCGACAATTTTTGAGATAGTTATTAAAACTGTTTAAAGGTTGTCAAACGTTGTTTCTCGTTGTATATCCTTTAATTCTAGAGTTAAATTGATAAATAACGTGTACGAATTTGTTTAACGCATTTGTTTTGGTTACTCGACGTCACCGTTCTCGTGTAGCCTACATATTGCGTTTTTTTTTTTAATTTGCTTACCGGGCTAAAGGTTAGCATGCTTAAAATACGTAAGTCGTTTTGTTCAACAAATTTAAGTAGATAACTCATCAGTTGTTTGCATCAGAGCGACAATTTTTGAGATAGTTATTAAAACTGTTTAAAGGTTGTCAAACGTTGTTTCTCGTTGTATACCCTTTAATTCTAGAGTTAAATTGATAAATAACGTGTACGAATTTGTTTAACGCATTTGTTTTGGTTACTCGAAGTCTCCGTTCTCGTGTAGCCTACATATTGCGTTTTTTTTTTAATTTGCTTACCGGGCTAAAGGTTAGCATGCTTAAAATACGTAAGTCGTTTTGTTCAACAAATTTAAGTAGATAACTCATCAGTTGTTTGCATCAGAGCGACAATTTTTGAGATAGTTATTAAAACTGTTTAAAGGTTGTCAAACGTTGTTTCTCGTTGTATATCCTTTAATTCTAGAGTTAAATTGATAAATAACGTGTACGAATTTGTTTAACGCATTTGTTTTGGTTACTCGACGTCTCCGTTCTCGTGTAGCCTACATATTGCGTTTTTTTTTTTTAATTTGCTTACCGGGCTAAAGGTTAGCATGCTTAGAATACGTAAGTCGTTTTGTTCAACAAATTTAAGTAGATAACTCGTCAGTTGTTTGCATCAGAGCGACAATTTTTGAGATAGTTATTAAAACTGTTTAAAGGTTGTCAAACGTTGTTTCTCGTTGTATATCCTTTAATTCTAGAGTTAAATTGATAAATAACATGTACGAATTTGCTTAACGCATTTGTTTTGGTTACTCGACGTCTCCGTTCTCGTGTAGCCTACATATTGCGTTTTTTTAATTTGCTTACCGGGCTAAAGGTTAGCATGCTTAAAATACGTACGTCGTTTTGTTCAACAAATTTGAGTAGATAACTCAGCAGTTGTTTGCATCAGAGCGACAATTTTTGAGATAGTTATTAAAACTGTTTAAAGGTTGTCAAACGTTGTTTCTCGTTGTATATCCTTTAATTCTAGAGTTAAATTGATAAATAACGTGCACGAATTTGTTTAACGCATTTGTTTTGGTTACTCGACTTCTCCGTTCTCGTGTAGCCTACATATGGCGTTTTTTTTTTAATTTGCTTACCGGGCTAAAGGTTAGCATGCTTAAAATACGTAAGTCGTTTTGTTCAACAAATTTAAGTAGATAACTCATCAGTTGTTTGCATCAGAGCGACAATTTTTGAGATAGTTATTAAAACTGTTTAAAGGTTGTCAAACGTTGTTTCTCGTTGTACATCCTTTAATTCTAGAGTTAAATTGATAAATAACGTGTACGAATTTTTTTAACGCATTTGTTTTGGTTACTCGACGTCTCCGTTCTCGTGTAGCCTACATATTGCGTTTTTTTTTTTAATTTGCTTACCGGGCTAAAGGTTAGCATGCTTAAAATACGTAAGTCGTTTTGTTCAACAAATTTGAGTAGATAACTCAGCAGTTGTTTGCATCAGAGCGACAATTTTTGAGATAGTTATTAAAACTGTTTAAAGGTTGTCAAACGTTATTTCTCGTTGTATATCCTTTAATTCTAGAGTTAAATTGATAAATAACGTGTACGAATTTGTTTAACGCATTTGTTTTGGTTACTCGACGTCTCCGTTCTCGTGTAGCCTACATATTGTGTTTTTTTTTTTAATTTGCTTACCGGGCTAAAGGTTAGCATGTTTAAAATACGTAAGTCGTTTTGTTCAACAAATTTGAGTAGATAACTCAGCAGTTGTTTGCATCAGAGCGACAATTTTTGAGATAGTTATTAAAACTGTTTAAAGGTTGTCAAACGTTGTTTCTCGTTGTATATCCTTTAATTCTAGAGTTAAATTGATAAATAACGTGTACGAATTTGTTTAACGCATTTGTTTTGGTTACTCGACGTCTCCGTTCTCGTGTAGCCTACATATTGCGCTTTTTTTTTAATTTGCTTACCGGGCTAAAGGTTAGCATGCTTAAAATACGTAAGTCGTTTTGTTCAACAAATTTAAGTAGATAACTCATCAGTTGTTTGCATCAGAGCGACAATTTTTCAGATAGTTATTAAAACTGTTTAAAGGTTGTCAAACGTTGTTTCTCGTTGTATATCCTTTAATTCTAGGGTTAAATTGATAAATAACGTGTACGAATTTGTTTAACGCATTTGTTTTGGTTACTCGAAGTCTCCGTTCTCGTGTAGCCTACATATTGCGTTTTTTTTTAATTTCCTTACCGGGCTAAAGGTTAGCATGTTTAAAATACGTAAGTCGTTTTGTTCAACAAATTTGAGTAGATAACTCATCAGTTGTTTGCATCAGAGCGAAAATTTTTGAGATAGTTATTAAAACTGTTTAAAGGTTGTCAAACGTTTTTTCTCGTTGTATATCCTTTAATTCTAGAGTTAAATTGATAAATAACGTGTACGAATTTGTTTAACGCATTTGTTTTGGTTACTCGACGTCTCCGTTCTCGTGTAGCCTACATATTGCGTTTTTTTAATTTGCTTACCGGGCTAAAGGTTAGCATGCTTAAAATACGTACGTCGTTTTGTTCAACAAATTTGAGTAGATAACTCAGCAGTTGTTTGCATCAGAGCAACAATTTTTGAGATAGTTATTAAAACTGTTTAAAGGTTGTCAAACGTTGTTTCTCGTTGTATATCCTTTAATTCTAGAGTTAAATTGATAAATAACGTGCACGAATTTGTTTAACGCATTTGTTTTGGTTACTCGAATTCTCCGTTCTCGTGTAGCCTACATATTGCGTTTTTTTTTTAATTTGCTTACCGGGCTAAAGGTTAGCATGCTTAAAATACGTAAGTCGTTTTGTTCAACAAATTTAAGTAGATAACTCATCAGTTGTTTGCATCAGAGCGAAAATTTTTGAGATAGTTATTAAAACTGTTTAAAGGTTGTCAAACGTTGTTTCTCGTTGTATATCCTTTAATTCTAGAGTTAAATTGATAAATAACGTGCACGAATTTGTTTAACGCATTTGTTTTGGTTACTCGAAGTCTCCGTTCTCGTGTAGCCTACATATTGCGTTTTTTTTTTAATTTGCTTACCGGGCTAAAGGTTAGCATGCTTAAAATACGTAAGTCGTTTTGTTCAACAAATTTAAGTAGATAACTCATCAGTTGTTTGCATCAGAGCGACAATTTTTGAGATAGTTATTAAAACTGTTTAAAGGTTGTCAAACGTTGTTTCTCGTTGTATATCCTTTAATTCTAGAGTTAAATTGATAAATAACGTGCACGAATTTGTTTAACGCATTTGTTTTGGTTACTCGACTTCTCCGTTCTCGTGTAGCCTACATATTGCGTTTTTTTAATTTGCTTACCGGGCTAAAGGTTAGCATGCTGAAAATACCTACGTCGTTTTGTTCAACAAATTTGAGTAGATAACTCAGCAGTTGTTTGCATCAGAGCTACAATTTTTGAGATAGTTATTAAAACTGTTTAAAGGTTGTCAAACGTTGTTTCTCGTTGTATATCCTTTAATTCTAGAGTTAAATTGATAAATAACGTGCACGAATTTGTTTAATGCATTTGTTTTGGTTACTCGACGTCTCCGTTCTCGTGCAGCCTACATATTGCGTTTTTTTTTTAATTTGCTTACCGGGCTAAAGGTTAGCATGCTTAAAATACGTAAGTCGTTTTGTTCAACAAATTTAAGTAGATAACTCATCAGTTGTTTGCATCAGAGCGACAATTTTTGAGATAGTTATTAAAACTGTTTAAAGGTTGTCAAACGTTGTTTCTCGTTGTATATCCTTTAATTCTAGAGTTAAATTGATAAATAACGTGTACGAATTTGTTTAACGCATTTGTTTTGGTTACTCGACGTCTCCGTTCTCGTGTAGCCTACATATTGCGTTTTTTTTTTAATTTGCTTACCGGGCTAAAGGTTAGCATGTTTAAAATACGTAAGTCGTTTTGTTCAACAAATTTGAGTAGATAACTCATCAGTTGTTTGCATCAGAGCGACAATTTTTGAGATAGTTATTAAAACTGTTTAAAGGTTGTCAAACGTTGTTTCTCGTTGTATATCCTTTAATTCTAGAGTTAAATTGATAAATAACGTGTACGGATTTGTTTAACGCATTTGTTTTGGTTACTCGACGACTCCTTTCTCGTGTAGCCTACATATTGGTTTTTTTTTTAATTTGCTTACCGGGCTAAAGGTTAGCATGCTTAAAATACGTAAGTCGTCTTGTTCAACAAATTTAAGTAGATAACTCATCAGTTGTTTGCATCAGAGCGACAATTTTTGAGATAGTTATTAAAACTGTTTAAAGGTTGTCAAACGTTGTTTCTCGTTGTATATCCTTTAATTCTAGAGTTAAATTGATAAATAACGTGTACGAATTTGTTTAACGCATTTGTTTTGGTTACTCGACGTCTCCGTTCTCGTGTAGCCTACCTATTGCGTTTTTTTTTTTTAATTTGCTTACCGGGCTAAAGGTTAGCATGCTTAAAATACGTAAGTCGTTTTGTTCAACAAATTTGAGTAGATAACTCAGCAGTTGTTTGCATCAGAGCGACAATTTTTGAGATAGTTATTAAAACTGTTTAAAGGTTGTCAAACGTTGTTTCTCGTTGTATATCCTTTAATTCTAGAGTTAAATTGATAAATAACGTGTACGAATTTGTTTAACGCATTTGTTTTGGTTACTCGACGTCTCCGTTCTCGTGTAGCCTACATATTGCGTTTTTTTTTTTAATTTGCTTACCGGGCTAAAGGTTAGCATGTTTAAAATACGTAAGTCGTTTTGTTCAACAAATTTGAGTAGATAACTCAGCAGTTGTTTGCATCAGAGCGACAATTTTTGAGATAGTTATTAAAACTGTTTAAAGGTTGTCAAACGTTGTTTCTCGTTGTATATCCTTTAATTCTAGAGTTAAATTGATAAATAACGTGTACGAATTTGTTTAACGCATTTGTTTTGGTTACTCGACGTCTCCGTTCTCGTGTAGCCTACATATTGCCTTTTTTTTTTTAATTTGCTTACCGGGCCAAAGGTTAGCATGCTTAAAATACGTAAGTCGTTTTGTTCAACAAATTTAAGTAGATAACTCATCAGTTGGTTGCATCAGAGCGACAATTTTTGAATTAGTTATTAAAACTGTTTAAAGGTTGTCAAACGTTGTTTCTCGTTGTATATCCTTTAATTCTAGAGTTAAATTGATAAATAACGTGTACGAATTTGTTTAACGCATTTGTTTTGGTTACTCGACGTCTCCGTTCTCGTGTAGCCTACATATTGCGTTTTTTTTAATTTGTTTACCGGGCTAAAGGTTAGCATGTTTAAAATACGTAAGTCGTTTTGTTCAACAAATTTGAGTAGATAACTCATCAGTTGTTTGCATCAGAGCGAAAATTTTTGAGATAGTTATTAAAACTGTTTAAAGGTTGTCAAACATTGTTTCTCGTTGTATATTCTTTAATTCTAGAGTTAAATTGATAAATAACGTGTACGAATTTGTTTAACGCATTTGTTTTGGTTACTCGACGTCTCCGTTCTCGTGTAGCCTACATATTGCGTTTTTTTTTTAATTTGCTTACCGGGCTAAAGGTTAGCATGCTTAAAATACGTAAGTCGTTTTGTTCAACAAATTTGAGTAGATAACTCAGCAGTTGTTTGCATCAGAGCGACAATTTTTGAGATAGTTATTAAAACTGTTTAAAGGTTGTCAAACATTGTTTCTCGTTGTATATCCTTTAATTCTAGAGTTAAATTGATAAATAACGTGTACGAATTTGTTTAACCCATTTGTTTTGGTTACTCGACGGCTCCGTTCTCGTGTAGCCTACATATTGCGTTTTTTTTTAATTTGCTTACCGGGCTAAAGGTTAGCATGCTTAAAATACGTAAGTCGTTTTGTTCAACAAATTTAAGTAGATAACTCATCAGTTGTTTGCATCAGAGCGACAATTTTTGAGATAGTTATTAAAACTGTTTAAAGGTTGTCAAACGTTGTTTCTCGTTGTATATCCTTTAATTCTAGAGTTAAATTGATAAATAACGTGTACGAATTTGTTTAACGCATTTGTTTTGGTTACTCGACGTCTCCGTTCTCGTGTAGCCTACATATTGCGTTTTTTTTTAATTTGCTTACCGGGCTAAAGGTTAGCATGTTTAAAATACGTAAGTCGTTTTGTTCAACAAATTTGAGTAGATAACTCAGCAGTTGTTTGCATCAGAGCGACAATTTTTGAGATAGTTATTAAAACTGTTTAAAGGTTGTCAAACGTTGTTTCTCGTTGTATATCCTTTAATTCTAGAGTTAAATTGATAAATAACGTGTACGAATTTGTTTAACGCATTTGTTTTGATTACTCGACGTCTCCGTTCTCGTGTAGCCTACATATTGCGTTTTTTTTTTTAATTTGCTTACCGGGCTAAAGGTTAGCATGTTTAAAATACGTAAGTCGTTTTGTTCAACAAATTTGAGTAGATAACTCATCAGTTGCTTGCATCAGAGCGACAATTTTTGAGATAGTTATTAAAACTGTTTAAAGGTTGTCAAACGTTGTTTCTCGTTGTATATCCTTTAATTCTAGAGTTAAATTGATAAATAACGTGTACGAATTTGTTTAACGCATTTGTTTTGGTTACTCGACGTCTCCGTTCTCGTGTAGCCTACATATTGCGTTTTTTTTTAATTTGCTTACCGGGCTAAAGGTTAGCATGTTTAAAATACGTAAGTCGTTTTGTTCAACAAATTTGAGTAGATAACTCAGCAGTTGTTTGCATCAGAGCGACAATTTTTGAGATAGTTATTAAAACTGTTTAAAGGTTGTCAAACGTTGTTTCTCGTTGTATATCCTTTAATTCTAGAGTTAAATTGATAAATAACGTGTACGAATTTGTTTAACGCATTTGTTTTGATTACTCGACGTCTCCGTTCTCGTGTAGCCTACATATTGCGTTTTTTTTTTTAATTTGCTTACCGGGCTAAAGGTTAGCATGCTTAAAATACGAAAGTCGTTTTGTTCAACAAATTTAAGTATATAACTCGTCAGTTGTTTGCATCAGAGCGACAATTTTTGAGATAGTTATTAAAACTGTTTAAAGGTTGTCAAACGTTGTTTCTCGTTGTATATCCTTTAATTCTAGAGTTAAATTGATAAATAACATGTACGAATTTGTTTAACGCATTTGTTTTGGTTACTCGACGTCTCCGTTCTCGTGTAGCCTACATATTGCGTTTTTTTTTAAATTTGCTTACCGGGCTAAAGGTTAGCATGTTTAAAATACGTAAGTCGTTTTGTTCAACAAATTTAAGTAGATAACTCATCAGTTGTTTGCATCAGAGCGACAATTTTTGAGATAGTTATTAAAACTGTTTAAAGGTTGTCAAACGTTGTTTCTCATTGTATATCCTTTAATTCTAGAGTTAAATTGATAAGTAACGTTTAAGAATTTGTTTAACGCATTTGTTTTGGTTACTCGACGTCTCCGTTCTCGTGTAGCCTACATATTGCGTTTTTTTTTTTAATTAGCTTACCGGGCTAAAGGTTAGCATGCTTAAAATACGTAAGTCGTTTTGTTCAACAAATTTGAGTAGATAACTCAGCAGTTGTTTGCATCAGAGCAACAATTTTTGAGATATTTATTAAAACTGTTTAAAGGTTGTCAAACATTGTTTCTCGTTGTATATCCTTTAATTCTAGAGTTAAATTGATAAATAACGTGTACGAATTTGTTTAACCCATTTGTTTTGGTTACTCGACGGCTCCGTTCTCGTGTAGCCTACATATTGCGTTTTTTTTTAATTTGCTTACCGGGCTAAAGGTTTGCATGCTTAAAATACGTAAGTCGTTTTGTTCAACAAATTTGAGTAGATAACTCAGCAGTTGTTTGCATCAGAGCGACAATTTTTGAGATAGTTATTAAAACTGTTTAAAGGTTGTCAAACGTTGTTTCTCGTTGTATACCCTTTAATTCTAGAGTTAAATTGATAAATAACGTGTACGAATTTGTTTAACGCATTTGTTTTGGTTACTCGACGTCTCCGTTCTCGTGTAGCCTACATATTGCGTTTTTTTTTTAATTTGCTTACCGGGCTAAAGGTTAGCATGCTTAAAATACGTAAGTCGTTTTGTTCAACAAATTTAAGTAGATAACTCATCAGTTGTTTGCATCAGAGCGACAATTTTTGAGATAGTTATCAAAACTGTTTAAAGGTTGTCAAACGTTGTTTATCGTTGTATATCCTTTAATTCTAGAGTTAAATTGATAAATAACATGTACGAATTTGTTTAACGCATTTGTTTTGGTTACTCGACGTCTCCGTTCTCGTGTAGCCTACATATTGCGTTTTTTTTTAATTTGCTTACCGGGCTAAAGGTTAGCATGTTTAAAATACGTAAGTCGTTTTGTTCAACAAATTTAAGTAGATAACTCATCAGTTGTTTGCATCAGAGCGACAATTTTTGAGATAGTTATTAAAACTGTTTAAAGGTTGTCAAACGTTGTTTCTCGTTGTATATCCTTTAATTCTAGAGTTAAATTGATAAATAACGTTTACGAATTTGTTTAACGCATTTGTTTTGGTTACTCGACGTCTCCGTTCTCGTGTAGCCTACATATTGCGTTTTTTTTTTAATTTGCTTACCGGGCTAAAGGTTAGCATGCTTAAAATACGTAAGTCGTTTTGTTCAACAAATTTAAGTAGATAACTCATCAGTTGTTTGCATCAGAGCGACAATTTTTGAGATAGTTATTAAAACTGTTTAAAGGTTGTCAAACGTTGTTTCTCGTTGTATATCCTTTAATTCTAGAGTTAAATTGATAAATAACGTGTACGAATTTGTTTAACGCATTTGTTTTGGTTACTCGACGTCTCCGTTCTCGTGTAGCCTACATATTGCGTTTTTTTTTTAATTTGCTTACCGGGCTAAAGGTTAGCATGCTTAAAATACGTAAGTCGTCTTGTTCAACAAATTTAAGTAGATAACTCATCAGTTGTTTGCATCAGAGCGACAATTTTTGAGATAGTTATTAAAACTGTTTAAAGGTTGTCAAACGTTGTTTCTCGTTGTATATCCTTTAATTCTAAAGTTAAATTGATAAATAACGTGTACGAATTTGTTTAACGCATTTGTTTTGGTTACTCGACGTCTCCGTTCTCGTGTAGCCTACATATTGCGTTTTTTTTTTAATTTGCTTACCGGGCTAAAGTTTAGCATGCTTAAAATACGTAAGTCGTTTTGTTCAACAAATTTGAGTAGATAACTCTGCAGTTGTTTGCATCAGAGCGACAATTTTTGAGATAGTTATTAAAACTGTTTAAAGGTTGTCAAACGTTGTTTCTCGTTGTATATCCTTTAATTCTAGAGTTAAATTGATAAATAACGTGTACGAATTTGTTTAACGCATTTGTTTTGGTTACTCGACGTCTCCGTTCTCGTGTAGCCTACATATTGCGTTTTTTTTTTAATTTGCTTACCGGGCTAAAGGTTAGCATGTTTAAAATACGTAAGTCGTTTTGTTCAACAAATTTGAGTAGATAACTCAGCAGTTGTTTGCATCAGAGCGACAATTTTTGAGATAGTTATTAAAACTGTTTAAAGGTTGTCAAACGTTGTTTCTCGTTGTATATCCTTTAATTCTAGAGTTAAATTGATAAATAACGTGTACGAATTTGTTTAACGCATTTGTTTTGGTTACTCGACGTCTCCGTTCTCGTGAAGCCTACATATTGCGTTTTTTTTTTAATTTGCTTACCGGGCTAAAGGTTAGCATGCTTAAAATACGTAAGTCGTTTTGTTCAACAAATTTAAGTAGATAACTCATCAGTTGTTTGCATCAGAGCGACAATTTTTGAGATAGTTATTAAAACTGTTTAAAGGTTGTCAAACGTTGTTTCTCGTTGTATATCCTTTAATTCTAGAGTTAAATTGATAAATAACGTGTACGAATTTGTTTAACGCATTTGTTTTGGTTACTCGACGTCTCCGTTCTCGTGTAGCCTACATATTGCGTTTTTTTTTTAATTTGCTTACCGGGCTAAAGGTTAGCATGTTTAAAATACGTAAGTCGTTTTGTTCAACAAATTTGAGTAGATAACTCATCAGTTGTTTGCATCAGAGCGAAAGTTTTTGAGATAGTTATTAAAACTGTTTAAAGGTTGTCAAACGTTGTTTCTCGTTGTATATCCTTTAATTCTAGAGTTAAATTGATAAATAACGTGTACGAATTTGTTTAACGCATTTGTTTTGGTTTCTCGACGTCTCCGTTCTCGTGTAGCCTACATATTGCGTTTTTTTTTTAATTTGCTTACCGGGCTAAAGGTTAGCATGCTTAAAATACGTAAGTCGTTTTGTTCAACAAATTTGAGTAGATAACTCAGCAGTTGTTTGCATCAGAGCGACAATTTTTGAGATTGTTATTAAAACTGTTTAAAGGTTGTCAAACATTGTTTCTCGTTGTATATCCTTTAATTCTAGAGTTAAATTGATAAATAACGTGTACGAATTTGTTTAACCCATTTGTTTTGGTTACTCGACGGCTCCGTTCTCGTGTAGCCTACATATTGCGTTTTTTTTTAATTTGCTTACCGGGCTAAAGGTTAGCATGCTTAAAATACGTAAGTCGTTTTGTTCAACAAATTTGAGTAGATAACTCAGCAGGTGTTTGCATCAGAGCGACAATTTTTGAGATAGTTATTAAAACTGTTTAAAGGTTGTCAAACGTTGTTTCTCGTTGTATACCCTTTAATTCTAGAGTTAAATTGATAAATAACGTATACGAATTTGTTTAACGCATTTGTTTTGGTTACTCGACGTCTCCGTTCTCGTGTAGCCTACATATTGCGTTTTTTTTTAATTTGCTTACCGGGCTAAAGGTTAGCATGCTTAAAATACGTAAGTCGTTTTGTTCAACAAATTTAAGTATATAACTCATCAGTTGTTTGCATCAGAGAGACAATTTTTTAGATAGTTATTAAAACTGTTTAAAGGTTGTCAAACGTTGTTTCTCGTTGTATATCCTTTAATTCTAGAGTTAAATTGATAAATAACGTGTACGAATTTGTTTAACGCATTTGTCTTGGTTACTCGACGTCTCCGTTCTCGTGTAGCCTACATATTGCGTTTTTTTTTTTAATTTGCTTACCGGGCTAAAGGTTAGCATGCTTAAAATACGTAAGTCGTTTTGTTCAACAAATTTAAGTAGATAACTCATCAGTTGTTTGCATCAGAGCGACAATTTTTGAGATAGTTATTAAAACTGTTTAAAGGTTGTCAAACGATGTTTCTCGTTGTATATCCTTTAATTCTAGAGTTAAATTGATAAATAACGTGTACGAATTTGTTTAACGCATTTGTTTTGGTTACTCGACGTCTCCGTTCTCGTGTAGCCTACATATTGCGTTTTTTTTTTAATTTGCTTACCGGTCTAAAGGTTAGCATGTTTAAAATACGTAAGTCGTTTTGTTCAACAAATTTAAGTAGATAACTCATCAGTTGTTTGCATCAGAGCGACAATTTTTGAGATAGTTATTAAAACTGTTTAAAGGTTGTCAAACGTTGTTTCTCGTTGTATATCCTTTAATTCTAGAGTTAAATTGATAAATAACGTGTACGAATTTGTTTAACGCATTTGTTTTGGTTACTCGACGTTTCCGTTCTTGTGTAGCCTACATATTGCGTTTTTTTTTTAATTTGCTTACCGGGCTAAAGGTTAGCATGTTTAAAATACGTAAGTCGTTTTGTTCAACAAATTTGAGTAGATAACTCATCAGTTGTTTGCATCAGAGCGACAATTTTTGAGATAGTTATTAAAACTGTTTAAAGGTTGTCAAACGTTGTTTCTCGTTGTATATCCTTTAATTCTAGAGTTAAATTGATAAATAACGTGTACGAATTTGTTTAACGCATTTGTTTTGGTTACTCGACGTCTCCGTTCTCGTGTAGCCTACATATTGCGTTTTTTTTTTAATTTGCTTACCGGGCTAAAGGTTAGCATGTTTAAAATACGTAAGTCGTTTTGTTCAACAAATTTAAGTAGATAACTCATCAGTTGTTTGCATCAGAGCGACAATTTTTGAGATAGTTATTAAAACTGTTTAAAGGTTGTCAAACGTTGTTTCTCGTTGTATATCCTTTAATTCTAGAGTTAAATTGATAAATAACGTGTACGAATTTGTTTAACCCATTTGTTTTGGTTACTCGACGGCTCCGTTCTCGTGTAGCCTACATATTGCGTTTTTTTTTAATTTGCTTACCGGGCTAAAGGTTAGCATGCTTAAAATACGTAAGTCGTTTTGTTCAACAAATTTGAGTAGATAACTCAGCAGGTGTTTGCATCAGAGCGACAATTTTTGAGATAGTTATTAAAACTGTTTAAAGGTTGTCAAACGTTGTTTCTCGTTGTATATCCTTTAATTCTAAAGTTAAATTGATAAATAACGTGTACGAATTTGTTTAACGCATTTGTTTTGGTTACTCGACGTCTCCGTTCTCGTGTAGCCTACATATTGCGTTTTTTTTTTAATTTGCTTACCGGGCTAAAGGTTAGCATGCTTAAAATACGTAAGTCGTTTTGTTCAACAAATTTGAGTAGATAACTCAGCAGTTGTTTGCATCAGAGCGACAATTTTTGAGATAGTTATTAAAACTGTTTAAAGGTTGTCAAACGTTGTTTCTCGTTGTATATCCTTTAATTCTAGAGTTAAATTGATAAATAACGTGTACGAATTTGTTTAACGCATTTGTTTTGGTTACTCGACGTCTCCGTTCTCGTGTAGCCTACATATTGCGTTTTTTTTTTTTAATTTGCTTACCGGGCTAAAGGTTAGCATGTTTAAAATACGTAAGTCGTTTTGTTCAACAAATTTGAGTAGATAACTCAGCAGTTGTTTGCATCAGAGCTACAATTTTTGAGATAGTTATTAAAACTGTTTAAAGGTTGTCAAACGTTGTTTCTCGTTGTATATCCTTTAATTCTAGAGTTAAATTGATAAATGACGTGTACGAATTTGTTTAACGCATTTGTTTTGGTTACTCGACGTCTCCGTTCTCGTGTAGCCTACATATTGCGTTTTTTTTTTTAATTTGCTTACCGGGCTAAAGGTTAGCATGCTTAAAATACGTAAGTCGTCTTGTTCAACAAATTTAAGTAGATAACTCATCAGTTGTTTGCATCAGAGCGACAATTTTTGAGATAGTTATTAAAACTGTTTAAAGGTTGTCAAACGTTGTTTCTCGTTGTATATCCTTTAATTCTAGAGTTAAATTGATAAATAACGTGTACGAATTTGTTTAACGCATTTGTTTTGGTTACTCGACGTCTCCGTTCTCGTGTAGCCTACATATTGCTTTTTTTTTTTAATTTGCTTACCGGGCTAAAGGTTAGCATGCTTAAAATACGTAAGTCGTCTTGTTCAACAAATTTAAGTAGATAACTCATCAGTTGTTTGCATCAGAGCGACAATTTTTGAGATAGTTATTAAAACTGTTTAAAGGTTGTCAAACGTTGTTTCTCGTTGTATATCCTTTAATTCTAAAGTTAAATTGATAAATAACGTGTACGAATTTGTTTAACGCATTTGTTTTGGTTACTCGACGTCTCCGTTCTCGTGTAGCCTACATATTGCGTTTTTTTTTTTAATTTGCTTACCGGGCTAAAGGTTAGCATGCTTAAAATACGTAAGTCGTTTTGTTCAACAAATTTGAGTAGATAACTCAGCAGTTGTTTGCATCAGAGCGACAATTTTTGAGATAGTTATTAAAACTGTTTAAAGGTTGTCAAACGTTGTTTCTCGTTGTATATCCTTTAATTCTAGAGTTAAATTGATAAATAACGTGTACGAATTTGTTTAACGCATTTGTTTTGGTTACTCGACGTCTCCGTTCTCGTGTAGCCTACATATTGCGTTTTTTTTTTAATTTGCTTACCGGGCTAAAGGTTAGCATGTTTAAAATACGTAAGTCGTTTTGTTCAACAAATTTGAGTAGATAACTCAGCAGTTGTTTGCATCAGAGCGACAATTTTTGAGATAGTTATTAAAACTGTTTAAAGGTTGTCAAACGTTGTTTCTCGTTGTATATCCTTTAATTCTAGAGTTAAATTGATAAATGACGTGTACGAATTTGTTTAACGCATTTGTTTTGGTTACTCGACGTCTCCGTTCTCGTGTAGCCTACATATTGCGTTTTTTTTTTAATTTGCTTACCGGGCTAAAGGTTAGCATGCTTAAAATACGTAAGTCGTTTTGTTCAACAAATTTAAGTAGATAACTCATCAGTTGTTTGCATCAGAGCGACAATTTTTGAGATAGTTATTAAAACTGTTTAAAGGTTGTCAAACGTTGTTTCTCGTTTTATATCCTTTAATTCTAGAGTTAAATTGATAAATAACGTGTACGAATTTGTTTAACGCATTTGTTTTGGTTACTCGACGTCTCCGTTCTCGTGTAGCCTACATATTGCGTTTTTTTTTTTAATTTGCTTACCGGGCTAAAGGTTAGCATGTTTAAAATACGTAAGTCGTTTTGTTCAACAAATTTGAGTAGATAACTCATCAGTTGCTTGCATCAGAGCGAAAATTTTTGAGATAGTTATTAAAACTGTTTAAAGGTTGTCAAACGTTGTTTCTCGTTGTATATCCTTTAATTCTAGAGTTAAATTGATAAATAACGTGTACGAATTTGTTTAACGCATTTGTTTTGGTTTCTCGACGTCTCCGTTCTCGTGTAGCCTACATATTGCGTTTTTTTTTTAATTTGCTTACCGGGCTAAAGGTTAGCATGCTTAAAATACGTAAGTCGTTTTGTTCAACAAATTTGAGTAGATAACTCAGCAGTTGTTTGCATCAGAGCGACAATTTTTGAGATAGTTATTAAAACTGTTTAAAGGTTGTCAAAAATTGTTTCTCGTTGTATATCCTTTAATTCTAGAGTTAAATTGATAAATAACGTGTACGAATTTGTTTAACCCATTTGTTTTGGTTACTCGACGGCTCCGTTCTCGTGTAGCCTACATATTGCGTTTTTTTTTAATTTGCTTACCGGGCTAAAGGTTAGCATGCTTAAAATACGTAAGTCGTTTTGTTCAACAAATTTGAGTAGATAACTCAGCAGGTGTTTGCATCAGAGCGACAATTTTTGAGATAATTATTAAAACTGTTTAAAGGTTGTCAAACGTTGTTTCTCGTTGTATATCCTTTAATTCTAGAGTTAAATTGATAAATGACGTGTACGAATTTGTTTAACGCATTTGTTTTGGTTACTCGACGTCTCCGTTCTCGTGTAGCCTACATATTGCGTTTTTTTTTTAATTTGCTTACCGGGCTAAAGGTTAGCATGCTTAAAATACGTAAGTCGTCTTGTTCAACAAATTTAAGTAGATAACTCATCAGTTGTTTGCATCAGAGCGACAATTTTTGAGATAGTTATTAAAACTGTTTAAAGGTTGTCAAACGTTGTTTCTCGTTGTATATCCTTTAATTCTAGAGTTAAATTGATAAATAACGTGTACGAATTTGTTTAACGCATTTGTTTTGGTTACTCGACGTCTCCGTTCTCGTGTAGCCTACATATTGCGTTTTTTTTTTAATTTGCTTACCGGGCTAATGGTTAGCATGCTTAAAATACGTAAGTCGTCTTGTTCAACAAATTTAAGTAGATAACTCATCAGTTGTTTGCATCAGAGCGACAATTTTTGAGATAGTTATTAAAACTGTTTAAAGGTTGTCAAACGTTGTTTCTCGTTGTATATCCTTTAATTCTAAAGTTAAATTGATAAATAACGTGTACGAATTTGTTTAACGCATTTGTTTTGGTTACTCGACGTCTCCGTTCTCGTGTAGCCTACATATTGCGTTTTTTTTTTTAATTTGCTTACCGGGCTAAAGGTTAGCATGCTTAAAATACGTAAGTCGTTTTGTTCAACAAATTTGAGTAGATAACTCAGCAGTTGTTTGCATCAGAGCGACAATTTTTGAGATAGTTATTAAAACTGTTTAAAGGTTGTCAAACGTTGTTTCTCGTTGTATATCCTTTAATTCTAGAGTTAAATTGATAAATAACGTGTACGAATTTGTTTAACGCATTTGTTTTGGTTACTCGACGTCTCCGTTCTCGTGTAGCCTACATATTGCGTTTTTTTTTTAATTTGCTTACCGGGCTAAAGGTTAGCATGTTTAAAATACGTAAGTCGTTTTGTTCAACAAATTTGAGTAGATAACTCAGCAGTTGTTTGCATCAGAGCGACAATTTTTGAGATAGTTATTAAAACTGTTTAAAGGTTGTCAAACGTTGTTTCTCGTTGTATATCCTTTAATTCTAGAGTTAAATTGTTAATGACGTGTACGAATTTGTTTAACGCATTTGTTTTGGTTACTCGACGTCTCCGTTCTCGTGTAGCCTACATATTGCGTTTTTTTTTTAATTTGCTTACCGGGCTAAAGGTTAGCATGCTTAAAATACGTAAGTCGTTTTGTTCAACAAATTTAAGTAGATAACTCATCAGTTGTTTGCATCAGAGCGACAATTTTTGAGATAGTTATTAAAACTGTTTAAAGGTTGTCAAACGTTGTTTCTCGTTTTATATCCTTTAATTCTAGAGTTAAATTGATAAATAACGTGTACGAATTTGTTTAACGCATTTGTTTTGGTTACTCGACGTCTCCGTTCTCGTGTAGCCTACATATTGCGTTTTTTTTTTAATTTGCTTACCGGGCTAAAGGTTAGCATGCTTAAAATACGTAAGTCGTTTTGTTCAACAAATTTGAGTAGATAACTCATCAGTTGTTTGCATCAGAGCGAAAATTTTTGAGATAGTTATTAAAACTGTTTAAAGGTTGTCAAACGTTGTTTCTCGTTTTATATCCTTTAATTCTAGAGTTAAATTGATAAATAACGTGTACGAATTTGTTTAACGCATTTGTTTTGGTTACTCGACGTCTCCGTTCTCGTGTAGCCTACATATTGCGTTTTTTTTTTAATTTGCTTACCGGGCTAAAGGTTAGCATGCTTAAAATACGTAAGTCGTTTTGTTCAACAAATTTGAGTAGATAACTCATCAGTTGTTTGCATCAGAGCGAAAATTTTTGAGATAGTTATTAAAACTGTTTAAAGGTTGTCAAACGTTGTTTCTCGTTGTATATCCTTTAATTCTAGAGTTAAATTGTTAATGACGTGTACGAATTTGTTTAACGCATTTGTTTTGGTTACTCGACGTCTCCGTTCTCGTGTAGCCTACATATTGCGTTTTTTTTTTAATTTGCTTACCGGGCTAAAGGTTAGCATGCTTAAAATACGTAAGTCGTTTTGTTCAACAAATTTGAGTAGATAACTCAGCAGTTGTTTGCATCAGAGCGACAATTTTTGAGATAGTTATTAAAACTGTTTAAAGGTTGTCAAACATTGTTTCTCGTTGTATATCCTTTAATTCTAGAGTTAAATTGATAAATAACGTGTACGAATTTGTTTAACCCATTTGTTTTGGTTACTCGACGGCTCCGTTCTCGTGTAGCCTACATATTGCGTTTTTTTTTAATTTGCTTACCGGGCTAAAGGTTAGCATGCTTAAAATACGTAAGTCGTTTTGTTCAACAAATTTGAGTAGATAACTCAGCAGGTGTTTGCATCAGAGCGACAATTTTTGAGATAGTTATTAAAACTGTTTAAAGGTTGTCAAACGTTGTTTCTCGTTGTATACCCTTTAATTCTAGAGTTAAATTGATAAATAACGTGTACGAATTTGTTTAACGCATTTGTTTTGGTTACTCGACGTCTCCGTTCTCGTGTAGCCTACATATTGCGTTTTTTTTTTAATTTGCTTACCGGGCTAAAGGTTAGCATGCTTAAAATACGTAAGTCGTTTTGTTCAACAAATTTAAGTATATAACTCATCAGTTGTTTGCATCAGAGCGACAATTTTTGAGATAGTTATTAAAACTGTTTAAAGGTTGTCAAACGTTGTTTCTCGTTGTATATCCTTTAATTCTAGAGTTAAATTGATAAATAACGTGTACGAATTTGTTTAACGCATTTGTCTTGGTTACTCGACGTCTCCGTTCTCGTGTAGCCTATATATTGCGTTTTTTTTTTTAATTTGCTTACCGGGCTAAAGGTTAGCATGCTTAAAATACGTAAGTCGTTTTGTTCAACAAATTTAAGTAGATAACTCATCAGTTGTTTGCATCAGAGCGACAATTTTTGAGATAGTTATTAAAACTGTTTAAAGGTTGTCAAACGTTGTTTCTCGTTGTATATCCTTTAATTCTAGAGTTAAATTGATAAATAACGTGTACGAATTTGTTTAACGCATTTGTTTTGATTACTCGACGTCTCCGTTCTCGTGTAGCCTACATATTGCGTTTTTTTTTTTAATTTGCTTACCGGGCTAAAGGTTAGCATGTTTAAAATACGTAAGTCGTTTTGTTCAACAAATTTAAGTAGATAACTCATCAGTTGTTTGCATCAGAGCGACAATTTTTGAGATAGTTATTAAAACTGTTTAAAGGTTGTCAAACGTTGTTTCTCGTTGTATATCCTTTAATTCTAGAGTTAAATTGATAAATAACGTGTACGAATTTGTTTAACGCATTTGTCTTGGTTACTCGACGTCTCCGTTCTCGTGTAGCCTACATATTGCGTTTTTTTTTTTAATTTGCTTACCGGGCTAAAGGTTAGCATGCTTAAAATACGTAAGTCGTTTTGTTCAACAAATTTAAGTAGATAACTCATCAGTTGTTTGCATCAGAGCGACAATTTTTGAGATAGTTATTAAAACTGTTTAAAGGTTGTCAAACGTTGTTTCTCGTTGTATATCCTTTAATTCTAGAGTTAAATTGATAAATAACGTGTACGAATTTGTTTAACGCATTTGTTTTGGTTACTCGACGTTTCCGTTCTTGTGTAGCCTACATATTGCGTTTTTTTTTTAATTTGCTTACCGGGCTAAAGGTTAGCATGTTTAAAATACGTAAGTCGTTTTGTTCAACAAATTTGAGTAGATAACTCATCAGTCGTTTGCATCAGAGCGACAATTTTTGAGATAGTTATTAAAACTATTTAAAGGTTGTCAAACGTTGTTTCTCGTTGTATATCCTTTAATTCTAGAGTTAAATTGATAAATAACGCGTACGAATTTGGTTAACGCATTTGTTTTTGGTTACTCGACGTCTCCGTTCTCGTGTAGCCTACATATTGCGTTTTTTTTTAATTTGCTTACCGGGCTAAAGGTTAGCATGTTTAAAATACGTAAGTCGTTTTGTTCAACAAATTTGAGTAGATAACTCAGCAGTTGTTTGCATCAGAGCGACAATTTTTGAGATAGTTATTAAAACTGTTTAAAGGTTGTCAAACGTTGTTTCTCGTTGTATATCCTTTAATTCTAGGGTTAAATTGATAAATAACGTGTACGAATTTGTTTAACGCATTTGTTTTGATTACTCGACGTCTCCGTTCTCGTGTAGCCTACATATTGCGTTTTTTTTTTAATTTGCTTACCGGGCTAAAAGTTAGCATGCTTAAAATACGTAAGTCGTTTTGTTCAACAAATTTAAGTAGATAACTCGTCAGTTGTTTGCATCAGAGCGACAATTTTTGAGATAGTTATTAAAACTGTTTAAAGGTTGTCAAACGTTGTTTCTCGTTGTATATCCTTTAATTCTAGAGTTAAATTGATAAATAACATGTACGAATTTGTTTAACGCATTTGTTTTGGTTACTCCACGTCTCCGTTCTCGTGTAGCCTACATATTGCGTTTTTTTTTAATTTGCTTACCGGGCTAAAGGTTAGCATGTTTAAAATACGTAAGTCGTTTTGTTCAACAAATTTAAGTAGATAACTCATCAGTTGTTTGCATCAGAGCGACAATTTTTGAGATAGTTATTAAAACTGTTTAAAGGTTGTCAAACGTTGTTTCTCGTTGTATATCCTTTAATTCTAGAGTTAAATTGATAAATAACGTTTACGAATTTGTTTAACGCATTTGTTTTGGTTACTCGACGTCTCCATTCTCGTGTAGCCTACATATTGCGTTTTTTTTTTAATTTGCTTACCGGGCTAAAGGTTAGCATGCTTAAAATACGTAAGTCGTTTTGTTCAACAAATTTAAGTAGATAACTCATCAGTTGTTTGCATCAGAGCGACAATTTTTGAGATAGTTATTAAAACTGTTTAAAGGTTGTCAAACGTTGTTTCTCGTTGTATATCCTTTAATTCTAGAGTTAAATTGATAAATAACGTTTACGAATTTGTTTAACGCATTTGTTTTGGTTACTCGACGTCTCCGTTCTCGTGTAGCCTACATATTGCGTTTTTTTTTTAATTTGCTTACCGGGCTAAAGGTTAGCATGCTTAAAATACGTAAGTCGTTTTGTTCAACAAATTTAAGTAGATAACTCATCAGTTGTTTGCATCAGAGCGACAATTTTTGAGATAGTTATTAAAACTGTTTAAAGGTTGTCAAACGTTGTTTCTCGTTGTATATCCTTTAATTCTAGAGTTAAATTGATAAATAACGTGTACGAATTTGTTTAACGCATTTGTTTTGGTTACTCGACGTCTCCGTTCTCGTGTAGCCTACATATTGCGTTTTTTTTTAATTTGCTTACCGGGCTAAAGGTTAGCATTTAAAATACGTAAGTCGTTTTGTTCAACAAATTTGAGTAGATAACTCAGCAATTGTTTGCATCAGAGCGACAATTTTTGAGATAGTTATTAAAACTGTTTAAAGGTTGTCAAACGTTGTTTCTCGTTGTATATCCTTTAATTCTAGAGTTAAATTGATAAATAACGTGTACGAATTTGTTTAACGCATTTGTTTTGGTTACTCGACGTCTCCGTTCTCGTGTAGCTTACATATTGCGTTTTTTTTTTTAATTTGCTTACCGGGCTAAAGGTTAGCATGTTTAAAATACGTAAGTCGTTTTGTTCAACAAATTTAAGTAGATAACTCATCAGTTGTTTGCATCAGAGCGACAATTTTTGACATAGTTATTAAAACTGTTTAAAGGTTGTCAAACGTTGTTTCTCGTTGTATATCCTTTAATTCTAGAGTTAAATTGATAAATAACGTGTACGAATTTGTTTAACGCATTTGTTTTGGTTACTCGACGTCTCCGTTCTCGTGTAGCCTACATATTGCGTTTTTTTTTTTAACTTGATTACCGGGCTAAAGGTTAGCATGTTTAAAATACGTAAGTCGTTTTGTTCAACAAATTTGAGTAGATAACTCAGCAGTTGTTTGCATCAGAGCGACAATTTTTGAGATAGTTATTAAAACTGTTTAAAGGTTGTCAAACGTTGTTTCTCGTTGTATATCCTTTAATTCTAATGTTATATTGATAAATAACGTGTACGAATTTGTTTAACGCATTTGTTTTGGTTACTCGACGTCTCCGTTCTCGTGTAGCCTACATATTGCGTTTTTATACCTTTCATGAAAATGAAATGGTATATTAATTTCGTCACGAAACCGAAAATTGTAAGTCCTTAAAGGAAAATAGATAGACCCACCATTAAGTATACCGAAATAATCAGGTTGAAGAGCTGAGTTGATTTAGCCATGTCCGTCTGTCCGTCTGTCTGTTTGTATGCAAACCAATCCCTCTATTTTTGAGATATCTTGATAAAATTTGGTGAGCGGGTGTATTTGGGTGTCCGATTAGACATTTGTCGGAACCGACCGGATCGGACCACTATAGAATATATCCTCCATACAACCGATTTTTCAGAAAAAGATGATTTTTGTAATATCTTACCCAATTTAACAGATTGAAGCTTCAAAATTCACCATGTACTTTCGTATATTGCACATATTGTTGCCTGAAAAAATTGATGAGATCGGTCGTATATATAGAATATATATCCCCCACAACCGATTGTTCAGATAAGGAACTTTTCGTAATTACTGCCCCATTTTAAGAGCTAGAGGCTTCAAATTTCAACGAATGCTTAGGTATATAGCATATATTGTTGTCTGAAAAAATCATAAAGATCGGTGGTATATATAGTATATATACGGTGGTATATATAGTATATATATATAGTATATATATATATATATTTTTGGCAAATTTTAGCCCCATTTTAACAGCTAGAAGCTTCAAATTTCACCGAATACTTACGTATATAGCATATATTGTTGTCTGAAAAAATCATACAGATCGGTTGTATATATAGTATATATCTCATACAACCGATTGTTCAGATAAGAAACTTTTCGCAATTTCTACCCCATTTTAACAGCTATAAGCTTCCAATTTTACCGATTGCTTACGCATATAGCACATATTGTTGTCTGAAAAAATCATAGAGATCGGTTATATATATAGTATATATCTCATACAACCGATTGTTCAGATAAGAAACTTTTCGCAATTTCTACCCCATTTTAACAGCTATAAGTTTCAAATTTCACCGATTGCTTACGTATATAGCATATATTGTTGTCTGAAAAAATCATAGAGATCGGTTGTATATATAGTATATATCTCATACAACCGATTGTTCAGGTAAGAAACTTTTCGCAATTTCTGGCCAGTTTTAACAGCTAGAAGCTTCAAATTTCACCAAATGCTTACATATATAGCATATATTGTTGTCTGAAAAAATCATAGAGATCGGTGGTATATATAGTATATATCTCATACAACCGATTGTTCAGATAAGAAACTTTGCGCAATTTCTGCCCCGTTTTAACAGCTAGAAGCTTCAAATTTCACAAAATGCTTACGGATATAACATATATTGTTGTCTGAAAAAATTATAGAGATCGGTGGTATATATATTATACACTTCATACAAACTGTCATTTTTGCCCCTTTTTTACGGCTAGAAGCTTCAAAATTTCACCAAATTTCATCAAATAGTTACGTTTACGTCATATATTTTTGAAATACGTGATTCGTAGTCATAGTTTTTACATGCAGACCACAAAAAACGTGAAGCTTTGCATCCTCACACAGATTACCTACCTATTTTTTATTTTATATTTATCTTAAAAATCGTTTAGATATGTTCAAATTTCACTAAATGCTTACGTGTATAGCATATATTGTTGTCTGAGAAAATCATAGATACCGGTGGTATATATAGTATATATCCCATACAACCGATTGTTCAGATAAGAAACTTTGCGCAATTTCTTCCCCGTTTTAACAGCTAGAAGCTTCAACTTTCTCCAAATGCTTACGTGTATAGATTATATTGTTGTCTGAAAAAATCATTGAGATCGATGGTATATATAGTATATATCTCATACAACCGATTGTTCAGTTAAGAAACTTTGCGCAATTTCTGCCCCTTTTTAACAGCTAGACGCTTCAAATTTCACCATATGCTTACATATATAGCATATATTTTTGTCTGAAAAAATCATAGAGATCGGTGGTATATATATTATATACTTCATATAAACTGTTAATTTTGCCCCTTTTTTACGGCTAGAAGCTTCAAAATTCATAAAATTTCATCAAATAGTTACGTTTGCCCTATCGGCAAGTGCTGCTGCTTGCACTACTAAAACTTCAACGCCTAGTGTTGTGACGTCAGTGCCTATGAATCCTCAATCATCTGTAGTATCGATTAGTGCTATCTCAAATATTAGTACTGCAGCTGCTTGCACTACTAATACAACGGTGTCCAATGCTGTGACGTCGACGCCTCAGAGTGTTATTTCAGCCTCAAATAATTCTCGCAATACGTATGCATCCATTATTACGGCTGTGCCAACGACGGGTATTTCGGCTTCTTCTTCATCCACTCATGCGTCTATTAAGGATGATGGACAGGGGGCAAATGTGTCTAAAACTCGAACTAAAATGAAAAATACTAATTCTCGAATTCTTATTAGAGGATCTAACGCATCGAGCGATCTGGTGGTTGCTGATCGTTACAAATGGCTACATATATCGTCTTTTTCGCCATCTGTAACTGAAGATAATATAATTGAATATGTGGCTAGGCAAGCTAATTTAAATAAAACCGCATTAAGTTGTACGAAGCTAGTAAAAAAAGATGTTGCGTTGGTAAATCTGAATAGAGTTAGCTTCAAGTTGGGAGTTCCTGAGTCATCATTTGACAAATTGCTCAGCTCCGAAATTTGGCCGACTAATGTTATGGTGAAGCCTTTTCAGTTTTTTCGGAAGGCTCACAAAAAGCCTCCTCGCACACAGTAGGGAGAAATTGTCCCGCTAATAAAAGCAGTAACGACTTAAGGATATATTTTCACAATGTATCTGGCATGAGAACCAAGTCTGATCTTGTGTATAATTTTAGTGCGCAAATGGATTATGATATTTTTGTCTTCATCGAGACATGGCTCAATGAAAAATTTTTTGATAGTGAGTTCTTTGACCCAAATCTTTTCAATGTCTATCGCAAGGATCGGGATGCTGGGAAAACTGGTTGCATTCGCGGTGGTGGTGTTTTAATTGCTGTCAAGCGCCAGCTGCGTTCATTTTTATTTCCGCTCAACAATGACGACTCGCTACTTGACCAAATCTGCGTGTGTATAAATGGTTCTGGTTCTGGTGCGCATGGCTCCCTATATCTGCTTGCCTCGTATGTTCCACCAGGCAGCGCATTTGATGTATACAAAGCACATGCTGATAACATAATCTCTCTTGTTTTACGAAACCTTAATGATAACCACCTCTGCGTGCTTGGAGACTTCAACCTTTGTAATATTCACTGGTCAACAAATAATTCTAGTTATGGTCTCACACCTAATAATCTTTCTTTGAATCACGAACTGTATTTCATTGATAATTTATTGAGTCTCAATTTAAAGCAAATTAGTAAAAGTGTTAATGCCCTAAATAGATTATTGGATCTAGTATTTATAAGTGACAACATTAATTGTGAAGTCAGCGAATGCTCTAATGCAGTTATTCCCAAGGATAGGCATCACCTACCCCTGGTCATTACTTGTAGTTTTTATTGTTATGCGTCGGATACTTCAGATAGCAGATTAACATTCAACTTCAATTCGTGCGATTTTCCTAGATTTAACGATTTTTTAATGGAAATAAACTGGGACGAATTACTGGAGGGACTTGATACCTCCAACTGCTTCGCCACGTTCAAATCCACTCTATTTAGTCACTGTTTGTATAAAATTCCGGTAAAGCGAAAGAGGCCGTATAAACTTCCGTGGTATTCGAAAGAAGAACATAAAAAATAAATATTTGCGTAACTTCAAACGGTCAAAGAATCATATATTCTTTACTAAGTACAAGCACTATTTAAAGATATTTAATCATTTGGATAAGTTTCTGTACAATAACTATATTTATAATATTGAGTCGAATATTACATCGAATCCTAAAACTTTTTGGAACTATATAAAGTCAAAAAAAGGCGGCTCCATTGTACCCTCTGGAGTTTTCCTTGATGATCAACCTGCGCGATCTCTAAGTGAGGCAGCGAACTTATTTGCTGAGTTTTTTAAGTCAAATTTTTCTCAGGATGATAATAATAAAGCGGTTGATTTTTCAATGGATGCCGTTAGTACCCTGAACTTCGGTACGCTTACTCTCTCCTGTGAGGATGTTAGTAAGGCTATTATTATACTTCAATCCTCATCCCAAACTGACGTTGATGGGTTTTCTTCTGTCTTGTTAAAAAACTGCCCAGCCTTGGTCTATCCGTTGACTCTGATTTTCAATAAATCATTATCATCTGGGACGTTCATCGATGATTGGAAGCTCACCTCGATTACGCCCGTTTTCAAATGTGGAAATAAGAACGATGTGCGTAACTATAGACCAATATCCAAGCTGTCCACAATCTCTAAAATTTTTGAGCATGCTGTGAATGCCAAGTTGAATTTTGCTGTTAAATCCCTTATATCACCCAACCAGCACGGGTTTGTTGCTGATAGGTCCACGGTTTCAAATCTTGCTGTTTTTAGCGAATACTGTGTAGATTCTTTCTCTGCTGGACTACAGGTTGATTGCATTTACACTGACTTTTCCAAAGCTTTTGATAGAGTTCCTCACACAGTTCTGATAAAAAAATTAAGCTGTATCGGTTTTCATTCAACGTTTCTTTTGTGGATTCGTTCTTATTTAAGTAATAGACACTGCGTTGTTACCATTGATGGGAAAATGTCTAGTCCGTTCGTTGCGACTTCTGGCGTTCCCCAGGGAAGTATACTAGGCCCACTTTTATTTATATTATTTATTAATGACATCAGCAGTTGTTTTTCGTTTGCAAAGTGTTTACTTTATGCAGATGACTTAAAAATATTCTCAGCTATTAAATCGCAAGATGATGCCATAAAGCTGCAGGATGATATAAATAAGCTTCACCAATGGTGCTTGAACTCCTGTCTCTCTTTAAATACGCAAAAATGCTTCCAAATAGTTTATTCAAAATCAACTAACAATTTCTCTACAAAATACAGTATATCTAACTGTGAACTTCAATGTGTTGACGAGATTAAAGACCTGGGTGTCGTTTTTGACAAAAGGTTTTCCTTCATTAATCACATTAACTACGTAACATCGAAAGCATATTCTATGCTCGGATTTGTACGGCGCAATGCTTCAAAATTCTCAGACCCCTATACCTTTAAGCTGCTCTACACGTCATACGTTAGATCTCACATTGAATATGCTGTCTTCATTTGGAGATCAAGCAACCAAACGGCCATTTGTAGAATTGAGAGAATTCAAAAAATTTTTCTTAAATATGCCCTTCGCCCGTTAAACTTTTCGGAGCCGATTCCTTCCTACTCTGCACGTCTTTTACTTTTAAGCCTCAAGTCTTTGGAAAATCGTAGATCTATACTGTGCTTGTCATTCATGTATAATGTTATTAATGGCTACATTGATTGCCCTTATTTGCTGGAAAGGATTCGATTTAATGTTCCCCAAAGATCTCTCAGAAATTCCTTTCCATTTTATTACGATTATTTCAGAACGAATTACGCTGGTAATGCTCCCATTACGCGTGCTATTCGGGAGCTTAACTCAATAAGTAATTCCGTTGCTCTTGATTTTTCTATACAAAGAGCTGAATTTATGAATATTTTGACGTCTGCTTTCTAAGTAAACCGATTACTTTTAGGCATAAGTATTTTTTAAATTTTCCTTGTATCATAGTCTGTAAGGATTAAAATTCATAGACTTAAACAAATAAATAAATAAATAAATAAATATATATATAGTATATATATATATATTTTTGGCAAATTTTAGCCCCATTTTAACAGCTAGAAGCTTCAAATTTCACCGACTACTTACGTATATATATATGTTGTCTGAAAAAATCATAGAGATCGGTTGTATATATAGTATATATCTCATACAACCGATTGTTCAGATAAGAAACTTTTCGCAATTTCTACCCCATTTTAACAGCTATAGGCTTCAAATTTTACCGATTGCTTACGCATATAGTATATATTGTTGTCTGAAAAAATCATAGAGATCGGTTATATATATAGTATATATCTCATACAACCGATTGTTCAGATAAGAAACTTTTCGCAATTTCTACCCCATTTTAACAGCTATAAGTTTCAAATTTCACCGATTGCTTACGTATATAGCATATATTGTTGTCTGAAAAAATCATAGAGATCGGTTGTATATATAGTATATATCTCATACAACCGATTGTTCAGATAAGAAACTTTTCGCAATTTCTGCCCCGTTTTAACAGCTAGAAGCTTCAAATTTCACCAAATGCTTACATATATAGCATATATTGTTGTCTGAAAAAATCATAGAGATCGGTGGTATATATAGTATATATCTCATACAACCGATTGTTCAGATAAGAAACTTTGCGCAATTTCTGCCCCGTTTTAACAGCTAGAAGCTTCAAATTTCACAAAATGCTTACGGATATAACATATATTGTTGTCTGAAAAAATTATAGAGATCGGTGGTATATATATTATACACTTCATACAAACTGTCATTTTTGCCCCTTTTTTACGGCTAGAAGCTTCAAAATTCATCAAATTTCATCAAATAGTTACGTTTACGTCACATATTTTTGAAATACGTGATTCGTAGTCATAGTTTTTACATGCAGACCACAAAAAACGTGAAGCTTTGCATCCTCACACAGATTACCTACCTATTTTTTATTTTATATTTATCTTAAAAATCGTTTAGATATGTTCAAATTTCACTAAATGCTTACGTGTATAGCATATATTGTTGTCTGAGAAAATCATAGATACCGGTGGTATATATAGTATATATCCCATACAACCGATTGTTCAGATAAGAAACTTTGCGCAATTTCTTCCCCGTTTTAACAGCTAGAAGCTTCAACTTTCTCCAAATGCTTACGTGTATAGATTATATTGTTGTCTGAAAAAATCATTGAGATCGATGGTATATATAGTATATATCTCATACAACCGATTGTTCAGTTAAGAAACTTTGCGCAATTTCTGCCCCTTTTTAACAGCTAGACGCTTCAAATTTCACCATATGCTTACATATATAGCATATATTTTTGTCTGAAAAAATCATAGAGATCGGTGGTATATATATTATATACTTCATATAAACTGTTAATTTTGCCCCTTTTTTACGGCTAGAAGCTTCAAAATTCATAAAATTTCATCAAATAGTTACGTTTGCCCTATCGGCAAGTGCTGCTGCTTGCACTACTAAAACTTCAACGCCTAGTGTTGTGACGTCAGTGCCTATGAATCCTCAATCATCTGTAGTATCGATTAGTGCTATCTCAAATATTAGTACTGCAGCTGCTTGCACTACTAATACAACGGTGTCCAATGCTGTGACGTCGACGCCTCAGAGTGTTATTTCAACCTCAAATAATTCTCGCAATACGTATGCATCCATTATTACGGCTGTGCCAACGACGGGTATTTCGGCTTCTTCTTCATCCACTCATGCGTCTATTAAGGATGATGGACAGGGGGCAAATGTGTCTAAAACTCGAACTAAAATGAAAAATACTAATTCTCGAATTCTTATTAGAGGATCTAACGCATCGAGCGATCTGGTGGTTGCTGATCGTTACAAATGGCTACATATATCGTCTTTTTCGCCATCTGTAACTGAAGATAATATAATTGAATATGTGGCTAGGCAAGCTAATTTAAATAAAACCGCATTAAGTTGTACGAAGCTAGTAAAAAAAGATGTTGCGTTGGTAAATCTGAATAGAGTTAGCTTCAAGTTGGGAGTTCCTGAGTCATCATTTGACAAATTGCTCAGCTCCGAAATTTGGCCGACTAATGTTACGGTGAAGCCTTTTCAGTTTTTTCGGAAGGCTCACAAAAACCCTCCTCGCACACAGTAGGGAGAAATTGTCCCGCTAATAAAAGCAGTAACGACTTAAGGATATATTTTCACAATGTATCTGGCATGAGAACCAAGTCTGATCTTGTGTATAATTTTAGTGCGCAAATGGATTATGATATTTTTGTCTTCATCGAGACATGGCTCAATGAAAAATTTTTTGATAGTGAGTTCTTTGACCCAAATCTTTTCAATGTCTATCGCAAGGATCGGGATGCTGGGAAAACTGGTTGCATTCGCGGTGGTGGTGTTTTAATTGCTGTCAAGCGCCAGCTGCGTTCATTTTTATTTCCGCTCAACAATGACGACTCGCTACTTGACCAAATCTGCGTGTTTATAAATGGTTATGGTTCTGGTGCGCATGGCTCCCTATATCTGCTTGCCTCGTATGTTCCATCAGGCAGCGCATTTGATGTATACAAAGCACATGCTGATAACATAATCTCTCTTGTTTTACGAAACCTTAATGATAACCACCTCTGCGTGCTTGGAGACTTCAACCTTTGTAATATTCACTGGTCAACAAATAATTCTAGTTATGGTCTCACACCTAATAATCTTTCTTTGAATCACGAACTGTATTTCATTGATAATTTATTGAGTCTCAATTTAAAGCAAATTAGTAAAAGTGTTAATGCCCTAAATAGATTATTGGATCTAGTATTTATAAGTGACAACATTAATTGTGAAGTCAGCGAATGCTCTAATGCAGTTATTCCCAAGGATAGGCATCACCTACCCCTGGTCATTACTTGTAGTTTTTATTGTTATGCGTCGGATTCTTCAGATAGCAGATTAACATTCAACTTCAATTCGTGCGATTTTCCTAGATTTAACGATTTTTTAATGGAAATAAACTGGGACGAATTACTGGAGGGACTTGATACCTCCAACTGCTTCGCCACGTTCAAATCCACTCTATTTAGTCACTGTTTGGATAAAATTCCGGTAAAGCGAAAGAGGCCGTATAAACTTCCGTGGTATTCGAAAGAATTAAAAAAAACTGAAGAACATAAAAAATAAATATTTGCGTAACTTCAAACGGTCAAAGAATCATATATTCTTTACTAAGTACAAGCACTATTTAAAGATATTTAATCATTTGGATAAGTTTCTGTACAATAACTATATTTATAATATTGAGTCGAATATTAAATCGAATCCTAAAACTTTTTGGAACTATATAAAGTCAAAAAAAGGCGGCTCCATTGTACCCTCTGGAGTTTTCCTTGATGATCAACCTGCGCGATCTCTAAGTGAGGCAGCGAACTTATTTTCTGAATTTTTTAAGTCAAATTTTTCTCAGGATGATAATAATAAAGCGGTTGATTTTTCATTGGATGCCGTTAGTACCCTGAACTTCGGTACGCTTACTCTCTCCTGTGAGGATGTTAGTAAGGCTATTATTATACTTCAATCCTCATCCCAAACTGACGTTGATGGGTTTTCTTCTGTCTTGTTAAAAAACTGCCCAGCCTTGGTCTATCCGTTGACTCTGATTTTCAATAAATCATTATCATCTGGGACGTTCATCGATGATTGGAAGCTCACCTCGATTACGCCCGTTTTCAAATGTGGAAATAAGAACGATGTGCGTAACTATAGACCAATATCCAAGCTGTCCACAATCTCTAAAATTTTTGAGCATGCTGTGAATGCCAAGTTGAGTTTTGCTGTTAAATCCCTTATATCACCCAACCAGCACGGGTTTGTTGCTGATAGGTCCACGGTTTCAAATCTTGCTGTTTTTAGCGAATACTGTGTAGATTCTTTCTCTGCTGGACTACAGGTTGATTGCATTTACACTGACTTTTCCAAAGCTTTTGATAGAGTTCCTCTCACAGTTCTGATAAAAAAATTAAGCTGTATCGGTTTTCATTCAACGTTTCTTTTGTGGATTCGTTCTTATTTAAGTAATAGCCACTGCGTTGTTACCATTGATGGGAAAATGTCTAGTCCGTTCGTTGCGACTTCTGGCGTTCCCCAGGGAAGTATACTAGGCCCACTTTTATTTATATTATTTATTAATGACATCAGCAGTTGTTTTTCGTTTGCAAAGTGTTTACTTTATGCAGATGACTTAAAAATATTCTCAGCTATTAAATCGCAAGATGATGCCATAAAGCTGCAGGATGATATAAATAAGCTTCACCAATGGTGCCTGAACTCCTGTCTCTCTTTAAATACGCAAAAATGCTTCCAAATAGTTTATTCAAAATCAACTAACAATTTCTCTACAAAATACAGTATATCTAACTGTGAACTTCAATGTGTTGACGAGATTAAAGACCTGGGTGTCGTTTTTGACAAAAGGTTTTCCTTCATTAATCACATTAACTACGTAACATCGAAAGCATATTCTATGCTCGGATTTGTACGGCGCAATGCTTCAAAATTCTCAGACCCCTATACCTTTAAGCTGCTCTAGACGTCATACGTTAGATCTCACATTGAATATGCTGTCTTCATTTGGAGACCAAGCAACCAAACGGCCATTTGTAGAATTGAGAGAATTCAAAAAATTTTTCTTAAATATGCCCTTCGCCCGTTAAACTTTTCGGAGCCGATTCCTTCCTACTCTGCACGTCTTTTACTTTTAAGCCTCAAGTCTTTGGAAAATCGTAGATCTATACTGTGCTTGTCATTCATGTATAATGTTATTAATGGCTACATTGATTGCCCTTATTTGCTGGAAAGGATTCGATTTAATGTTCCCCAAAGATCTCTCAGAAATTCCTTTCCATTTTATTACGATTATTTCAGAACGAATTACGCTAGTAATGCTCCCATTACGCGTGCTATTCGGGAGCTTAACTCAATAAGTAATTCCGTTGCTCTTGATTTTTCTATACAAAGAGCTGAATTTATGAATATTTTGAAGTCTGCTTTCTAAGTAAACCGATTACTTTTGGCATAAGTATTTTTTAAATTTTCCTTGTATCATAGTCTGTAAGGATTAAAATTCATAGACTTAAACAAATAAATAAATAAATAAATAAATATATATATAGTATATATATATATGTTTTTGGCAAATTTTAGCCCCATTTTAACAGCTAGAAGCTTCAAATTTCACCGACTACTTACGTATATATATATGTTGTCTGAAAAAATCATAGAGATCGGTTGTATATATAGTATATATGTATCTCATACAACCGATTGTTCAGATAAGAAACTTTTCGCAATTTCTACCCCATTTTAACAGCTATAGGCTTCAAATTTTACCTATTGCTTACGTATATAGTATATATTGTTGTCTGAAAAAATCATAGAGATCGGTTATATATATAGTATATATCTCATACAACCGATTGTTCAGATAAGAAACTTTTCGCAATTTCTACCCCATTTTAACAGCTATAAGTTTCAAATTTCACCGATTGCTTACGTATATAGCATATATTGTTGTCTGAAAAAATCATAGAGATCGGTTGTATATATAGTATATATCTCATACAATCGATTGTTCAGATAAGAAACTTTTCGCAATTTCTGCCCCGTTTTAACAGCTAGAAGCTTCAAATTTCACCAAATGCTTACATATATAGCATATATTGTTGTCTGAAAAAATCATAGAGATCGGTGGTATATATAGTATATATCTCATACAACCGATTGTTCAGATAAGAAACTTTGCGCAATTTCTGCCCCGTTTTAACAGCTAGAAGCTTCAAATTTCACAAAATGCTTACGGATATAGCATATATTGTTGTCTGAAAAAATTATAGAGATCGGTGGTATATATATTATACACTTCATACAAACTGTCATTTTTGCCCCTTTTTTACGGCTAGAAGCTTCAAAATTCATCAAATTTCATCAAATAGTTACGTTTACGTCATATATTTTTGAAATACGTTATTCGTAGTCATAGTTTTTACATGCAGACCACAAAAAACGTGAAGCTTTGCATCCTCACGCAGATTACCTACATATTTTTTATTTTATATTTATCTTAAAAATCGTTTAGGTATGTTCAAATTTCACTAAATGCTTACGTGTATAGCATATATTGTTGTCTGAGAAAATCATAGATACCGGTGGTATATATAGTATATATCCCATTCAACCGATTGTTTAGATAAGAAAATTTGCGCAATTTCTTCCCCATTTTAACAGCTAGAGGCTTCAAATTTCACCAAATGCTTACGTGTATAACATATATTGTTGTCTGAAAAAATCATTGAGATCGATGGTATGTATTGTATATATCTCATACAACCGATTGTTCAGTTAAGAAACTTTGCGCAATTTCTGCCCCTTTTTAACAGCTAGACGCTTCAAATTTCACCATATGCTTGCGTATATAGCATATATTGTTGTCTGAAAAAATCATAGAGATCGGTGGTATATATATTATATACCCCATATAAACTCTAATTTTTGCCCCCTTTTTACGGCTAGAAGCTTCAAAATTCATCAAATTTCATCAAATAGTTACGTTTACGTCATATATTGTTGAAATACGTGATTCGTAGTCATAGTTTTTACACGCAGACCACAAAAAACCAGAAACTTTGCATCCTCCCACAAAGTACCTACCTGTTTTTTATTTTATATTTATCTTAAAAATCGTTAAGGTATGCAGATCAGTTCACTATATATTTCTTATCTTATACATCCGATTATTCGGAGATTACGAACAGGATAAGATTATTGTTCAGCCCCATTCATGAAAGGTATGAAGTCTTCGGCACAGCCGAAGACAGTCCCGTTCTTACTTGTTTTTTTTAATTTGCCTACCGGGCTAAAGGTTAGCATGCTTAAAATACGTAAGTCGTTTTGTTCAACAAATTTAAGTAGATAAATCATCAGTTGTTTGCATCAGAGCGACAATTTTTGAGATAGTTATTAAAACTGTTTAAAGGTTGTCAAACGTTTTTTCTCGTTGTATATCCTTTAATTCTAGAGTTAAATTGATAAATAACGTGTACGAATTTGTTTAACGCATTTGTTTTGGTTACTCGACGTCTCCGTTCTCGTGTAGCCTACATATTGCGTTTTTTTTTAATTTGCTTACCGGGCTAAAGGTTAGCATGCTTAAAATACGTAAGTCGTTTTGTTCAACAAATTTGAGTAGATAACTCAGCAGTTGTTTGCATCAGAGCGACAATTTTTGAGATAGTTATTAAAACTGTTTAAAGGTTGTCAAACGTTGTTTCTCGTTGTATATCCTTTAATTCTAGAGTTAAATTGATAAATAACGTGTACGAATTTGTTTAACGCATTTGTTTTGGTTACTCGACGTCTCCGTTCTCGTGTAGCCTACATATTGCGTTTTTTTTTTAATTTGCTTACCGGGCTAAAGGTTAGCATGCTTAAAATACGTAAGTCGTTTTGTTCAACAAATTTAAGTAGATAACTCATCAGTTGTTTGCATCAGAGCGACAATTTTTGAGATAGTTATTAAAACTGTTTAAAGGTTGTCAAACGTTGTTTCTCGTTGTATATCCTTTAATTCTAGAGTTAAATTGATAAATAACGTGTACGAATTTGTTTAATGCATTTGTTTTTGTTACTCGACGTCTCCGTTCTCGTGTAGCCTACATATTGCATTTTTTTTTTAATTTGCTTACCGGGCTAAAGGTTGGCATGCTTAAAATACGTAAGTCGTTTTGTTCAACAAATTTAAGTAGATAACTCATCAGTTGTTTGCATCAGAGCGACAATTTTTGAGATAGTTATTAAAACTGTTTAAAGGTTGTCAAACGTTGTTTCTCGTTGTATATCCTTTAATTCTAGAGTTAAATTGATAAATAACGTGTACGAATTTGTTTAACGCATTTGTTTTGGTTACTCGACGTCTCCGTTCTCGTGTAGCCTACATATTGCGTTTTTTTTTTTTTTAATTTGCTTACCGGGCTAAAGGTTAGCATGTTTAAAATACGTAAGTCGTTTTGTTCAACAAATTTAAGTAGATAACTCATCAGTTGTTTGCATCAGAGCGACAATTTTTGAGATAGTTATTAAAACTGTTTAAAGGTTGTCAAACGTTGTTTCTCGTTGTATATCCTTTAATTCTAGAGTTAAATTGATAAATAACGTGTACGAATTTGTTTAACGCATTTGTTTTGGTTACTCGACGTCTCCGTTCTCGTGTAGCCTACATATTGCGTTTTTTTTTTTTAATTTGCTTACCGGGCTAAAGGTTAGCATGCTTAAAATACGTAAGTCGTTTTGTTCAACAAATTTGAGTAGATAACTCAGCAGTTGTTTGCATCAGAGCGACAATTTTTGAGATAGTTATTAAAACTGTTTAAAGGTTGTCAAACGTTGTTTCTCGTTGTATATCCTTTAATTCTAGAGTTAAATTGATAAATAACGTGTACGAATTTGTTTAACCCATTTGTTTTGGTTACTCGACGGCTCCGTTCTCGTGTAGCCTACATATTGCGTTTTTTTTTAATTTGCTTACCGGGCTAAAGGTTAGCATGCTTAAAATACGTAAGTCGTTTGTTCAACAAATTTGAGTAGATAACTCAGCAGTTGTTTGCATCAGAGCGACAATTTTTGAGATAGTTATTAAAACTGTTTAAAGGTTGTCAAACGTTGTTTCTCGTTGTATATCCTTTAATTCTAGAGTTAAATTGATAAATAACGTGTACGAATTTGTTTAACGCATGTGTTTTGGTTACTCGACGTCTCCGTTCTCGTGTAGCCTACATATTGCGTTTTTTTTTTAATTTGCTTACCGGGCTAAAGGTTAGCATGTTTAAAATACGTAAGTCGTTTTGTTCAACAAATTTAAGTAGATAACTCATCAGTTGTTTGCATCAGAGCGACAATTTTTGAGATAGTTATTAAAACTGTTTAAAGGTTGTCAAACGTTGTTTCTCGTTGTATATCCTTTAATTCTAGAGTTATATTGATAAATAACGTGTACGAATTTGTTTAACGCATTTGTTTTGGTTACTCGACGTCTCCGTTCTCGTGTAGCTTACATATTGCGTTTTTTTTTTAATTTGCTTACCGGGCTAAATGTTAGCATGCTTAAAATACGTAAGTCGTTTTGTTCAACAAATTTGAGTAGATAACTCATCAGTTGTTTGCATCAGAGCGACAATTTTTGAGATAGTTATTAAAACTGTTTAAAGGTTGTCAAACGTTGTTTCTCGTTGTATATCCTTTAGTTCTAATGTTAAATTGATAAATAACGTGTACGAATTTGTTTAACGCATTTGTTTTGGTTACTCGACGTCTCCGTTCTCGTGTAGCCTACATATTGCGTTTTTTTTAATTTGCTTACCGGGCTAAAGGTTAGCATGCTTAAAATACGTAAGTCGTTTTGTTCAACAAATTTGAGTAGATAACTCAGCAGTTGTTTGCATCAGAGCGACAATTTTTGAGATAGTTATTAAAACTGTTTAAAGGTTGTCAAACGTTGTTTCTCGTTGTATATCTTTTAATTCTAATGTTAAATTGATAAATAACGTGTACGAATTTGTTTAACGCATTTGTTTTGGTTACTCGACGTCTCCGTTCTCGTGTAGCCTACATATTGCGTTTTTTTTTTTAATTTGCTTACCGGGCTAAAGGTTAGCATGCTTAAAATACGTAAGTCGTTTTGTTCAACAAATTTAAGTAGATAACTCATCAGTTGTGTGCATCAGAGCGACAATTTTTGAGATAGTTATTAAAACTGTTTAAAGGTTGTCAAACGTTGTTTCTCGTTGTATATCCTTTAATTCTAGAGTTAAATTGATAAATAACGTGTACGAATTTGTTTAACGCATTTGTTTTGGTTACTCGACGTCTCCGTTCTCGTGTAGCCTACATATTGCGTTTTTTTTTAATTTGCTTACCGGGCTAAAGGTTAGCATGTTTAAAATACGTCAGTCGTTTTGTCAACAAATTTGAGTAGATAACTCAGCAGTTGTTTGATTCAGAGCGACAATTTTTGAGATAGTTATTAAAACTGTTTAAAGGTTGTCAAACGTTGTTTCTCGTTGTATATCCTTTAATTCTAGAGTTAAATTGATAAATAACGTGTACGAATTTGTTTAACGCATTTGTTTTGGTTACTCGACGTCTCCGTTCTCGTGTAGCCTACATATTGCGTTTTTTTTTTTTAATTTGCTTACCGGGCTAAAGGTTAGCATGTTTAAAATACGTAAGTCGTTTTGTTCAACAAATTTAAGTAGATAACTCATCAGTTCTTTGCATCAGAGCGACAATTTTTGAGATAGTTATTAAAACTGTTTAAAGGTTGTCAAACGTTGTTTCTCGTTGTATATCCTTTAATTCTAGAGTTAAATTGATAAATAACGTGTACGAATTTCTTTAACGCATTTGTCTTGGTTACTCGACGTCTCCGTTCTCGTGTAGCCTACATATTGCGTTTTTTTTTTTTAATTTGCTTACCGGGCTAAAGGTTAGCAAGTTTAAAATACGTAAGTCGTTATGTTCAACAAATTTAAGTAGATAACTCATCAGTTGTTTGCATCAGAGCGACAATTTTTGAGATAGTTATTAAAATTGTTTAAAGGTTGTCAAACGTTGTTTCTCGTTGTATATCCTTTAATTCTAGAGTTAAATTGATAAATAACGTGTACGAATTTGTTTAACGCATTTGTTTTGGTTACTCGACGTCTCCGTTCTCGTGTAGCCTACATATTGCGTTTTTTTTTTTTAATTTGCTTACCGGGCTAAAGGTTAGCATGCTTAAAATACGTAAGTCGTTTTGTTCAACAAATTTGAGTAGATAACTCATCAGTTGTTTGCATCAGAGCGACAATTTTTGAGATAGTTATTAAAACTGTTTAAAGGTTGTCAAACGTTATTTCTCGTTGTATATCCTTTAATTCTAATGTTAAATTGATAAATAACGTGTACGAATTTGTTTAACGCATTTGTTTTGATTACTCGACGTCTCCGTTCTCGTGTAGCCTACATATTGCGTTTTTTTCAATTTGCTTACCGGGCTAACGGTTAGCATGCTTAAAATACGTAAGTCGTTTTGTTCAACAAATTTGAGTAGATAACTCAAATTTGTTTGCATCAGAGCGACAATTTTTGAGATAGTTATTAAAACTGTTTAAAGGTTGTCAAACGTTGTTTCTCGTTGTATATCCTTTAATTATAATGTTAAATTTATAAATAACGTATACGAATTTGTTTAACGCATTTGTTTTGGTTACTCGACGTCTCCGTTCTCGTGTTGCCTACATATTGCGTTTTTTTTAATTTGCTTACCGGGCTAAGGGTTAGCATGCTTAAAATACGTAAGTCGTTTTGTTCAACAAATTTAAGTAGATAACTCATCAGTTGTTTGCATCAGAGCGACAATTTTTGAGATAGTTATTAAAACTGTTTAAGGGTTGTTTCTCGTTGTATATCCTTTAATTCTAATGTTAAATTGATAAATAACGTGTACGAATTTGTTTAACGCATTTGTTTTGGTTACTCGACGACTCCGTTCTCGTGTAGCCTACATATTGCGTTTTTTTTTTTTAATTTGCTTACCGGGCTAAAAGTTAGCATGTTTAAAATACGTAAGTCGTTTTGTTCAACAAATTTGAGTAGATAACTCAGCAGTTGTTTGCATCAGAGCGACAATTTTTGAGATAGTTATTAAAACTGTTTAAAGGTTGTCAAACGTTGTTTCTCGTTGTATATCCTTTAATTCTAATGTTAAATTGATAAATAACGTGTACGAATTTGTTTAACGCATTTGTTTTAGTTACTCGACGTCTCCGTTCTCGTGTAGCGTACATATTGCGTTTTTTTTTTTAATTTGCTTACCGGGCTAAAGGTTAGCATGCTTAAAATACGTAAGTCGTTTTGTTCAACAAATTTAAGTAGATAACTCATCAGTTGTTTGCATCAGAGCGACAATTTTTGAGATAGTTATTAAAACTGTTTAAAGGTTGTCAAACGTTGTTTCTCGTTGTATATCATTTAATTCTAGAGTTAAATTGATAAATAACGTGTACGAATTTCTTTAACGCATTTGTTTTGGTTACTCGACGTCTCCGTTCTCGTGTAGCCTACATATTGCGTTTTTTTTTTAATTTGCTTACCGGGCTAAAAGTTAGCATGTTTAAAATACGTAAGTCGTTTTGTTCAACAAATTTGAGTAGATAACTCAGCAGTTGTTTGCATCAGAGCGACAATTTTTGAGATAGTTATTAAAACTGTTTAAAGGTTGTCAAACGTTGTTTCTCGTTGTATATCCTTTAATTCTAGAGTTAAATTGATAAATAACGTGTACGAATTTGTTTAACGCATTTGTTTTGGTTACTCGAAGTCTCCGTTCTCGTGTAGCCTACATATTGCGTTTTTTTTTTTTAATTTGCTTACCGGGCTAAAAGTTAGCATGTTTAAAATACGTAAGTCGTTTTATTCAACAAATTTGAGTAGATAACTCAGCAGTTGTTTGCATCAGAGCGACAATTTTTGAGATAGTTATTAAAACTGTTTAAAGGTTGTCAAACGTTGTTTCTCGTTGTATATCCTTTAGTTTTAATGTTAAATTGATAAATAACGTGTACGAATTTGTTTAACCCATTTGTTTTGGTTACTCGACGGCTCCGTTCTCGTGTAGCCTACATATTGCGTTTTTTTTTTAATTTGCTTACCGGGCTAAAGGTTAGCATGCTTAAAATACGTAAGTCGTTTGTTCAACAAATTTGAGTAGATAACTCAGCAGTTGTTTGCATCAGAGCGACAATTTTGAGATAGTTATTAAAACTGTTTAAAGGTTGTCAAACGTTGTTTCTCGTTGTATATCCTTTAATTCTAGAGTTAAATTGATAAATAACGTGTACGAATTTGTTTAACGCATTTGGTTTTGTTACTCGACGTCTCCGTTCTCGTGTAGCCTACATATTGCGTTTTTTTTTTTAATTTGCTTACCGGGCTAAAGGTTAGCATGTTTAAAATACGTAAGTCGTTTTGTTCAATAAATTTGAGTAGATAACTCAGCAGTTGTTTGCATCAGAGCGACAATTTTTGAGATAGTTATTAAAACTGTTTAAAGGTTGTCAAACGTTGTTTCTCGTTGTATATCCTTTAGTTCTAATGTTAAATTGATAAATAACGTGTACGAATTTGTTTAACGCATTTGTTTTGGTTACTCGACGTCTCCGTTCTCGTGTAGCCTACATATTGCGTTTTTTTTAATTTGCTTACCGGGCTAAAGGTTAGCATGCTTAAAATACGTAAGTCGTTTTGTTCAATAAATTTGAGTAGATAACTCAGCAGTTGTTTGCATCAGAGCGACAATTTTTGAGATAGTTATTAAAACTGTTTAAAGGTTGTCAAACGTTGTTTCTCGTTGTATATCTTTTAATTCTAATGTTAAATTGATAAATAACGTGTACGAATTTGTTTAACGCATTTGTTTTGGTTACTCGACGTCTCCGTTCTCGTGTAGCCTACATATTGCGTTTTTTTCAATTTGCTTACCGGGCTAACGGTTAGCATGCTTAAAATACGTAAGTCGTTTTGTTCAACAAATTTGAGTAGATAACTCAAATTTGTTTGCATCAGAGCGACAATTTTTGAGATAGTTATTAAAACTGTTTAAAGATTGTCAAACGTTGTTTCTCGTTGTATACCCTTTAATTATAATGTTAAATTTATAAATAACGTATACGAATTTGTTTAACGCATTTGTTTTGGTTACTCGACGTCTCCGTTCTCGTGTAGCCTACATATTGCGTTTTTTTTTAATTTGCTTACCGGGCTAAGGGTTAGCATGCTTAAAATACGTAAGTCGTTTTGTTCAACAAATTTAAGTAGATAACTCATCAGTTGTTTGCATCAGAGCGACAATTTTTGAGATAGTTATTAAAACTGTTTAAGGGTTGTTTCTCGTTGTATATCCTTTAATTCTAATGTTAAATTGATAAATAACGTGTACGAATTTGTTTAACGCATTTGTTTTGGTTACTCGACGACTCCGTTCTCGTGTAGCCTACATATTGCGTTTTTTTTTTTTTAATTTGCTTACCGGGCTAAAGGTTAGCATGTTTAAAATACGTAAGTCGTTTTGTTCAACAAATTTGAGTAGATAACTCAGCAGTTGTTTGCATCAGAGCGACAATTTTTGAGATAGTTATTAAAACTGTTTAAAGGTTGTCAAACGTTGTTTCTCGTTGTATATCCTTTAATTCTAATGTTAAATTGATAAATAACGTGTACGAATTTGTTTAACGCATTTGTTTTAGTTACTCGACGTCTCCGTTCTCGTGTAGCGTACATATTGCGTTTTTTTTTTAATTTGCTTACCGGGCTAAAGGTTAGCATGCTTAAAATACGTAAGTCGTTTTGTTCAACAAATTTAAGTAGATAACTCATCAGTTGTTTGCATCAGAGCGACAATTTTTGAGATAGTTATTAAAACTGTTTAAAGGTTGTCAAACGTTGTTTCTCGTTGTATATCATTTAATTCTAGAGTTAAATTGATAAATAACGTGTACGAATTTGTTTAACGCATTTGTTTTGGTTACTCGACGTCTCCGTTCTCGTGTAGCCTACATATTGCGTTTTTTTTTTTTTATTTGCTTACCGGGCTAAAAGTTAGCATGTTTAAAATACGTAAGTCGTTTTGTTCAACAAATTTGAGTAGATAACTCAGCAGTTGTTTGCATCAGAGCGACAATTTTTGAGATAGTTATTAAAACTGTTTAAAGGTTGTCAAACGTTGTTTCTCGTTGTATATCCTTTAATTCTAGAGTTAAATTGATAAATAACGTGTACGAATTTGTTTAACGCATTTGTTTTGGTTACTCGAAGTCTCCGTTCTCGTGTAGCCTACATATTGCGTTTTTTTTTTTTAATTTGCTTACCGGGCTAAAAGTTAGCATGTTTAAAATACGTAAGTCGTTTTATTCAACAAATTTGAGTAGATAACTCAGCAGTTGTTTGCATCAGAGCGACAATTTTTGAGATAGTTATTAAAACGGTTTAAAGGTTGTCAAACGTTGTTTCTCATTGTATATCCTTTAGTTTTAATGTTAAATTGATAAATAACGTGTACGAATTTGTTTAACCCATTTGTTTTGGTTACTCGACGGCTCCGTTCTCGTGTAGCCTACATATTGCGTTTTTTTTTTAATTTGCTTACCGGGCTAAAGGTTAGCATGCTTAAAATACGTAAGTCGTTTGTTCAACAAATTTGAGTAGATAACTCAGCAGTTGTTTGCATCAGAGCGACAATTTTGAGATAGTTATTAAAACTGTTTAAAGGTTGTCAAACGTTGTTTCTCGTTGTATATCCTTTAATTCTAGAGTTAAATTGATAAATAACGTGTACGAATTTGTTTAACGCATTTGGTTTTGTTACTCGACGTCTCCGTTCTCGTGTAGCCTACATATTGCGTTTTTTTTTTTTAATTTGCTTACCGGGCTAAAGGTTAGCATGTTAAAATACGTAAGTCGTTTTGTTCAATAAATTTGAGTAGATAACTCAGCAGTTGTTTGCATCAGAGCGACAATTTTTGAGATAGTTATTAAAACTGTTTAAAGGTTGTCAAACGTTGTTTCTCGTTGTATATCCTTTAGTTCTAATGTTAAATTGATAAATAACGTGTACGAATTTGTTTAACGCATTTGTTTTGGTTACTCGACGTCTCCGTTCTCGTGTAGCCTACATATTGCGTTTTTTTAATTTGCTTACCGGGCTAAAGGTTAGCATGCTTAAAATACGTAAGTCGTTTTGTTCAATAAATTTGAGTAGATAACTCAGCAGTTGTTTGCATCAGAGCGACAATTTTTGAGATAGTTATTAAAACTGTTTAAAGGTTGTCAAACGTTGTTTCTCGTTGTATATCTTTTAATTCTAATGTTAAATTGATAAATAACGTGTACGAATTTGTTTAACGCATTTGTTTTGGTTACTCGACGTCTCCGTTCTCGTGTAGCCTACATATTGCGTTTTTTTTTTAATTTGCTTACCGGGCTAAATGTTAGCATGCTTAAAATACGTAAGTCGTTTTGTTCAATAAATTTGAGTAGATAACTCAGCAGTTGTTTGCATCAGAGCGACAATTTTTGAGATAGTTATTAAAACTGTTTAAAGGTTGTCAAACGTTGTTTCTCGTTGTATATCTTTTAATTCTAATGTTAAATTGATAAATAACGTGTACGAATTTGTTTAACGCACTTGTTTTGGTTACTCGACGTCTCCGTTCTCGTGTAGCCTACATATTGCGTTTTTTTTTTTAATTTGCTTACCGGGCTAAAGGTTAGCATGCTTAAAATACGTAAGTCGTTTTGTTCAACAAATTTAAGTAGATAACTCATCAGTTGTGTGCATCAGAGCGACAATTTTTGAGATAGTTATTAAAACTGTTTAAAGTTTGTCAAACGTTGTTTCTCGTTGTATATCCTTTAATTCTAGAGTTAAATTGATAAATAACGTGTACGAATTTGTTTAACGCATTTGTTTTGGTTACTCGACGTCTCCGTTCTCGTGTAGCCTACATATTGCGTTTTTTTTTAATTTGCTTACCGGGCTAAAGGTTAGCATGTTTAAAATACGTCAGTCGTTTTGTCAACAAATTTGAGTAGATAACTCAGCAGTTGTTTGATTCAGAGCGACAATTTTTGAGATAGTTATTAAAACTGTTTAAAGGTTGTCAAACGTTGTTTCTCGTTGTATATCCTTTAATTCTAGAGTTAAATTGATAAATAACGTGTACGAATTTGTTTAACGCATTTGTTTTGGTTACTCGACGTCTCCGTTCTCGTGTAGCCTACATATTGCGTTTTTTTTTTAATTTTCTTACCGGGCTAAAGGTTAGCATGTTTAAAATACGTAAGTCGTTTTGTTCAACAAATTTGAGTAGATAACTCATCAGTTGTTTGATTCAGAGCGACAATTTTTGAGATAGTTATTAAAACTGTTTAAAGGTTGTCAAACGTTGTTTCTCGTTGTATATCCTTTAATTCTAGAGTTAAATTGATAAATAACGTGTACGAATTTGTTTAACGCATTTGTTTTGGTTACTCGACGTCTCCGTTCTCGTGTAGCCTACATATTGCGTTTTTTTTTTTTAATTTGCTTACCGGGCTAAAGGTTAGCATGCTTAAAATACGTAAGTCGTTTTGTTCAACAAATTTGAGTAGATAACTCATCAGTTGTTTGCATCAGAGCGACAATTTTTGAGATAGTTATTAAAACTGTTTAAAGGTTGTCAAACGTTGTTTCTCGTTGTATATCCTTTAATTCTAATGTTAAATTGATAAATAACGTGTACGAATTTGTTTAACGCATTTGTTTTGGTTACTCGACGTCTCCGTTCTCGTGTAGCCTACATATTGCGTTTTTTTTAATTTGCTTACCGGGCTAACGGTTAGCATGCTTAAAATACGTAAGTCGTTTTGTTCAACAAATTTGAGTAGATAACTCAGCAGTTGTTTGCATCAGAGCGACAATTTTTGAGATAGTCATTAAAACTATTTAAAGGTTGTCAAACGTTGTTTCTCGTTGTATATCCTTTAATTATAATGTTAAATTTATAAATAACGTGTACGAATTTGTTTAACGCATTTGTTTTGGTTACTAGACGTCTCCGTTCTCGTGTAGCCTACATATTGCGTTTTTTTTTAATTTGCTTACCGGGCTAAGGGTTAGCATGCTTAAAATACGTAAGTCGTTTTGTTCAACAAATTTAAGTAGATAACTCATCAGTTGTTTGCATCAGAGCGACAATTTTTGAGATAGTTATTAAAACTGTTTAAAGGTTGTTTCTCGTTGTATATCCTTTAATTCTAATGTTAAATTGATAAATAACGTGTATGAATTTGTTTAACGCATTTGTTTTGGTTACTCGACGACTCCGTTCTCGTGTAGCCTACATATTGCGTTTTTTTTTTTTTTAATTTGCTTACCGGGCTAAAGGTTAGCATGTTTAAAATACGTAAGTCGTTTTGTTCAACAAATTTGAGTAGATAACTCAGCAGTTGTTTGCATCAGAGCGACAATTTTTGAGATAGTTATTAAAACTGTTTAAAGGTTGTCAAACGTTGTTTCTCGTTGTATATCCTTTAATTCTAATGTTAAATTGATAAATAACGTGTACGAATTTGTTTAACGCATTTGTTTTAGTTACTCGACGTCTCCGTTCTCTTGTAGCGTACATATTGCGTTTTTTTTTTTAATTTGCTTACCGGGCTAAAGGTTAGCATGCTTAAAATACGTAAGTCGTTTTGTTCAACAAATTTAAGTAGATAACTCATCAGTTGTTTGCATCAGAGCGACAATTTTTGAGATAGTTATTAAAACTGTTTAAAGGTTGTCAAACGTTGTTTCTCGTTGTATATCATTTAATTCTAGAGTTAAATTGATAAATAACGTGTACGAATTTGTTTAACGCATTTGTTTTGGTTACTCGACGTCTCCGTTCTCGTGTAGCCTACATATTGGGTTTTTTTTTTAATTTGTCTACCGGGCTAAAAGTTAGCATGTTTAAAATACGTAAGTCGTTTTGTTCAACAAATTTGAGTAGATAACTCAGCAGTTGTTTGCATCAGAGCGACAATTTTTGAGATAGTTATTAAAACTGTTTAAAGGTTGTCAAACGTTGTTTCTCGTTGTATATCCTTTAGTTCTAATGTTAAATTGATAAATAACGTGTACGAATTTGTTTAACGCATTTGTTTTGGTTACTCGATGTCTCCGTTCTCGTGTAGCCTACATATTGCGTTTTTTTTAATTTGCTTACCGGGCTAAAGGTTAGCATGCTTAAAATACGTAAGTCGTTTTGTTCAACAAATTTGAGTAGATAACTCAGCAGTTGTTTGCATCAGAGCGACAATTTTTGAGATAGTTATTAAAACTGTTTAAAGGTTGTCAAACGTTGTTTCTCGTTATATATCTTTTAATTCTAATGTTAAATTGATAAATAACGTGTACGAATTTGTTTAACGCATTTGTTTTGGTTACTCGACGTCTCCGTTCTCGTCTAGCCTACATATTGCGTTTTTTTTTTTAATTTGCTTACCGGGCTAAAGGTTAGCATGCTTAAAATACGTAAGTCGTTTTGTTCAACAAATTTAGGTAGATAACTCATCAGTTGTTTGCATCAGAGCGACAATTTTTGAGATAGTTATTAAAACTGTTTAAAGGTTGTCAAACGTTGTTTCTCGTTGTATATCCTTTAATTCTAGAGTTAAATTGATAAATAACGTGTACGAATTTTTTTAACGCATTTGTTTTGGTTATTCGACGTCTCCGTTCTCGTGTAGCCTACATATTGCGTTTTTTTTTAATTTGCTTACCGGGCTAAAGGTTAGCATGTTTAAAATTCATCAGTCGTTTTGTCAACAAATTTGAGTAGAAAACTCAGCAGTTGTTTTATTCAGAGCGACAATTTTTGAGATAGTTATTAAAACTGTTTAAAGGTTGTCAAACGTTGTTTCTCGTTATATATCCTTTAATTCTAGAGTTAAATTGATAAATAACGTGTACGAATTTGTTTAACGCATTGGTTTTGGTTACTCGACGTCTCCGTTCTCGTGTAGCCTACATATTGCGTTTTTTTTTTTAATTTGCTTACCGGGCTAAAGGTTAGCATGTTTAAAATACGTAAGTCGTTTTGTTCAACAAATTTAAGTAGATAACTCATCAGTTGTTTGCATCAGAGCGGCAATTTTTGAGATAGTTATTAAAACTGTTTAAAGGTTGTCAAACGTTGTTTCTCGTTGTATATCCTTTAATTCTAGAGTTAAATTGATAAATAACGTGTACGAATTTGTTTAACGCATTTGTCTTGGTTACTCGACGTCTCCGTTCTCGTGTAGCCTACATATTGTGTTTTTTTTTTAATTTGCTTACCGGGCTAAAGGTTAGCAAGTTTAAAATACGTAAGCCGTTTTGTTCAACAAATTTAAGTAGATAACTCATCAGTTGTTTGCATCAGAGCGACAATTTTTGAGATAGTTATTAAAACTGTTTAAAGGTTGTCAAACGTTGTTTCTCGTTGTATATCCTTTAATTCTAGAGTTAAATTGATAAATAACGTGTACGAATTTGTTTAACGCATTTGTTTTGGTTACTCGACGTCTCCGTTCTCGTGTAGCCTACATATTGCGTTTTTTTTTTTTTTAATTTGCTTACCGGGCTAAAGGTTAGCATGCTTAAAATACGTAAGTCGTTTTGTTCAACAAATTTGAGTAGATAACTCATCAGTTGTTTGCATCAGAGCGACAATTTTTGAGATAGTTATTAAAACTGTTTAAAGGTTGTCAAACGTTGTTTCTCGTTGTATATCCTTTAACTCTAATGTTAAATTGATAAATAACGTGTACGAATTTGTTTAACGCATTTGTTTTGGTTACTCGACGTCTCCGTTCTCGTGTAGCCTACATATTGCGTTTTTTTTTAATTTGCTTACCGGGCTAAAGGTTAGCATGTTTAAAATACGTAAGTCGTTTTGTTCAACAAATTTGAGTATATAACTCATCAGTTGTTTGCATCAGATCGACAATTTTTGAGATAGTTATTAAAACTGTTTAAAGGTTGTCAAACGTTGTTTCTCGTTGTATATCCTTTAATTCTAATGTTAAATTGATAAATAACGTGTACGAATTTGTTTAACGCATTTGTTTTGGTTACTCGACGTCTCCGTTCTCGTGTAGCCTACATATTGCGTTTTTTTTAATTTGCTTACCGGGCTAACGGTTAGCATGCTTAAAATACGTAAGTCGTTTTGTTCAACAAATTTGAGTAGATAACTCAGCAGTTGTTTGCATCAGAGCGACAATTTTTGAGATAGTTATTAAAACTGTTTAAAGGTTGTCAAACGTTGTTTCTCGTTGTATATCCTTTAATTATAATGTTAAATTTATAAATAACGTGTACAAATTTGTTTAACGCATTTGTTTTGGTTACTCGACGTCTCCGTTCTCGTGTAGCCTACATATTGCGTTTTTTTTTTAATTTGCTTACCGGGCTAAAGGTTAGCATGCTTAAAATACGTAAGTCGTTTTGTTCAACAAATTTAAGTAGATAACTCATCAGTTGTTTGCATCAGAGCGACAATTTTTGAGATAGTTATTAAAACTGTTTAAAGGTTGTTTCTCGTTGTATATCCTTTAATTCTAATGTTAAATTGATAAATAACGTGTACGAATTTGTTTAACGCATTTGTTTTGGTTACTCGACGACTCCGTTCTCGTGTAGCCTACATATTGCGTTTTTTTTTTTTTTTAATTTGCTTACCGGGCTAAAGGTTAGCATGTTTAAAATACGTAAGTCGTTTTGTTCAACAAATTTGAGTAGATAACTCAGCAGTTGTTTGCATCAGAGCGACAATTTTTGAGATAGTTATTAAAACTGTTTAAAGGTTGTCAAACATTGTTTCTCGTTGTATATCCTTTAATTCTAATGTTAAATTGATAAATAACGTGTACGAATTTGTTTAACGCATTTGTTTTAGTTACTCGACGTCTCCGTTCTCGTGTAGCCTACATATTGCGTTTTTTTTTTTAATTTGCTTACCGGGCTAAAGGTTAGCATGCTTAAAATACGTAAGTCGTTTTGTTCAACAAATTTAAGTAGATAACTCATCAGTTGTTTGCATCAGAGCGACAATTTTTGAGATAGTTATTAAAACTGTTTAAAGGTTGTCAAACGTTGTTTCTCGTTGTATATCCTTTAATTCTAGAGTTAAATTGATAAATAACGTGTACGAATTTGTTTAACGCATTTGTTTTGGTTACTCGACGTCTCCGTTCTCGTGTAGCCTACATATTACGTTTTTTTTTAATTTGCTTACCGGGCTAAAGGTTAGCATGTTTAAAATACGTAAGTCGTTTTGTTCAACAAATTTAAGTAGATAACTCATCAGTTGTTTGCATCAGAGCGACAATTTTTGAGATAGTTATTAAAACTGTTTAAAGGTTGTCAAACGTTGTTTCTCGTTGTATATCCTTTAATTCTAGAGTTAAATTGATAAATAACGTGTACGAATTTGTTTAACGCATTTGTTTTGGTTACTCGACGTCTCCGTTCTCGTGTAGCCTACATATTGCGTTTTTTTTTTAATTTGCTTACCGGGCTAAAGGTTAGCATGCTTAAAATACGTAAGTCGTTTTGTTCAACAAATTTGAGTAGATAACTCAGCAGTTGTTTGCATCAGAGCGACAATTTTTGAGATAGTTATTAAAACTGTTTAAAGGTTGTCAAACGTTGTTTCTCGTTGTATATCCTTTAATTCTAGAGTTAAATTGATAAATAACGTGTACGAATTTGTTTAACGCATTTGTGATGGTTACTCGACGTCTCCGTTCTCGTGTAGCCTACATATTGCGTTTTTTTTAATTTGCTTACCGGGCTAACGGTTAGCATGCTTAAAATACGTAAGTCGTTTTGTTCAACAAATTTGAGTAGATAACTCAGCAGTTGTTTGCATCAGAGCGACAATTTTTGAGATAGTTATTAAAACTGTTTAAAGGTTGTCAAACGTTGTTTCTCGTTGTATATCCTTTAATTCTAGAGTTAAATTGATAAATAACGTGTACGAATTTGTTTAACGCATTTGTCTTGGTTACTCGACGTCTCCGTTCTCGTGTAGCCTACATATTGCGTTTTTTTTTTTAATTTGCTTACCGGGCTAAAGGTTAGCATGCTTAAAATACGTAAGTCGTTTTGTTCAACAAATTTAAGTAGATAACTCATCAGTTGTTTGCATCAGAGCGACAATTTTTGAGATAGTTATTAAAACTGTTTAAAGGTTGTCAAACGTTGTTTCTCGTTGTATATCCTTTAATTCTAGAGTTAAATTGATAAATAACGTGTACGAATTTGGTTAACGCATTTGTTTTGGTTACTCGACGTCTCCGTTCTCGTGTAGCCTACATATTGCGTTTTTTTTTTAATTTGCTTACCGGGCTAAAGGTTAGCATGTTTAAAATACGTAAGTCGTTTTGTTCAACAAATTTGAGTAGATAACTCAGCAATTGTTTGCATCAGAGCGACAATTTTTGAGATAGTTATTAAAACAGTTTAAAGGTTGTCAAACGTTTTTTCTCGTTTTATATCCTTTAATTCTAGAGTTAAATTGATAAATAACGAGTACGAATTTGTTTAACGCATTTGTTTTGGTTACTCGACGTCTCCGTTCTCGTGTAGCCTACATATTGCGTTTTTTTTTAATTTGCTTACCGGGCTAAAGGTTAGCATGCTTAAAATACGTAAGTCGTTTTGTTCAACAAATTTGAGTAGATAACTCAGCAGTTGTTTGCATCAGAGCGACAATTTTTGAGATAGTTATTAAAACTGTTTAAAGGTTGTCAAACGTTGTTTCTCGTTGTATATCCTTTAATTCTAGATTTAAATTGATAAATAACGTGTACGAATTTGTTTAACGCATTTGTTTTGGTTACTCGACGTCTCCGTTCTCGTGTAGCCTACATATTGCGTTTTTTTTTTTAATTTGCTTACCGGGCTAAAGGTTAGCATGCTTAGAATACGTAAGTCGTTTTGTTCAACAAATTTAAGTAGATAACTCATCAGTTGTTTGCATCAGAGCGGCAATTTTTGAAATAGTTATTAAAACTGTTTAAAGGTTGTCAAGCGTTGTTTCTCGTTGTATATCCTTTAATTCTAGAGTTAAATTGATAAATAACGTGTACGAATTTGTTTAACGCATTTGTTTTGGTTACTCGACGTCTCCGTTCTCGTGTAGCCTACATATTGCGTTTTTTTTTTTAATTTGCTTACCGGGCTAAAGGTTAGCATGTTTAAAATACGTAAGTCGTTTTGTTCAACAAATTTGAGTAGATAACTCAGCAGTTGTTTGCATCAGATCGACAATTTTTGAGATAGTTATTAAAACTGTTTAAAGGTTGTCAAACGTTGTTTCTCGTTGTATATCCTTTAATTCTAGAGTTAAATTGATAAATAACGAGTACGAATTTGTTTAACGCATTTGTTTTGGTTACTCGACGTCTCCGTTCTCGTGTAGCCTACATATTGCGTTTTTTTTTAATTTGCTTACCGGGCTAAAGGTTAGCATGCTTAAAATACGTAAGTCGTTTTGTTCAACAAATTTGAGTAGATAACTCATCAGTTGTTTGCATCAGAGCGACAATTTTTGAGATAGTTATTAAAACTGTTTAAAGGTTGTCAAACGTTGTTTCTCGTTGTATATCATTTAATTCTAGAGTTAAATTGATAAATAACGTGTACGAATTTGTTTAACGCATTTGTTTTGGTTACTCGACGTCTCCGTTCTCGTGTAGCCTACATATTGGGTTTTTTTTTTAATTTGTCTACCGGGCTAAAAGTTAGCATGTTTAAAATACGTAAGTCGTTTTGTTCAACAAATTTGAGTAGATAACTCAGCAGTTGTTTGCATCAGAGCGACAATTTTTGAGATAGTTATTAAAACTGTTTAAAGGTTGTCAAACGTTGTTTCTCGTTGTATATCCTTTAGTTCTAATGTTAAATTGATAAATAACGTGTACGAATTTGTTTAACGCATTTGTTTTGGTTACTCGATGTCTCCGTTCTCGTGTAGCCTACATATTGCGTTTTTTTTAATTTGCTTACCGGGCTAAAGGTTAGCATGCTTAAAATACGTAAGTCGTTTTGTTCAACAAATTTGAGTAGATAACTCAGCAGTTGTTTGCATCAGAGCGACAATTTTTGAGATAGTTATTAAAACTGTTTAAAGGTTGTCAAACGTTGTTTCTCGTTGTATATCTTTTAATTCTAATGTTAAATTGATAAATAACGTGTACGAATTTGTTTAACGCATTTGTTTTGGTTACTCGACGTCTCCGTTCTCGTGTAGCCTACATATTGCGTTTTTTTTTTTTAATTTGCTTACCGGGCTAAAGGTTAGCATGCTTAAAATACGTAAGTCGTTTTGTTCAACAAATTTAAGTAGATAACTCATCAGTTGTTTGCATCAGAGCGACAATTTTTGAGATAGTTATTAAAACTGTTTAAAGGTTGTCAAACGTTGTTTCTCGTTGTATATCCTTTAATTCTAGAGTTAAATTGATAAATAACGTGTACGAATTTGTTTAACGCATTTGTTTTGGTTATTCGACGTCTCCGTTCTCGTGTAGCCTACATATTGCGTTTCTTTTTTAATTTGCTTACCGGGCTAAAGGTTAGCATGTTTAAAATACATCAGTCGTTTTGTCAACAAATTTGAGTAGATAACTCAGCAGTTGTTTGATTCAGAGCGACAATTTTTGAGATAGTTATTAAAACTGTTTAAAGGTTGTCAAACGTTGTTTCTCGTTGTATATCCTTTAATTCTAGAGTTAAATTGATAAATAACGTGTACGAATTTGTTTAACGCATTTGTTTTGGTTACTCGACGTCTCCGTTCTCGTGTAGCCTACATATTGCGTTTTTTTTTTTAATTTGCTTACCGGGCTAAAGGTTAGCATGTTTAAAATACGTAAGTCGTTTTGTTCAACAAATTTAAGTAGATAACTCATCAGTTGTTTGCATCAGAGCGACAATTTTTGAGATAGTTATTAAAACTGTTTAAAGGTTGTCAAACGTTGTTTCTCGTTGTATATCCTTTAATTCTAGAGTTAAATTGATAAATAACGTGTACGAATTTGTTTAACGCATTTGTCTTGGTTACTCGACGTCTCCGTTCTCGTGTAGCCTACATATTGCGTTTTTTTTTTTAATTTGGTTACCGGGCTAAAGGTTAGCAAGTTTAAAATACGTAAGTCGTTTTGTTCAACAAATTTAAGTAGATAACTCATCAGTTGTTTGCATCAGAGCGACAATTTTTGAGATAGTTATTAAAACTGTTTAAAGGTTGTCAAACGTTGTTTCTCGTTGTATATCCTTTAATTCTAGAGTTAAATTGATAAATAACGTGTACGAATTTGTTTAACGCATTTGTTTTGGTTACTCGACGTCTCCGTTCTCGTGTAGCCTACATATTGCGTTTTTTTTTTTTTAATTTGCTTACCGGGCTAAAGGTTAGCATGCTTAAAATACGTAAGTCGTTTTGTTCAACAAATTTGAGTAGATAACTCATCAGTTGTTTGCATCAGAGCGACAATTTTTGAGATAGTTATTAAAACTGTTTAAAGGTTGTCAAACGTTGTTTCTCGTTGTATATACTTTAACTCTAATGTTAAATTGATAAATAACGTGTACGAATTTGTTTAACGCATTTGTTTTGGTTACTCGACGTCTCCGTTCTCGTGTAGCCTACATATTGCGTTTTTTTTTAATTTGCTTACCGGGCTAAAGGTTAGCATGTTTAAAATACGTAAGTCGTTTTGTTCAACAAATTTGAGTATATAACTCATCAGTTGTTTGCATCAGAGCGACAATTTTTGAGATAGTTATTAAAACTGTTTAAAGGTTGTCAAACGTTGTTTCTCGTTGTATATCCTTTAATTCTAATGTTAAATTGATAAATAACGTGTACGAATTTGTTTAACGCATTTGTTTTGGTTACTCGACGTCTCCGTTCTCGTGTAGCCTACATATTGCGTTTTTTTTAATTTGCTTACCGGGCTAACGGTTAGCATGCTTAAAATACGTAAGTCGTTTTGTTCAACAAATTTGAGTAGATAACTCAGCAGTTGTTTGCATCAGAGCGACAATTTTTGAGATAGTTATTAAAACTGTTTAAAGGTTGTCAAACGTTGTTTCTCGTTGTATATCCTTTAATTATAATGTTAAATTTATAAATAACGTGTACGAATTTTTTTAACGCATTTGTTTTGGTTACTCGACGTCTCCGTTCTCGTGTAGCCTACATATTGCGTTTTTTTTTAATTTGCTTACCGGGCTAAAGGTTAGCATGCTTAAAATACGTAAGTCGTTTTGTTCAACAAATTTAAGTAGATAACTCATCAGTTGTTTGCATCAGAGCGACAATTTTTGAGATAGTTATTAAAACTGTTTAAAGGTTGTTTCTCGTTGTATATCCTTTAATTCTAATGTTAAATTGATAAATAACGTGTACGAATTTGTTTAACGCATTTGTTTTGGTTACTCGACGACTCCGTTCTCGTGTAGCCTACATATTGCGTTTTTTTTTTTTTAATTTGCTTACCGGGCTAAATGTTAGCATGTTTAAAATACGTAAGTCGTTTTGTTCAACAAATTTGAGTAGATAACTCAGCAGTTGTTTGCATCAGAGCGACAATTTTTGAGATAGTTATCAAACTGTTTAAAGGTTGTCAAACGTTGTTTCTCGTTGTATATCCTTTAATTCTAATGTTAAATTGATAAATAACGTGTACGAATTTGTTTAACGCATTTGTTTTAGTTACTCGACGTCTCCGTTCTCGTGTAGCCTACATATTGCGTTTTTTTTTTAATTTGCTTACCGGGCTAAAGGTTAGCATGCTTAAAATACGTAAGTCGTTTTGTTCAACAAATTTAAGTAGATAACTCATCAGTTGTTTGCATCAGAGTGACAATTTTTGAGATAGTTATTAAAACTGTTTAAAGGTTGTCAAACGTTGTTTCTCGTTGTATATCCTTTAATTCTAGAGTTAAATTGATAAATAACGTGTACGAATTTGTTTAACGCATTTGTTTTGGTTACTCGACGTCTCCGTTCTCGTGTAGCCTACATATTGCGTTTTTTTTTAATTTGCTTACCGGGCTAAAGGTTAGCATGTTTAAAATACGTAAGTCGTTTTGTTCAACAAATTTAAGTAGATAACTCATCAGTTGTTTGCATCAGAGCGACAATTTTTGAGATAGTTATTAAAACTGTTTAAAGGTTGTCAAACCTTGTTTCTCGTTGTATATCCTTTAGTTCTAGAGTTAAATTGATAAATAACGTGTACGAATTTGTTTAACGCATTTGTTTTGGTTACTCGACGTCTCCGTTCTCGTGTAGCCTACATATTGCGTTTTTTTTTTAATTTGCTTACCGGGCTAAAGGTTAGCATGCTTAAAATACGTAAGTCGTTTTGTTCAACAAATTTGAGTAGATAACTCAGCAGTTGTTTGCATCAGAGCGACAATTTTTGAGATAGTTATTAAAACTGTTTAAAGGTTGTCAAACGTTGTTTCTCGTTGTATATCCTTTAATTCTAGAGTTAAATTGATAAATAACGTGTACGAATTTGTTTAACGCATTTGTGATGGTTACTCGACGTCTCCGTCCTCGTGTAGCCTACATATTGCGTTTTTTTTAATTTGCTTACCGGGCTAACGGTTAGCATGCTTAAAATACGTAAGTCGTTTTGTTCAACAAATTTGAGTAGATAACTCAGCAGTTGTTTGCATCAGAGCGACAATTTTTGAGATAGTTATTAAAACTGTTTAAAGGTTGTCAAACGTTGTTTCTCGTTGTATATCCTTTAATTCTAGAGTTAAATTGATAAATAACGTGTACGAATTTGTTTAACGCATTTGTCTTGGTTACTCGACGTCTCCGTTCTCGTGTAGCCTACATATTGCGTTTTTTTTTTAATTTGCTTACCGGGCTAAAGGTTAGCATGCTTAAAATACGTAAGTCGTTTTGTTCAACAAATTTAAGTAGATAACTCATCAGTTGTTTGCATCAGAGCGACAATTTTTGAGATAGTTATTAAAACTGTTTAAAGGTTGTCAAACGTTGTTTCTCGTTGTATATCCTTTAATTCTAGAGTTAAATTGATAAATAACGTGTACGAATTTGTTTAACGCATTTGTTTTGGTTACTCGACGTCTCCGTTCTCGTGTAGCCTACATATTGCGTTTTTTTTTAATTTGCTTACCGGGCTAAAGGTTAGCATGTCTAAAATACGTAAGTCGTTTTGTTCAACAAATTTGAGTAGATAACTCAGCAATTGTGTGCATCAGAGCGACAATTTTTGAGATAGTTATTAAAACTGTTTAAAGGTTGTCAAACGTTTTTTCTCGTTTTATATCCTGTAATTCTAGAGTTAAATTGATAAATAACGAGTACGAATTTGTTTAACGCATTTGTTTTGGTTACTCGACGTCTCCGTTCTCGTGTAGCCTACATATTGCGTTTTTTTTTAATTTGCTTACGGGGCTAAAGGTTAGCATGCTTAAAATACGTAAGTCGTTTTGTTCAACAAATTTGAGTAGATAACTCAGCAGTTGTTTGCATCAGAGCGACAATTTTTGAGATAGTTATTAAAACTGTTTAAAGGTTGTCAAACGTTGTTTCTCGTTGTATATCTTTTAATTCTAATGTTAAATTGATAAATAACGTGTACGAATTTGTTTAACGCATTTGTTTTGGTTACTCGACGTCTCCGTTCTCGTGTAGCCTACATATTGCGTTTTTTTTTTTTAATTTGCTTACCGGGCTAAAGGTTAGCATGCTTAAAATACGTAAGTCGTTTTGTTCAACAAATTTGAGTAGATAACTCAGCAATTGTTTGCATCAGAGCGACAATTTTTGAGATAGTTATTAAAACTGTTTAAAGGTTGTCAAACGTTGTTTCTCGTTGTATATACTTTAATTCTAGAGTTAAATTGATAAATAACGTGTACGAATTTGTTTAACGCATTTGTCTTGGTTACTCGACGTCTCCGTTCTTGCGTTTTTTTTTTTAATTTGGTTACCGGGCTAAAGGTTAGCAAGTTTAAAATACGTAAGTCGTTTTGTTCAACAAATTTAAGTAGATAACTCATCAGTTGTTTGCATCAGAGCGACAATTTTTGAGATAGTTATTAAAACTGTTTAAAGGTTGTCAAACGTTGTTTCTCGTTGTATATCCTTTAATTCTAGAGTTAAATTGATAAATAACGTGTACGAATTTGTTTAACGCATTTGTTTTGGTTACTCGACGTCTCCGTTCTCGTGTAGCCTACATATTGCGTTTTTTTTTTTTAATTTGCTTACCGGGCTAAAGGTTAGCATGCTTAAAATACGTAAGTCGTTTTGTTCAACAAATTTGAGTAGATAACTCATCAGTTGTTTGCATCAGAGCGACAATTTTTGAGATAGTTATTAAAACTGTTTAAAGGTTGTCAAACGTTGTTTCTCGTTGTATATCCTTTAACTCTAATGTTAAATTGATAAATAACGTGTACGAATTTGTTTAACGCATTTGTTTTGGTTACTCGACGTCTCCGTTCTCGTGTAGCCTACATATTGCGTTTTTTTTTAATTTGCTTACCGGGCTAAAGGTTAGCATGTTTAAAATACGTAAGTCGTTTTGTTCAACAAATTTGAGTATATAACTCATCAGTTGTTTGCATCAGAGCGACAATTTTTGAGATAGTTATTAAAACTGTTTAAAGGTTGTCAAACGTTGTTTCTCGTTGTATATCCTTTAATTCTAATGTTAAATTGATAAATAACGTGTACGAATTTGTTTAACGCATTTGTTTTGGTTACTCGACGTCTCCGTTCTCGTGTAGCCTACATATTGCGTTTTTTTTAATTTGCTTACCGGGCTAACGGTTAGCATGCTTAAAATACGTAAGTCGTTTTGTTCAACAAATTTGAGTAGATAACTCAGCAGTTGTTTGCATCAGAGCGACAATTTTTGAGATAGTTATTAAAACTGTTTAAAGGTTGTCAAACGTTGTTTCTCGTGGTATATCCTTTAATTATAATGTTAAATTTATAAATAACGTGTACGAATTTGTTTAACGCATTTGTTTTGGTTACTCGACGTCTCCGTTCTCGTGTAGCCTACATATTGCGTTTTTTTTTAATTTGCTTACCGGGCTAAAGGTTAGCATGCTTAAAATACGTAAGTCGTTTTGTTCAACAAATTTAAGTAGATAACTCATCAGTTGTTTGCATCAGAGCGACAATTTTTGAGATAGTTATTAAAACTGTTTAAAGGTTGTTTCTCGTTGTATATCCTTTAATTCTAATGTTAAATTGATAAATAACGTGTACGAATTTGTTTAACGCATTTGTTTTGGTTACTCGACGACTCCGTTCTCGTGTAGCCTACATATTGCGTTTTTTTTTTTTTAATTTGCTTACCGGGCTAAATGTTAGCATGTTTAAAATACGTAAGTCGTTTTGTTCAACAAATTTGAGTAGATAACTCAGCAGTTGTTTGCATCAGAGCGACAATTTTTGAGATAGTTATCAAACTGTTTAAAGGTTGTCAAACGTTGTTTCTCGTTGTATATCCTTTAATTCTAATGTTAAATTGATAAATAACGTGTACGAATTTGTTTAACGCATTTGTTTTAGTTACTCGACGTCTCCGTTCTCGTGTAGCCTACATATTGCGTTTTTTTTTTAATTTGCTTACCGGGCTAAAGGCTAGCATGCTTAAAATACGTAAGTCGTTTTGTTCAACAAATTTAAGTAGATAACTCATCAGTTGTTTGCATCAGAGTGACAATTTTTGAGATAGTTATTAAAACTGTTTAAAGGTTGTCAAACGTTGTTTCTCGTTGTATATCCTTTAATTCTAGAGTTAAATTGATAAATAACGTGTACGAATTTGTTTAACGCATTTGTTTTGGTTACTCGACGTCTCCGTTCTCGTGTAGCCTACATATTGCGTTTTTTTTTAATTTACTTACCGGGCTAAAGGTTAGCATGTTTAAAATACGTAAGTCGTTTTGTTCAACAAAAATTTAAGTAGATAACTCATCAGTTGTTTGCATCAGAGCGACAATTTTTGAGATAGTTATTAAAACTGTTTAAAGGTTGTCAAACCTTGTTTCTCGTTGTATATCCTTTAATTCTAGAGTTAAATTGATAAATAACGTGTACGAATTTGTTTAACGCATTTGTTTTGGTTACTCGACGTCTCCGTTCTCGTGTAGCCTACATATTGCGTTTTTTTTTTTTAATTTGCTTACCGGGCTAAAGGTTAGCATGCTTAAAATACGTAAGTCGTTTTGTTCAACAAATTTGAGTAGATAACTCAGCAGTTGTTTGCATCAGAGCGACAATTTTTGAGATAGTTATTAAAACTGTTTAAAGGTTGTCAAACGTTGTTTCTCGTTGTATATCCTTTAATTCTAGAGTTAAATTGATAAATAACGTGTACGAATTTGTTTAACGCATTTGTGATGGTTACTCGACGTCTCCGTTCTCGTGTAGCCTACATATTGCGTTTTTTTTAATTTGCTTACCGGGCTAACGGTTAGCATGCTTAAAATACGTAAGTCGTTTTGTTCAACAAATTTGAGTAGATAACTCAGCAGTTGTTTGCATCAGAGCGACAATTTTTGAGATAGTTATTAAAACTGTTTAAAGGTTGTCAAACGTTGTTTCTCGTTGTATATCCTTTAATTCTAGAGTTAAATTGATAAATAACGTGTACGAATTTGTTTAACGCATTTGTCTTGGTTACTCGACGTCTCCGTTCTCGTGTAGCCTACATATTGCGTTTTTTTTTTAATTTGCTTACCGGGCTAAAGGTTAGCATGCTTAAAATACGTAAGTCGTTTTGTTCAACAAATTTAAGTAGATAACTCATCAGTTGTTTGCATCAGAGCGACAATTTTTGAGATAGTTATTAAAACTGTTTAAAGGTTGTCAAACGTTGTTTCTCGTTGTATATCCTTTAATTCTAGAGTTAAATTGATAAATAACGTGTACGAATTTGTTTAACGCATTTGTTTTGGTTACTCGACGTCTCCGTTCTCGTGTAGCCTACATATTGCGTTTTTTTTTTAATTTGCTTACCGGGCTAAAGGTTAGCATGTCTAAAATACGTAAGTCGTTTTGTTCAACAAATTTGAGTAGATAACTCAGCAATTGTTTGCATCAGAGCGACAATTTTTGAGATAGTTATTAAAACTGTTTAAAGGTTGTCAAACGTTTTTTCTCGTTTTATATCCTGTAATTCTAGAGTTAAATTGATAAATAACGAGTACGAATTTGTTTAACGCATTTGTTTTGGTTACTCGACGTCTCCGTTCTCGTGTAGCCTACATATTGCATTTTTTTTTAATTTGCTTACGGGGCTAAAGGTTAGCATGCTTAAAATACGTAAGTCGTTTTGTTCAACAAATTTGAGTAGATAACTCAGCAGTTGTTTGCATCAGAGCGACTATTTTTGAGATAGATATTAAAACTGTTTAAAGGTTGTCAAACGTTGTTTCTCGTTGTATATCCTTTAATTCTAGATTTAAATTGATAAATAACGTGTACGAATTTGTTTAACGCATTTGTTTTGGTTACTCGACGTCTCCGTTCTCGTGTAGCCTACATATTGCGTTTTTTTTTTTAATTTGCTTACCGGGCTAAAGGTTAGCATGCTTAGAATACGTAAGTCGTTTTGTTCAACAAATTTAAGTAGATAACTCATCAGTTGTTTGCATCAGAGCGACAATTTTTGAGATAGTTATTAAAACTGTTTAAAGGTTGTCAAGCGTTGTTTCTCGTTGTATATCCTTTAATTCTAGAGTTAAATTGATAAATAACGTGTACGAATTTGTTTAACGCATTTGTTTTGGTTACTCGACGTCTCCGTTCTCGTGTAGCCTACATATTGCGTTTTTTTTTTTAATTTGCTTACCGGGCTAAAGGTTAGCATGTTTAAAATACGTAAGTCGTTTTGTTCAACAAATTTGAGTAGATAACTCAGCAGTTGTTTGCATCAGAGCGACAAGTTTTGAGATAGTTATTAAAACTGTTTAAAGGTTGTCAAACGTTGTTTCTCGTTGTATATCCTTTAATTCTAGAGTTAAATTGATAAATAACGAGTACGAATTTGTTTAACGCATTTGTTTTGGTTACTCGACGTCTCCGTTCTCGTGTAGCCTACATATTGCGTTTTTTTTTAATTTGCTTACCGGGCTAAAGGTTAGCATGCTTAAAATACGTAAGTCCTTTTGTTCAACAAATTTAAGTAGATAACTCATCAGTTGTTTGCATCAGAGCGACAATTTTTGAGATAGTTATTAAAACTGTTTAAAGGTTGTCAAACGTTGTTTCTCGTTGTATATCCTTTAATTCTAGAGTTAAATTGATAAATAACGTGTACGAATTTGTTTAACGCATTTGTTTTGGTTACTCGACGTCTCCGTTCTCGTGTAGCCTACATATTGCGTTTTTTTTTTTAATTTGCTTACCGGGCTAAAGTTTAGCATGTTTAAAATACGTAAGTCATTTTGTTCAACAAATTTGAGTAGATAACTCAGCAGTTGTTTGCATCAGAGCGACAATTTTTGAGATAGTTATTAAAACTGTTTAAAGGTTGTCAAACGTTGTTTCTCGTTGTATATCCTTTAATTCTAGAGTTAAATTGATAAATAACGTGTACGAATTTGTTTAACGCATTTGTTTAGGTTACTCGACGTCTCCGTTCTCGTGTAGCCTACATATTGCGTTCTTTTTTTATTTGCTTACCGGGCTAAAGGTTAGCATGCTTAAAATACGTAAGTCGTTTTGTTCAACAAATTTGAGTAGATAACTCAGCAGTTGTTTCCATCAGAGAGTCAATTTTTGAGATAGTTATTAAAATTGTTTAAAGGTTGTCAAACGTTGTTTCTCGTTGTATATCCTTTAATTCTAGAGTTAAATTGATAAATAACGTGTACGAATTTGTTTAACGCATTTGTTTTGGTTACTCGACGTCTCCGTTCTCGTGTAGCCTACATATTGCGTTTTTTTTTTAATTTGCTTACCGGGCTAAAGGTTAGCATGTTTAAAATACGTAAGTCGTTTTGTTCAACAAATTTGAGTAGATAACTCAGCAGTTGTTTGCATCAGAGCGACAATTTTTGAGATAGTTTTTAAAACTGTTTAAAGGTTGTCAAACGTTGTTTCTCGTTGTATATCCTTTAATTCTAATGTTAAATTGATAAATAACGTGTACGAATTTGTTTAACGGATTTGTTTTGGTTACTCGACGTCTCCGTTCTCGTGTAGCCTACATATTGCGTTTTTTTTAATTTGCTTACCGGGCTAAAGGTTAGCATGCTTAAAATACGTAAGTCGTTTTGTTCAACAAATTTAAGTAGATAACTCATCAGTTGTTTGCATCAGAGCGACAATTTTTGAGATAGTTATTAAAACTGTTTAAAGGTTGTCAAACGTTGTTTCTCGTTGTATATCCTTTAATTCTAATGTTAGATTGATAAATAACGTGTACGAATTTGTTTAACGCATTTGTTTTGGTTACTCGACGTCTCGGTTCTCGTGTAGCCTACATATTGCGTTTTTTTTAATTTGCTTACCGGGCTAAAGGTTAGCATGCTTAAAATACGTAAGTCGTTTTGTTCAACAAATTTGAGTAGATAACTCATCAGTTGTTTGCATCAGAGCGACAATTTTTGAGATAGTTATTAAAACTGTTTAAAGGTTGTCAAACGTTGTTTCTCGTTGTATATCCTTTAATTCTAATGTTAAATTGATAAATAACGTGTACGAATTTGTTTAACGCATTTGTTTTGGTTACTCGACGTCTCCGTTCTCGTGTAGCCTACATATTGCGTTTTTTTTTAATTTGCTTACCGGGCTAAAGGTTAGCATGCTTAAAATACGTAAGTCGTTTTGTTCAACAAATTTGAGTAGATAACACAGCAGTTGTTTGCATCAGAGCGACAATTTTTGAAATAGTTATTAAAACTGTTTAAAGGCTGTCAAACGTTGTTTCTCGTTGTATATCTTTTAATTCTAATGTTAAATTGATAAATAACGTGTACGAATTTCTTTAACGCATTTGTTTTGGTTACTCGACGTCTCCGTTCTCGTGTAGCCTACATATTGCGTTTTTTTTTAATTTGCTTACCGGGCTAAAGGTTAGCATGCTTAAAATACGTAAGTCGTTTTGTTCAACAAATTTGAGTAGATAACTCAGCAGTTGTTTGCATCAGAGCGACAATTTTTGAGATAGTTATTAAAACTGTTTAAAGGTTGTCAAACGTTGTTTCTCGTTGTATATCCTTTAATTCTAGAGTTAAATTGATAAATAACGTGTACGAATTTGTTTAACGCATTTGTTTTGGTTACTCGACGTCTCCGTTCTCGTGTAGCCTACATATTGCGTTTTTTTTTTAATTTGCTTACCGGGCTAAAGGTTAGCATGTTTAAAATACGTAAGCCGTTTAGTTCAACAATTTGAGTAGATAACTCAGCAGTTGTTTGCATCAGAGCGACAATTTTTGAGATAGTTATTAAAACTGTTTAAAGGTTGTCAAACGTTGTTTCTCGTTGTATATCCTTTAATTCTAATGTTAAATTGATAAATAACGTGTACGAATTTGTTTAACGCATTTGTTTTGGTTACTCGACGTCTCCGTTCTCGTGTAGCCTACATATTGCGTTTTTTTTTTAATTTGCTTACCGGGCTAAAGGTTAGCATGCTTAAAATACGTAAGTCGTTTTGTTCAACAAATTTGAGTAGATAACTCAGCAGTTGTTTGCATCAGAGCGACAATTTTTGAGATAGTTATTAAAACTGTTTAAAGGTTGTCAAACGTTGTTTCTCGTTGTATATCCTTTAATTCTAATGTTAGATTGATAAATAACGTGTACGAATTTGTTTAACGCATTTGTTTTGGTTACTCGACGTCTCCATTCTCGTGTAGCCTACATATTGCGTTTTTTAATTTGCTTACCGGGCTAAAGGTTAGCATGCTTAAAATACGTAAGTCGTTTTGTTCAACAAATTTGAGTAGATAACTCAGCAGTTGTTTGCATCAGAGCGACAATTTTTGAGATAGTTATTAAAACTGTTTAAAGGTTGTCAAACGTTGTTTCTCGTTGTATATCCTTTAATTCTAATGTTAAATTGATAAATAACGTGTACGAATTTGTTTAACGCATTTGTTTTGGTTACTCGACGTCTCCATTCTCGTGTAGCCTACATATTGCGTTTTTTTTTTAATTTGCTTACCGGGCTAAAGGTTAGCATGTTTAAAATACTTAAGCCGTTTAGTTCAACAATTTGAGTAGATAACTCAGCAGTTGTTTGCATCAGAGCGACAATTTTTGAGGTAGTTATTAAAACTGTTTAAAGGTTGTCAAACGTTGTTTCTCGTTGTATATCCTTTAATTCTAATGTTAAATTGATAAATAACGTGTACGAATTTGTTTAACGCATTTGTTTTGGTTACTCGACGTCTCCGTTCTCGTGTAGCCTACATATTGCGTTTTTTTTAATTTGCTTACCGGGCTAAAGGTTAGCATGCTTAAAATACGTAAGTCGTTTTGTTCAACAAATTTGAGTAGATAACACAGCAGTTGTTTGCATCAGAGCGACAATTTTTGAGATAGTTATTAAAACTGTTTAAAGGTTATCAAACGTTGTTTCTCGTTGTATATCCTTTAATTCTAATGTTAGATTGATAAATAACGTGTACGAATTTGTTTAACGCATTTGTTTTGGTTACTCGACGTCTCCGTTCTCGTGTAGCCTACATATTGCGTTTTTTTTTTAATTTGCTTACCGGGCTAAAGGTTAGCATGCTTAAAATACGTAAGTCGTTTTGTTCAACAAATTTGAGTAGATAACTCAGCAGTTATTAAAACTGTTTAAAGGTTGTCAAACGTAGTTTCTCGTTATATATCCTTTAATTCGAGAGTTAAATTGATAAATAACGTGTACGAATTTGTTTAACGCATTTGTTTTGGTTACTCGACGTCTCCGTTCTCGTGTAGCCTACATATTGCGTTTTTTTTTTAATTTGCTTACCGGACTAAAGGGTAGCATGCTTAAAATACGTAAGTCGTTTTGTTCAACAAATTTAAGTAGATAACTCATCAGTTGTTTGCATCAGAGCGACAATTTTTGAGATAGTTATTAAAACTGTTTAAAGGTTGTCAAACGTTGTTTCTCGTTGTATATCCTTTAATTCTAATGTTAGATTGATAAATAACGTGTACGAATTTGTTTAACGCATTTGTTTTGGTTACTCGACGTCTCCGTTCTCGTGTAGCCTACATATTGCGTTTTTTTTTTAATTTGCTTACCGGCTAAAGGGTAGCATGCTTAAAATACGTAAGTCGTTTTGTTCAACAAATTTAAGTAGATAACTCATCAGTTGTTTGCATCAGAGCGACAATTTTTGAGATAGTTATTAAAACTGTTTAAAGGTTGTCAAACGTAGTTTCTCGTTATATATCCTTTAATTCTAGAGTTAAATTGATAAATAACGTGTACGAATTTGTTTAACGCATTTGTTTTGGTTACTCGACGTCTCCGTTCTCGTGTAGCCTACATATTGCGTTTTTTTTTAATTTGCTTACCGGGCTAAAGGTTAGCATGCTTAAAATACGTAAGTCGTTTTTTTCAACAAATTTGAGTAGATAACTCAGCAGTTGTTTGCATCAGAGCGACAATTTTTGAGATAGTTATTAAAACTGTTTAAAGGTTGTCAAACGTTGTTTCTCGTTGTATATCCTTTAATTCTAATGTTAGATTGATAAATAACGTGTACGAATTTGTTTAACGCATTTGTTTTGGTTACTCGACGTCTCCGTTCTCGTGTAGCCTACATATTGCGTTTTTTTTTTAATTTGCTTACCGGGCTAAAGGTTAGCATGTTTAAAATACGTAAGCCGTTTAGTTCAACAATTTGAGTAGATAACTCAGCAGTTGTTTGCATCAGAGCGACAATTTTTGAGATAGTTATTAAAACTGTTTAAAGGTTGTCAAACGTTGTTTCTCGTTGTATATCCTTTAATTCTAATGTTAGATTGATAAATAACGTGTACGAATTTGTTTAACGCATTTGTTTTGGTTACTCGACGTCTCCGTTCTCGTGTAGCCTACATATTGCGTTTTTTTTAATTTGCTTACCGGGCTAAAGGTTAGCATGCTTAAAATACGTAAGTCGTTTTGTTCAACAAATTTGAGTAGATAACACAGCAGTTGTTTGCATCAGAGCGACAATTTTTGAGATAGTTATTAAAACTGTTTAAAGGTTGTCAAACGTTGTTTCTCGTTGTATATCCTTTAATTCTAATGTTAGATTAATAAATAACGTGTACGAATTTGTTTAACGCATTTGTTTTGGTTACTCGACGTCTCCGTTCTCGTGTAGCCTACATATTGCGTTTTTTTTTTTAATTTGCTTACCGGGCTAAAGGTTAGCATGCTTAAAATACGTAAGTCGTTTTGTTCAACAAATTTGAGTAGATAACTCAGCAGTTGTTTGCATCAGAGCGACAATTTTTGAGATAGTTATTAAAACTGTTTAAAGGTTGTCAAACGTAGTTTCTCGTTATATATCCTTTAATTCTAGAGTTAAATTGATAAATAACGTGTACGAATTTGTTTAACGCATTTGTTTTGGTTACTCGACGTCTCCGTTCTCGTGTAGCCTACATTTTGCGTTTTTTTTTTAATTTGCTTACCGGGCTAAAGGGTAGCATGCTTAAAATACGTAAGTCGTTTTGTTCAACAAATTTAAGTAGATAACTCATCAGTTGTTTGCATCAGAGCGACAATTTTTGAGATAGTTACTAAAACTGTTTAAAGGTTGTCAAACGTTGTTTCTCGTTGTATTTCCTTTAATTCTAATGTTAGATTGATAAATAACGTGTACGAATTTGTTTAACGCATTTGTTTTGGTTACTCGACGTCTCCGTTCTCGTGTAGCCTACATATTGCGTTTTTTTTTAATTTGCTTACCGGGCTAAAGGTTAGCATGCTTAAAATACGTAAGTCGTTTTGTTCAACTAATTTGAGTAGATAACTCAGCAGTTGTTTCCATCAGAGCGACAATTTTTGAGATAGTTATTAAAACTATTTAAAGGTTGTCAAACGTTGTTTCTCGTTGTATATCCTTTAATTCTAGAGTTAAATTGATAAATAGCGTGTACGAATTTGTTTAACGCATTTGTTTTGGTTACTCGACGTCTCCGTTCTCGTGTAGCCTACATATTGCGTTTTTTTTAATTTGCTTACCGGGCTAAAGGTTAGCATGCTTAAAATACGTAAGTCGTTTTGTTCAACAAATTTGAGTAGATAACTCATCAGTTGTTTGCATCAGAGCGACAATTTTTGAGATAGTTATTAAAACTGTTTAAAGGTTGTCAAACGTTGTTTCTCGTTGTATATCCTTTAATTCTAATGTTAAATTGATAAATAACATGTACGAATTTGTTTAACGCATTTGTTTTGGTTACTCGACGTCTCCGTTCTCGTGTAGCCTACATATTGCGTTTTTTTTTAATTTGCTTACCGGGCTAAAGGTTAGCATGCTTAAAATACGTAAGTCGTTTTGTTCAACAAATTTGAGTAGATAACTCATCAGTTGTTTGCATCAGAGCGACAATTTTTGAGATAGTTATTAAAACTGTTTAAAGGTTGTCAAACGTTGTTTCTCGTTGTATATCCTTTAATTCTAATGTTAAATTGATAAATAACGTGTACGAATTTGTTTAACGCATTTGTTTTGGTTACTCGACGTCTCCGTTCTCGTGTAGCCTACATATTGCGTTTTTTTTTAATTTGCTTACCGGGCTAAAGGTTAGCATGCTTAAAATACGTAAGTCGTTTTGTTCAACAAATTTGAGTAGATAACTCAGCAGTTGTTTGCATCAGAGCGACAATTTTTGAGATAGTTATTAAAACTGTTTAAAGGTTGTCAAACGTTGTTTCTCGTTGTATATCCTTTAATTCTAATGTTAGATTGATAAATAACGTGTACGAATTTGTTTGACGCATTTGTTTTGGTTACTCGACTTCTCCGTTCTCGTGTAGCCTACATATTGCGTTTTTTTTTAATTTGCTTACCGGGCTAAAGGTTAGCATGTTTAAAATACGTAAGCCGTTTAGTTCAACAATTTGAGTAGATAACTCAGCAGTTGTTTGCATCAGAGCGACAATTTTTGAGATAGTTATTAAAACTGTTTAAAGGTTGTCAAACGTTGTTTCTCGTTGTATATCCTTTAATTCTAATGTTAGATTGATAAATAACGTGTACGAATTTGTTTAACGCATTTGTTTTGGTTACTCGACGTCTCCGTTCTCGTGTAGCCTACATATTGCGTTTTTTTTAATTTGCTTACCGGGCTAAAGGTTAGCATGCTTAAAATACGTAAGTCGGATTGTTCAACAAATTTGAGTAGATAACACAGCAGTTGTTTGCATCAGAGCGACAATTTTTGAGATAGTTATTAAAACTGTTTAAAGGTTGTCAAACGTTGTTTCTCGTTGTATATCCTTTAATTCTAATGTTAGATTGATAAATAACGTGTACGAATTTGTTTAACGCATTTGTTTTGGTTACTCGACGTCTCCGTTCTCGTGTAGCCTACATATTGCGTTTTTTTTTAATTTGCTTACCGGGCTAAAGGTTAGCATGCTTAAAATACGTAAGTCGTTTTGTTCAACAAATTTGAGTAGATAACTCAGCAGTTGTTTGCATCAGAGCGACAATTTTTGAGATAGTTATTAAAACTGTTTAAAGGTTGTCAAACGTAGTTTCTCGTTATATATCCTTTAATTCTAGAGTTAAATTGATAAATAACGTGTACACGCATTTGTTTTGGTTACTCGACGTCTCCGTTCTCGTGTAGCCAACATATTGCGTTTTTTTTTAATTTGCTTACCGGGCTAAAGGTTATCATGCTTAAAATACGTAAGTCGTTTTGTTCAACTAATTTGAGTAGATAACTCAGCAGTTGTTTGCATCAGAGCGACAATTTTTGAGATAGTTATTAAAACTGTTTAAAGGTTGTCAAACGTTGTTTCTCGTTGTATATCCTTTAATTCTAATGTTAAATTGACAAATAACGTGTACGAATTTGTTTAGCGCATTTGTTTTGGTTACTCGACGTCTCCGTTCTCGTGTAGCCTACATATTGCGTTTTTTTTTTTAATTTGCTTACCGGGCTAAAGGTTAGCATGCTTAAAATACGTAAGTCGTTTTGTTCAACAAATTTAAGTAGATAACTCATCAGTTGTTTGCATCAGAGCGACAATTTTTGAGATAGTTATTAAAACTGTTTAAAGGTTGCCAAACGTTGTTTCTCGTTGTATATCCTTTAATTCTAGAGTTAAATTGATAAATAACGTGTACGAATTTGTTTAACGCATTTGTCTTGGTTACTCGACGTCTCCGTTCTCGTGTAGCCTACATATTGCGTTTTTTTTTTAATTTGCTTACCGGGCTAAAGGTTAGCAAGTTTAAAATACGTAAGTCGTTTTGTTCAACAAATTTAAGTAGATAACTCATCAGTTGTTTGCATCAGAGCGACAATTTTTGAGATAGTTATTAAAACTGTTTAAAGGTTGTCAAACGTTGTTTCTCGTTGTATATCCTTTAATTCTAGAGTTAAATTGATAAATAACGTGTACGAATTTGTTTAACGCATTGGTTTTGGTTACTCGACGTCTCCGTTCTCGTGTAGCCTACATATTGCGTTTTTTTTTTTTTAATTTGCTTACCGGGCTAAAGGTTAGCATGCTTAAAATACGTAAGTCGTTTTGTTCACCAAATTTAAGTAGATAACTCATCAGTTGTTTGCATCAGAGCGACAATTTTTGAGATAGTTATTAAAACTGTTTAAAGGTTGTCAAACGTTGTTTCTCGTTGTATATCCTTTAATTCTAATGTTAAATTGATAAATAACATGTACGAATTTGTTTAACGCATTTGTTTTGGTTACTCGACGTCTCCGTTCTCGTGTAGCCTACATATTGCGTTTTTTTTTAATTTGCTTACCGGGCTAAAGGTTAGCATGCTTAAAATACGTAAGTCGTTTTGTTCAACAAATTTGAGTAGATAACTCATCAGTTGTTTGCATCAGAGCGACAATTTTTGAGATAGTTATTAAAACTGTTTAAAGGTTGTCAAACGTTGTTTCTCGTTGTATATCCTTTAATTCTAATGTTAAATTGATAAATAACGTGTACGAATTTGTTTAACGCATTTGTTTTGGTTACTCGACGTCTCCGTTCTCGTGTAGCCAACATATTGCGTTTTTTTTTTAATTTGCTTACCGGGCTAAAGGTTATCATGCTTAAAATACGTAAGTCGTTTTGTTCAACTAATTTGAGTAGATAACTCAGCAGTTGTTTGCATCAGAGCGACAATTTTTGAGATAGTTATTAAAACTGTTTAAAGGTTGTCAAACGTTGTTTCTCGTTGTATATCCTTTAATTCTAATGTTAAATTGACAAATAACGTGTACGAATTTGTTTAGCGCATTTGTTTTGGTTACTCGACGTCTCCGTTCTCGTGTAGCCTACATATTGCGTTTTTTTTTTAATTTGCTTACCGGGCTAAAGGTTAGCATGTTTAAAATACGTAAGCCGTTTAGTTCAACAATTTGAGTAGATAACTCAGCAGTTGTTTGCATCAGAGCGACAATTTTTGAGATAGTTATTAAAACTGTTTAAAGGTTGTCAAACGTTGTTTCTCGTTGTATATCCTTTAATTCTAATGTTAGATTGATAAATAACGTGTACGAATTTGTTTAACGCATTTGTTTTGGTTACTCGACGTCTCCGTTCTCGTGTAGCCTACATATTGCGTTTTTTTTTTTAATTTGCTTACCGGGCTAAAGGGTAGCATGCTTAAAATACGTAAGTCGTTTTGTTCAACAAATTTAAGTAGATAACTCATCAGTTGTTTGCATCAGAGCGACAATTTTTGAGATAGTTACTAAAACTGTTTAAAGGTTGTCAAACGTTGTTTCTCGTTGTATTTCCTTTAATTCTAATGTTAGATTGATAAATAACGTGTACGAATTTGTTTAACGCATTTGTTTTGGTTACTCGACGTCTCCGTTCTCGTGTAGCC